>NC_136957.1:8618375-8790875 GCF_032717465.1 Coenobita brevimanus | reverse complement strand
AAGATGAAGGGTGGAGTCATCAGTGTTTGAATGGGAATGGTAAGATGCACAGCTTAGAAAGTCATTGATGAATAAAAAGAAGAGAGGTGGTGTCTTGTTAGTATGTCTTGTTAGTACTGGGAACAGTGATACATCAGATGAAGAAATTTTAATGACAGCCATGAGGAAGTCAGAGGGGGGAAGTGATGGAGGAACAGCACCGGAACAGTCTAAGGTGGAATTGGAGGAGAAAGTCTGAGCTAAGAGTTCGTTTTTATCAGTAGAAGAAATAGCTACAGACCCATCAGAGTGGAAAAGAGGGGGAAAAAAGATAAGGTAAAGTTATTAGAAAGGTTTTCGGGGCAAGATGCCAGAAAAAACGGGAAGAATTCGAGTTGGAGGGTTCAGAGCATTCAGCACAAAAATAATTATTTTTAGCAATGCGAAGAACAGACTTAGCATGATTCCGGGCAGAAACATAAAAGAGATGAGATTCAGGAGTGGGTTGGCTCCAGTACCTTTTGTTGGCCTTCTCCTTACAGTGGACAGCATTAGAGCATTCGTGATTACACATTTTTTTTTTTTTCATTAGTCAAAGGATACAAGAAAGGAAGATATGCTTCCATGCTCGAGAGAATAACTTCTGTAATGCGCAAGACACCCTCAGATGGCCCCTAGCCATGGAAGCAATAATCATTCTAGGGAGAATCAAAGAAGTATTGCCTGAGGGCCTACCAATCAGTAGCTCCAAAGTGCCACAGCTGCTGCTTTTAGGGAGAGTCCTCAGGCCTTACTTGAGCAATAGGACAGGTTAAGGTGATAAGGTTATAGTCAGAGAAGCCAAACGGAGGGGAAAGATTAACAGCATAAGCACACGGATTAGTTGTGAGGAAGAGGTCAAGTACATTGGTCTCTCTCCAAGGCGGTCACGGATACAGGTACTGTGCTGTTAAAGCTACTCTAGTGCATAAAGGGTAGAAAAGATGTAGATCTTATTCACCAGGTGGATCAATGAGTGGATAGGAGAGCCAAATGTAGTGGTTAACATTGAAATCTAGAATGGAGATATCAGAAAAAGGAGAAATGGATAGGATGTGTTCCATCTTAGAAGTAAGATAGTCGAAGAATTTTTCATAGTCAGTTGAATTAGGGGATGAGTAAACAACACAGGTATATCTGGTTAGAGAATGACAAGAAAGCCCAAGCCAGAGAGTTGAGAATACAGAAGAATCAAGTTCAGGAACAAGAGAGCATGATATGTCGTTGCATACATACAGTATATGAAACAGCCACTTTTGACTTTGAAATGCGTGTAGAGAAAGTAGGAAGATTCATAGAAGGGTTTGCTATCAGTCGCCTCAGACTGCTGAGTCTCTGTTAGAAAGAGAAGGTGAGCTTTAGAAGAGGAGAGGTGGTGCTCAACAGAGAGTGTTAGAGGAAAGGCCACAAATGTTGAACAGATGATGAAAAAGTGAGTCAGACAGTGGTTCCAGGCACCTCGTTTGGTCGTCACTGTGAGAGGGCCACATGGTGGGGGGCATTTCTGCTCCCTTCCCCCCAGGGACTCCGAGAATTGATCGTGAGACTCCATTTGATTCTGTTTTGAATAGTTAGTGTAGTGTGTAATGTGCATGTAGTCTGGCTTTGATAGTAAGAGGAACTTGTATTGCAGAGTATGCTGGCCTACACCTGAAAAAGTTCACCAAAGGGGAATGGTTAGAAGCTAGTCCTGAGGGCTGATGAAACGGGAGTTCTAGCACTCCCTGCCATCAGCTTACCATCCATCTTGGGAGTACCACCCTGCACGACAGGTGCTACTGTTTACTCCCGATAGGATATTGGTAGTGAAAATTTTGTTGGGAAGAAAGATAGCTGCGATTATATTGGTAGTGAAAATTCTGTTGGGAAGAAAGATTGCTGCGATTATATTGGTAGTGAAAATTCTGTTGGGAAGAAAGATAGCTGCGATTATATTGGTAGTGAAAATTCTGTTGGGAAGAAAGATAGCTGCGATTATATCGGCATATGCTCCACAGGCAGGATTGGATGAATCAGAGAAAGATAGATTTTGGGATGATTTAATACGTGTAGTGGGTGGTATGCGGGATGATGAGATAGTGATTTTGGGAGGGGACTTAAATGGTCATGTAGGTGAAGCAGCACAAGGTTATGAAGGAGTGCATGGGGGATGTGCATATGGTCTAAGGAATGCAGAAGGGGAAAGGATACTCGAGTTTGGGGAGGCAACGGACATGATTGTGTGCAACACATATTTTAGGAAAAGAGACAGTAGGTTAATTACGTATGAGTCTGGGGGAAATAGCAGTCAGATAGATTATTTTCTGGTTAGGAAGGCCGATAGGAGGTTAGTGAGGGATGTTAAAGTTATAGGAAGTGAGGCGTGTGTGCAGCAGCACAAACTACTGATTTGTGGTATGGTGCTTAAAGAACAAGTGATGAAAAAGAAGACTTATGTACCTAGGAGGAAAATATGGAAGCTGAAAAACCAAGTAGTAAGGGATGCCTTCTATAGCGAGGTGAGGAGAGTGGTGGCTGAACAGGGAGCTGTAGACAGAGGCGTTAATGAACAGTACAGAGCCCTCAAGAACAATTTCTTGAGAGTTACTGACGTAACATGCGGCTGGACAAGAGGACCACCAAGACATAAAGTAACTTGGTGGTGGAATGAGGGTGTAGAAGCTGCAATTAAGGAGAAAAGAAGGCTTTTCCGGGAATGGAAGAAGGGTGGTAGCAAAGAGGAATATTTGGCTGCCAAGCGTAGGGTTAGAAGAGAGGCACACAGGGCAAAGTCTGAGTCACAGAGACAATTACTTGATAACCTAAATCATGGGGAAAGGAAAAATATATTTAGGGTGGCAGGTCAGGTGAAGAGGGATAATCGGGATATCATAGGTGAGCAGTGTGTGAAGAATGATGAAGGAAGGGTAGTGGTGAACAGCGAGGATATTAAAGATGCATGGAGAGAGCATTATAATCGGTTGTTGAATGAGGAGTTTGACTGGGATAGGGAAGGTTTGGAGCCAGTAGATCCAGTGTCTGGCCCTTGGCCTTTGATTGATACCGCTACTGTGAGTGAGGCAATAGGCAGGATGAGGGTGAGGAAGGCAGCAGGTGTGTCTGAGTTGACTGCCAAAATGTTGAAGGCCTCAGGCGATATAGGGGTGAGTTTAGTCACTGACCTGATAAATAGGATTATTTATGAGTGTATTGTCCCAGATGATTGGCTGAAGAGTGTAATTGTAAATGTTATTAAGGGAAGGGTGATGCCCTGGAAAGAGGAAATTATAGAGGTATAAAGCTTTTAGATCAGATAATGAAGGTAATGGAGAGAGTTTTAGAAGGTATGATTAGAGAAAGAGTGAATATTGATGAGATGCAGTTTGGGTTTATGCCAGGTAGGGGGACCACTGATGCCATATTCATTGTTCGACAGCTTCAGGAAAAATATATTGGTAGAAGGGATCTTTATTTTGTTTTTGTTGATTTGGAAAAGGCCTTTGACAGAGTCCCTAGAGAGGTGGTGAAGTGGGCAATGAGAAAGCTTGGCTTGGAGGAGTGGCTGGTTAGGGTGGTTATGGCCATGTATGTGGGTGCTTACACCCAGGTGAGAGTGAATGGAGATTTGAGTGATGAGTTTTCCTTGAATGTTGGTGTGCATCAGGGGTCAGTCTTGAGTCCCATGTTGTTTATCATGGTACTTGAAGCCCTTTCACATGACTTTAGACACGGACTCCCATGGGAGTTGTTGTATGCTGATGATTTGGTGTTGATTGCAGAGAATGAAAGGGAGGCGGAGGAAAGGTTTAGGAAGTGGAGAGATGGTATGGGGCAAAAGGATTTAAGGGTAAATGCAGATAAAACAAAAGTGATGATATCTAGGGTTGGTGGCGGTACTGTCAAAGACGAGGGAGAGTGGCCATGTGCAGTTTGCCACAAAGGCGTGGGAAGTAATTCCATCTTGTGCGGTGTGTGTGATAAATGGGTGCATAAGAGATGTAGTGGTATCAGAGGTAGACTGCGAGATAATGCTGATTTTATGTGTATGGCATGCCGGGGTGAGCAGGTGGAGATTGTCAGACGTGCAAGAATTGAACTTGCTGGTGAATCTCTTGAGTGTGTGGAAGAGATTTGTTATTTGGGAGACATGTTGTGTGCTGGAGGTGGGGCTGGAGCTAGCTCTGTGGCTAGGGTGAGAAGTGGGTGGAAGAAGTTCAGGGAGCTCTTGCCTCTCCTGACATTGAGAGGGCTCTCCCTACGTGCTAAGGGGTCTTTGTATGCAGCATGTGTTAGGAGTGTAATGCTGTATGGCAGTGAGACCTGGGCAGTGAAGGAGGAAGATATTCGCCGGCTCAGACGTACAGAAATGACAATGATTAGGTGGATGTGCAGTGCGTCCCTGCGTCCAAGGCCTGGAGGGGCTGGGTTTACAATGGAAGAGTTGAGAGGTAGGATGGGACTGGAGTGTATTGGTGTTGTGATGAGGAGAGGTAGATTGAGGTGGTTTGGACATGTGGAGAGGATGGGGGATGATAATTGGGTGAGGAAGGTGAGAAGTGTTAATATTGGGGGTGGGGTTATGAGGGGTAGACTGAGAAAGACATGGGACGAGGTCATTAAGTGTGACCTTAGGGTTAAGGGACTGAACAGGGAGGCTGCAATGGATCGTGCAGCGTGGAGAGCCGCCATTAGGTGACCAAGGCCGACACATGCAAGCATGTTGGAGCCTTTAAAAAACGAAAAGATAACAATGTTAATTCAAACAGTTCTAATCCAGTTTAGACCATACTTGATGGAAACGATCAAGCAAGGATGCAACAATTAAATATTGAGTGCACTTGGTCGAACATGAGGGTCACAGGGCAAAGTCCAATGCTCGGCTCTCAGACAAACTGTACGACGTGAGGGTTGCAGTTTATGTAAAAAACTTGCTTCATTTTTTTGGGGGAGGGGGCGTTAAATATTATAAAATTCTTCCTCTCTGAACCTGTACTTCTAGGAGTCTAAACAGTTGTAAAATGTTGAAGTTGTCTCTCTCTCTCTCTCTCTCTCTCTCTCTCTCTTGTAATGACAGCTCTTTCGTTTGGCACGCCACCGGGCTGCAAGAGAGGGTGTATGAGGAGAGAGGGAGGGACAGGGAGTACGGTATGGCTGGGAGATGATGGAGGTAGGTAGGGAGGCAGGGAAGGGGCAGAGAAAAAGGGAAAAAATACACACACACACACACACACACACACACACACACACACACCTAAAAGGAGAGAGAGAGAGAGAGAGAGAGAGAGAGAGAGAGAGAGAGAGAGAGAGAGAGAGAGAGAGAGAGAGAGAGAGACGCAGGTAGCAACACAAGGAGGGAAGAGGTAAAAAAGAAGAGGGGGAAGGGGTAGAGGAGTGAAAGGGAAGGCGAGATGGTCGGTTGATGGGAAAAGGGCAGACGACCTAAAAAGTGGCGAGAAAGAAAGGGAAGTAAGAACAGAAAGCGAGGTAGGAGGAGGAGGAGCGAGATGTGGAGAGAAATGAGGCAAATAGCAAGAAATGGGAGAGAAATACTCCAGGGAGTAACTCAGGATGGGTGAGAGGAAGTCAGGGAGTCAGGTAAAGATAAAGGTAGGATGGGAGACAGAGAGGGAGGCGGTCGGATAGGGAGGGAGGAAGGAAGGAAAGGAGGAAAGAGGGAGGGTGGCAGGGGAAGGGGGCAGGAGGTGGGTAGTGGGAAGGGATGAGAAGTAGATCGGTAGGTAGGAGAAGGATAAGGGGAGGATTAAGGAAAAAAGGAAGCAGGTTGAAAGATAGGGAGAAAGCGAGAGGTGAGGAAAAAGGAGGCAGGCAGAAACACAGAGAGAAATTAGGCAAATGAGGGAGAGATTTAGGTGTGAACAGGAAAAATGAGGACAACATTATGGAGGACAGGGAGCAAAGGAAAGGCACATGGGGAACAAACAGGGTAATGGAGGGGAGGTAGGGAGGGGAGTCAAGAACGGGGATAAATAGCTAAATTGTCAACAATGGACGGGAGTACAGATGACATTAGCTGTGCTGACTAATGTTGGACACCGGCAGTATTGATAGATGATACAAGCCATCACTTGAAAGCCTGGGAGAATTCAAAATTACACAGAATCGCAAAAGTGACGCCCTGCAGTATGATCCATTGCGCCTGAGCGCCACGAAAGTGACGCTCCGCGGTTAAGGGGTTAATTGTTCTAGTGCTTGGTGTTTAGATTTCAGTTTTATTCTTCGAGCATAGCTGGTGGCTTGCTCATTTTCCATGATTTGGATCTCTAGTGTATTGAGTTCTTTTCTGAATTTGACAGCTTCATGGTGTACTGATGTTGTTTTCTTTGCTCGTTCACGGTCTCTTGCAATCATAAGAAGACTGTCGTCCTTGGTCTTTTTATTATTATTATTATTATTATTATTATTACTATTATAATTACCATGTTATCATTATTTTGTAACTTTTCATCTCGGGTTTTTCTCATACTTACTGAGGCTGCACTGCACCATAACTTCATTACAATGACCCAATTTCACTGACTTTCAACTACTTTTCAACATCACAAGTCCAAAAATATTCCAAATTTCTTAAATTTTCTAACTCAGTTTCCTCCAAATCAGTAATAGATACATGAACATGGAAGGAAATCCCGAGATAAATCTATGTTCAAAAAATTTGAGGAGAAATATCTGAGTCATTCATGCATGACATTACAATATATTGGATACCTTATTTTTCAATTCCTCTTCCATTCAGGAAAAATCAAAACATATATGAGCCATTTCTTGGCGTTGAAAGTTTTGTCTTGTCCTGGACCAGAACTGTTTACTTTTTGGTGGCAGTTTAACCAATGGTTTTTCAGTTATATACAAAAAAGAAAAAAAAATCACTGATAGTGATGTTTCTTCCCCCACAGATTCAAAAATGTCCAAAAATCTTGATTTTCCAACCTCAGTTTACTCCAAAACTATCATAGACATACAGGAGATAGAATTAAATTATTTTCCAATAATTTATGTGGAAAAATTTATATATGAAGGTCATTCTTGCATGATATGATATTTCAGACATTCTGCTTTTTAATTGCCCTTTCATACAGAAAAAAACAAAACATAAAAGAGGCACTTCTTGGCTCTAGAAGTTTTCCCTCGTTCTGGTTCAGATGTGTGTACTTTTTGGTGGCAGCATGATCAATGATTTTCAGTTATTACAAAATATGTACAGTTGAGCAAGTAGAAAGTGCGAAAAAATATTGGGGTATATGGAGACATCTGGCAGTTCCCTGTAGTAAGTACAGTACATGCATCTTTATGAATGAATCGCTCAGAACCTAGAGCCTGTGTAAGGTGGACAGTGATTGGCTGAAATTTTGAGTGGCACGAAACAATGTATAGAGAATACTACAGTATTTAATAATTGAACGTGGAGTACAACAGAGTAATAAGCATCAGCAATCCGTAAAACGTAACTGGCAACATAGCACAGAAGAGCAGCATGTCAGCTGGTAGTGTCGTTTACTCATAACATTCGAAGCAGTGGAAATGAAGTCTAGTGAATCAGCAGCCTGTAAATCACAACTGGCAACATAGCACAGAAGAGCAGCATTTTCAGCTGGTAATGTCGTTTATTCATAACATTCGAAGGAGTGGAAACGAAGTCTAGTGAATCAGATTAATAGATGATGACCTCTAACGAAGAGAACCGGCAATGTTTTCTTTAACCCCTTAATCGCGGGGCGTCACTTTCATGACGCTTGGGAGCAAGGGATCATTCGCGGGGCGTCGCTTTTGTGATTCTGTGTTATTTTGAATTCACCCGGGCTTCCAAGTGGGGGCTTGTATCATCTATCAGTACTGCCAATGTCCAACACTAGTCAGCACTCCTAATCTCATCTGTACTCCCATCCATTGTTGACAATTTAGCCATTTCTCCCCGTTCTTGACTCCCCTCCCTACCCCCCCTCCATTACCCTATCCTCTCGCCTGCCCGGCCGTGCTACGCTAAGTAAATCTTCCCTGGAATTTTTCACTGATTTCATCCATTGAAATAAGCCCTATGTCCTATTCTTATACCAAATAATATATACAAGAAAGAAATAAGGTAAGTGAGAGTGCCATACACCTGGAATTGGCTAATTATCACCTGACAACACCTCACGTGCACTCGTTCGCCAATTTTCGCTGTTTTTTTCCCCTTGAAATATGCCGTATAATCTATTTTCGTAATAAATATACATGTAAGGAGGGAAGGGAGAAGCCTAAGTGATATTTACATTCACCTGGAACTACCTAATTTATAATGTATTGTCTAGATTTCCTGCCAATCATTTCAGTGCTAGACATAGCTGTTTCAAGACCTAACATTGGTAGCTCTGAATAACCCCTAAGCAGGCCTCCACCCCGGCCCTCCGTTATCAGTTTACTCTCATCTTCCGAAGCGAGGGTACATATGTTTCTTCTTCCTGACTTCAAGGCCTTTTTTCACCCCCATGCAAAGGGTCCTGTGACCTTTACCCCCTACTAAACCTCGTGTGGAAAGAGGTAAAGGGCTGACAATTGATAAAAGAGTGACTACGATCTTTCTATTGAGTAAAACAGTGCAAGTGGAATTGTAAATAATGTGTAAACAGCAAGTGAAAGTAATGAATGTAAATATACATGAACAATGGAAAATAGTTTTATAAGTTACTTCAAGTGACAGTGCATAACACAGTGTATATAAAATAGAAATGTAAATAACGTAAATAAAATAGAGAACGTAAATAGAAATGTAAATGAGTAGTATTATAAGAATACGAGTATATACCCAAAGAGTAATGAAAGTGAAAGTTTCACTCTAGCATGTCTGAATGCTATGAGTTATGAGAGTGAAAATGAAGGTGACATTCACTCTCAATGCCAGCATACAGGACGAGAAAGTGAATGCTACATATTTTACTGAAAGAAATTGAATCCCTACAGTGACAATAAACTAATACTACTGAAGGAAACTTATGGATAAAGTCTATCTATCTATCTATCTATAGCCCGACGCCCTAATCCCGCAAAGGGTGGCTGCAGACAAAACGCCTCCAAGTCACTCTGTCACCCACCATTTGACTCCCCTCCCCCCAACTCACCCCCCCCTCCCACATATACCTCTCAACTCCATCCCTCCACCTCATCCTCGGTCTACCCCTCCCTCTCCCTCCCTCCACCTCACCTACATACACCCTCTTAGTCAGTCTTTCATTCTCCATTCTCTCCACATGTCCAAACCACCTCAGTGTATTTCTCCTAATCCTTTCAACCACATCCACATCTACCCCACAACGTTCCTTCACTTCTTCATTCGTCAACCTGTCCCTCCACGTCACTCCACATGCTCCTCTCAAGTAACTCATTTCCACTGCTCTCACTCTTGACTTGTTCCCCTCTTGCAATGCCCACGCCTCGCTTCCATACGTCAGGGTAGGAATCACAATACCATCATGCAGTGACTTCTTAACTTCCATACTCACCTCCCTATTTCTCATCACTGCTTTCAGTGTACCAACAACCTTTCTTCCCTGCTGTACCCTTTCATGCACTTCATCCCCCAAAGTTCCATCCTTACTCATCACACTACCCAAGTACTTGAATGCACTCACATTCTCCATATCCTCTCCATCCAACCTCACTGCACACTCTGTGACTTCATTCCTCTCAAACATCATAACTTTACTTTTGTTTACATTAACTTTCAGATTCCTCCTCCTACACACTGTCACAAATTCATTCACCAAACCTTGCAACTCCCATTCATCTTCACTCAACAATACTGTATCATCAGCAAACAGCAACACCGGAAGCTTCCAAATCTCACCCTCATTCATTAGGGCCACCCCCACATCCACTGCCCTACCTAGTACCTCCTTTACAACCCCATCCATATATATATTAAACAGCCATGGAGACATTACACACCCCTGTTTCAGTCCCACATTGAGATCAAAGAACTCACTCAGCTCACCATCCACTCGCACCGTAGCCCTAGCTCCCTCGTACATACTCTTCACAGCACTCAACAATTTCCCCTCCACTCCATATATTCTTAATATCTTCCACATACCTTGCCTATCTATTCTGTCATAAGCTTTCTCCAAGTCCATGAAGGCAGCATACACTTTCCTTCCCTTCTCTAGATACTTCTCCACTAAACATCTTAGAACAAATATCTGATCTACACACCCCTTTCCCTTCCTAAATCCCCCTTGTTCTTCTCCAACTAGCTCCTCTGTCATATGCCTAACCCTATCAATGAGTATTCTACCATATATTTTACCAGTCACACTAAGAAGGCAAATACCCCTATGGTTACCACATACTTCTCTCTCCCCTTTTCCTTTGTGCAGAGGAACAATTATACCTGATTTCCAGTCCTCTGGAACCCTTCCCTCTTCCCAAGCCAATCTACACAACTTCCATATCCACTCCACAACAATCTCACCCCCATACCTAAGCATTTCACCACACACTCCATCAATTCCTGGGGCCTTTCCCAGCTTAATCTTCTTCATCGCTTCCACTACTTCCGACCTACTGATCTCTTCCTCCCTCCTCTCATCTCTTCTTCTCCCAGCCATTCCCCAACCACTTATACTCACACTGCTCTCACTCTCTACATTCAACAAATCCTCAAAGTGCTCCTTCCATCTCCTCAATTTCTCTCTCTTCTCCACCAACAATCTATTATTCCTATCTTTCACTCCCCTACTATTTCCCCTTTCACACTGCCTTACTTTCTTTACCTCCTTCCAAAACAATTTCTTACTCTCCCTCCATTTCACACTCAGATTCCTCCCAAACTCTTCATCCACTTTCTTCTTACTCTCCTTCACCAGTCTCTTAACCTCCCTTCTCCTGCTCACATATACCTCTCTCTTCTCTCTCTCATCTTCTCCCCTACCTCTACTCGCCAACCATTCACCATATGCCTTCTTCTTTTGTTCCACAGCTCGTTTCACCTCATCATTCCACCATGCTGTCCCTTGCACACCCTTGCATCTCCTCCTCACTCCACAAACCGCCTCACACGCTGCGCTTATCTCTTCCGTGAATATCTTACATACGTCTTCCACCCCTTCCATCTGCTCTAGCTCATACCTTCCCAATCTTTCTTCCACTATGCTCTTATACTCTGTCCTTTTCTCACTATCTTGCAATTTCTCCACTCTTCTCACAGGAGCTGCTTCCTCCTGTCTTCCCCTTCGCCTCCTCAACCACTTTCTTTGCAGCTCTACATTGGCCACCACTAAGTGATGGTCCGAGACTCCATTCCCCCACCCTCTCCACACCCTTGCATCCAACACTTGTCTTCTCAGTCGCTCATCCACACACACGTAGTCTATCATTGCCTTTCGTTCAACAAGTTCACCATCCATCCTCCTCATTACTCTCCATGTATACCGGTGGATCATTTTATGACGAAAGTAGGTGTTGGCTATTGCCAACCCCTTACCAGCACAGATGTCCACCAAAGCACTACCATTCCCATCTACTTCAGCTGGCACACCCCACTGACCAACCACTCCATCCACTCGTACATTCCCAACTTTGCCATTCATGTCTCCAATCAACAGCACTCTCTCGCTCCTCTCAAACTTGTCCATACATGCTTCTACTCTCGCCCAAAACTCATCTTTCACTCTTGCCACTCGATCCTCTGTTGGAGCATACACACATACAATCGCCCATGCTTGTATACCTACTTTCATCCTCACCCATACAATCCTTGCACCCACTGTTCCATACTCTCTTATATTCTCCTTCCACTTCTTGCTTATCATCAGACATACTCCCTCTCTTGCCCTCTCATTCTCACTGACTCCCGCACATATACCTACACCGTATTCCCATTCTCTCTCCCTTTCACCTTCCCATTTAGTTTCAGTCAATCCACATATATCCACTTTTGCATCCTCAAGCACCTGGACAATCTCTCTCTCTTTCACTTCATCATTCACTCCTCTCACATAAGTGTTATATAGTAATAGAAATATAAAGTGTGAGGGGTTTTATGAATAATAAATGACAGAGTACCAGGAGCGAACTAGTGCTAGTGCGACGATCAGACGCGCTCGTAATTTCCATTGCTTTTACAGTGTTTTTTTTTTTTGGGTATGGATCCCAAACTACTTGAAAATTGTAGAATAGTGTTTATAGTGTTTGTATCTGGCTGTGGTAATCATATTACGGGTTGTCGGGAAGTGTAAAGTGGAGACTTCGTTACCCTACTTCAGAGGTTTCCACAAGTCCTACGGTAACTGACGAAGGCTCAACAATCATTCCAGGAGAAAGCTGAAGGTATGTGCCATAGGCATATGTAATTTTATTATTCTTGGACTAAAAACTGATTTTTGGCAAATATTTTTTTTGAGAGTCTGTCGGAGCCCAAATAACCCCGCGGGACACGCAAGTCATTGGTAAACAAGCCCGCGGTGTAGGGGTTAATGAATGTAATATTGGTATTACATTTCATCAATTTCAAGGGTTATTATGCTCTATGAAGCATATTTGTTAATATGCATAGGCGGTATATTAATGCTAAACTCTTTGTTATCTTTCTACCTTTTATATTTCACCAAATATATTATATTGAAATAAGAAGCGAGAAGACTGTAGTAAGCTAGTAGGACCCTGTAGCACAAGGGGGAAGGAAACAGAGAGGAACAGCAAGCACGAGGAAGAAAGAAAGAAACGAGGGACATTTGAAGAACTGAAAAGGATTGATTCGGGACCAAAAGGGCGTCAAAACCTTTGAAGTATCGCCCACGTCTCTGCAGACTATACCCCCCTCATGGGGCTCATTCTCACTATAAATGCATTGCATTAGAAACGTAAAAATATAGTAAGATAATCAGCACCATTTATATGTTATGAGATGGTTACCTTAAAATTATTCCTAGCAGCTCAACTTATATACTTTCACGTCCATGAGGTGCATAAGACATTGTTCTGTAACATCAGACAGGGACTAGGTAACCAAATATTCAGTTTTAATTTGCAGAACCTAACCAACACCAATCCCTCCCCCACATGTTTGGAGAAGATGGTAGGAAAGAAACAACGATGAAGACAGTGAAATGAAGAGCTACCAAATGGGTAACTAGCATCAATTAACTCTGGCAGCTGTGGCGTTGTTCCTCATCTGAATAGATAATTATGGTGCTTGACGTTAGTCAGTCCCCAGATGTAGGCAGCGTCGTTAAGCCCTGTCCACACTCTTGCCCATCGGGCAGTAACTGGCGGACTGTGCCCTCATCGGGCACAGTCTGTCAGGCATGACTGGGATGTTGTCCAACCTGTTGAGTAGCTGGTCAGGCAGTAAAGTCGACCAGTAGTCAGTAGGTGGTTGGCGGCGATTGAGTGCGATATGACCATGCACAATGCAGTTGAAAAGAAAAAAAAATAACTTAGTATAGCATATGAATGGCTGCAGTTGTGAAGAAAAAGAAAACAATGAAGAGTCCAGAAAAACAAGATGGTTAAAGAGGCAACTTTCTGAGGATGGCAAGGTCCTTGGCTCATGCCCGGTGCCAAACCACCGGGAAATGTCTGATGATTTCCCTCTACTACGGGACAGCAGTGCCCGTAGTAGAGGGAAATCACGAAGTGTTCGATAACAGGCTTTAGGATCACATGGTTTCTTTGATATGTTGCTTAGTTTATTTGTGAATCGCTTACTGGGATCACTATCGATTGCCAGGATGTTTACCGTGTGCGATATAGCTGCGAGATGAACACTGGGCTGATTCCAACACATACCGGTATCTCACAACGGTTTTTTCTCCTTTTATCTTTTCAAAAATAATTCATCACAATCATTAAATAGGACACGTTATCTGTGGCGAAAATGAATACAGAGACGGCATGGTAATCAATTATGAGGGTTTGTTTTTGCCTGCATATGTTTGTCACTAATGCTGATAAAGTTTCAACTCTACTAGTCTACATCTTCTCATCGGTAAACATAAAACAAATCATAACAATTTACAGTAAGTTTATTTCACTATATCTCATCATCGGTAGGCATAGAACAAAATCATCTTAATTAACAGTAACTTTATATCCTGACAATATATTCATTCCTCATAACATTATAAAATAATGTTCTCTCCAAAATTACGTATGCTCTATATACGACAAAGAAATAATACTCCTGTTTTATTCGGAAAACTATCCAAAGGAATACGTCATGACAACAACATTGGATGAAATTATTAATTCAAAATAAATCTGCCACTTTAATTACACTCAATATTTTGTCCATAGACCTTTGCTGGTAATCACATTGTGAAGGCAGTCAGGTAGTGACGCCACATGACTGTGAATGATGTGAGGCTTTCTCTTGAGGACCTGCCACTCCCTCATCATGTGACGCAATAGTCGCTGTGACGTCCTTTCCTTGTCAGGCTCCCAAACATTAACAGTATTGGCCCAAACGTTCTCAATGGGATTTAGGTCAGGGGTGTTGCTAGGCTAAGGCAAAAGTTCTAGTTGGCACTGATCCTCAAACCGTGTTCGCACAACTCTTGCTGTGTGCACAGGACAATTATCGTGCATGTAAATGGTGTTCTCAGGATATGAAAGGGTGTATGCGCGGCCAGTAGGCAGAATCACCTCTTTTAGTATCTCCAGATACTACTCAGCCCTGAACCTTCCCTCTATCTCTGTGACCTCACCAACACCATGGAAACCAATCCACCCCCACACGTTGCATCTTAAGTGACCACTCTGTGCCTATGCGTAGATGTGCTCCCGAAGATAACTATAAAATATTATGTCCTGGCCAGTTTTGATAAATAATACACATTAATGACTTCATTTTCTATCTTTATATTGTCATATATATTCCATAAGATTTATTTATTTATTCGATTACATATTACCTATTTTATATAAAATGCTCTCTCTCTCTCTCTCTCTCTCTCTCTCTCTCTCTCTCTCTCTCTCTCTCTCTCTCCGTGGTGTTGGTGAGATCACAGAGATAGAGGGAAGGTACAGGGCTGAGCAGTATCTGGAGATACTAGAGGAGGTGATGCTGCCTACTGGCCGTGCATACACCCTTCCATATCCTGAGAACATCATTTACATGCATGATAATTGTTCCGTGCACACAACAAGAGTTGTGCGAACATGGTTGGAGGATCAGCACCAACTAGAACTTTTGCCTTGGCCTAGCAACACCCCTGACCTAAATCCCAATGAGAACATTTGGCCCAATATTGTTAATGTTTGGGAGCCCAACGAGGAAAGGACGTCACAGCGACTATTGCGTCACATGATGTGGGAGTGGCAGGTCCTCAGGAGAAAGCCTCACATCATTCACAATCATGTGGCGTCACTACCTGACTGCCTTCACGATGTGATTACCAGCAATGGTCTATGGACAAAATATTGAGTGTAATTAAAGTGGCAGATTTATTTTGAATTAATAATTTCATCCAATGTTGTTGTCATGATGTATTCCTTTGGATAGTTTTCCGAATAAAACAGGAGTATTATTTCTTTGTCGTATATAGAGCACACGTAATTTTGGAGAGAACATTATTTTATAATGTTATGAGGAATGAATATTTTGTCAGGATATAAAGTTACTGTTAATTAAGATGATTTTGTTCTATGCCTACTGATGATGAGATATAGTGAAATAATCTTGCTGTAAATTATTATGATTTTGTTCTATGTTTACCGATGATGAGATATAGGCTAGTCGAGTTGAAACTTTATCAGCATTAGTGACATATATATATGCTGGGGAAAAACAAACCCTCATAATTGATTACCATGCCGTCTCTGTATTCATTTTCACCACATTAGAAAACATGTCCTATTTAATGATTGCGATTAATTTTCTTGGAAAAGATATGTGTTGGAATCAACTTCGTGCTCATCTCACAGCTATATCGCACATGGCAAACATCCTGGCAATGAATAGTGATGCCGGTAAGTGATACACAAACAAACTAAGCAATCATATGATTTTAAAGTTCATCATCGAACACTTTGTGGCAACTTTGATGGGCAAACCAATGGACAGCCAGTGCCCGTAGTTGATGGAAATCATCAGACATTTCCCGGTGGTCTAGCACTGGGCATGAGCCAAGGACCTTACCATCCTCAGAAAGTTGCCTCTTTAACCTGTACAATCCCACCATCAGTATGGTGCCGACTGTACACAACGTCTCGAGTAATCCCAGGGACGTGATGGTGCCGACAGCAAAATTCGAGTGCAGTAGTGCGTCTCTAACTGCTTCAATTTAGCTAATTTTTTGCTAAGGAGTAGCTTAATGTATTGGCAACATTGTGCACAGGCACTTGTAGCACTGAGTTTGGTTCTGCATGGCTGAGTAACATCAGTGTGCCATTGTCAGTCACTGCTTGAGAATGTTGCAGAAGTCACACCATTTTTCCACCTCACTGGGCTGGAGGAGGCGATTGAAACTATCACCTGGACCCTCTGTTCCTTCATTTAGTGATTCCATAGAAGAGGAAGACCTGGATGACTCTTCTGGGGAGGAATATGAGCCAGTAGAGAAGGATATTGAGAATGGGGATTCCCCCATTCTCCTCCCCCATTCTCTCTCATCCCGTCCAGCTGGGTGTGGAAACGTAGCTCATGGCTTGGGAAACTGGGCTAGAAACATGATGGATGGCCATCCTGCAGTTATTTCTCCTATAAGGAGTCCTTTTTTTTTTTTTGCTTTTCCTTGATTTATATGTCCTTTTCGATTGTTTTATGCATTTTTTTTTTTTTTTTCCATATTTGGTCTGGGATTGGGTGGGTATAAAATTGCAAAAATGCCTGGGATGGTACGGGTTAACCATATTGTTTTTCTGCACTCTTCATTGTTTCCTTTTTTATTCTTTTTTTTTTTCTGCAACAATTTATATACTATAATAAGTAGTTTTTTTTCTTTTCAACTGCATTGCGCATGGTCATATCGCACTTAATCGCTGCCAACCGCCTACTGACTACGGGTCGACTTTACTGCCTGACCAGCTACTCATCAGTTTGAACAACATCCCAGTCATGCCTGACAGACTGTACCCGATGAGGGCACAGTCCGCCAGTTACTGCTTGATAGGCGAAAGTGTGGACAGGGCTTAACAACTTCGCCTATATCCGGGAACTGACTAATGTCAAGCAACATAATTATGTATTCAAATGAGGAACAATGCCATGGCTGCCAGTGTTAATTGACGCTAGTTACCCATTTGGTAGCCTCTTCATTCCACTGACTTTGTCACTGTTTCTTTCCTACCATCTTCTCCAAACATGTGGGGGAGGGATCGGTGTTGGTTAGGATCTGCAAATTAAAACTGAATATTTGGTTACCTAGTCCCTGTTTGATGTTACAGAACGATGTCTTATGCACCTCATGGACGTGAAAGCAATTAACTGGAGCTGCTAGGAAGATTTTTAAGTAACCATCTCATAACATATGCATGGTCCTGATTATCTCACTATATTTTTGTGTTTCTAATGCAATGCACTTATAGTGAGAATGAGCCCCGTGAGGGGGGTATTGTCTGCAGAGACATGGGCGTTACTTAAAGGGTTTTGATGCCTTTTTGGTCCCGAATCAATCCTTTTCAGCTCTTCAACTGTTCCTCGTTTCTTTCTTTCTTCCTCGTGTTTGCTGTCCCTCTCTGTTTCCTTCTCCATTGTTCTACAGGGTCTTACTGGCTTAGTACAGTCTTCTTGCTTCATATTTCAATTTAATACATTTGGTGAAATATAAAAGGTAGAAAGACAACAAAGAGTTTGGTATTACTTTACCTCCTATGCATATTAACAGATATCATGTTTCATAGAGCATAATAACCCTTGAAATTAATGAAAATAATGTTATACCAATATTACATTCATTAATCCCTTAACCACGGGGCGTCACTTTCATGACGCTTGGGAGCAAGGGATCATACAGCGGGGCATCACTTTTGTGATTCTGTGTTATACTGAATTCGCCCAGGCTTTCAAGTGGTGGCTTGTATCATCTATCAGTACTGCCAGTGTCCAACACTAGTCAGCACTCCTAATCTCATCTGTACTCCCATCCATTGTTGACAATTTAGCCATTTCTCCCCGTTCTTGACTCCCCTCCCTACCTCCCCTCCATTACCCTCTACTCTCGCCTGCCCGGCCGTGCTACACTAAGTAAATCTTCCCTGGATTTTTCCACTGATTTCACCCATTGAAATAAGCCCTATGCCCTATTCTTATGCCAAATAATATATACAAAAAAAAGAAATAAGGTAAGTGATAGTGCCATACACCTGGAATTGGCTAATTATCACCTGACAACACCTCACGTGCACTCGTTCACTAATTTTCGCTGTTTATTTCCCCTTGAAATATGCCGTATAATCTATTCTCGTAATAAAAATTTATATAAGGAGGGAATGGAGAAGCCTAAGTGATATTTACATTCACCTGGAACTACCTAATTTATTATGTATTGTCTAGATTCCCTGCCAGTCATTTCATAGCTATATATTAGTAGCTGTCACAAGGCTGACATTGGCAGTATTGCACTTCCCCTAGGCAGGCCACCAGTATCAGTTTACTGTCGTCTTTCAAGGTGAAAGTACGTCGGATTCGCGCCTGTCAAATTCTGCCGCTTTTTAGCCCCATGCAAAGGGCCCTGTGACCTCTACCCCCTACTAAACCTCGTGTGGAAAGAGGTAAAGGGCTGACAAGTGATAGAGAGTGACTACGGTCTTTCTGGTGAGTAAAACAGTGCAAGTGGAAGTGTAAATAATGTGTAAATAATGTGTAAACAGCAAGTGAAAGCAATGAATGTAAATATAAGTGAACAGTGGAAAATAGTTTTATAAGTTACTGCAAGTGTCAGTGCCTAACACAGTGTAAATAAAACAGAAATGTAAATAATGTAAATAAAATAGAGAATGTAAACAGAAATGTAAATGAGTAGTACTATAAGAATACGAGTATATATACAGGACGAGAAAGTGAATGCTACGTCTTTTACTGAAAGAGTAATTGAATGCCAACAGTGACAATAAACTAATATTACTGAAGGAAACTTATGGATAAAGTCTGTAGATATATATGTGTTATATAATAATAGAAATATAAAGTGTGAGGGGTTTTATGAATAATAAATGACAGAACACCAGTGGCAAACGATCGCAAGTGAGAAGGTCATATACCCTTGTAATATTCATTGCTTTCACAGTGTTTTTTCTTTGGAGTATGGATTCCAAACTATTTGAGAATCATGGAGTTGTGTTTCTAGTGATAATATCAGGCTGTGGTAATCATATTATGGGTTGTTGGGAAGTGTAAAGTGGAGACTTCATTACCCAACTTCAAAGGTCTCCACAAGTCCTACGGTACTCGACGAAGGGTCAACAAACATCCCAGGAGAAAGCTGAAGGTATGTGCCATAAGCATATATAATTTTAATATTCTAGGACTAATAACTGATTTTTGGCAAATATTTTTAGAGAGTCTGTCGGAGCCCGAATAAGCCCGCGGGAGCTGCAAGTCAAAGCAAAACAAGCCCGTGGTTTAAAGGGTTAAAGAAAGCATTGCCGGTTCTCTTCGTTAGAGGTCAACATCTATTAATCTGATTCACTAGACTTCGTTTCCACTGCTTCGAATGTTATGAATAAACGACACTACCAGCTGACATGCTGCTCATCTGTGCTATGTTGCCAGTTATGCTTTACAGGCTGCTGATTCACTAGACTTCATTTCCACTGCTTCGAATGTTATGAATAAACGACATTACCAGCTGACACGCTGCTCTTCTGTGCTATGTTGCCAGTTACGTTTTACGGATTGCTGATGCTTATTACTCTGTTATACTCCACGTTCAATCATTAAATATTGTAGTATTCTCTATACATTGTTTTGTGCCACTAATTATTATTAACTTTTATTTACTTATAATATGATGGGAATATGTGCTTCGCCACCACTCAAAATTTCAGCCAATCACTGTCCACCTTACACAGGCTCTAGGTTCTGAGCGATTCATTCATAAAGATACGTGTACTTACTATAGGGAACTGCCAGATGTCTCCATATACGCCAATATTTTTTCGTACTTTCTACTTGTTCAACTGTACACTGTGTTAGTCAGCAATATTCTTTTAGGTGATCAGCAACTGTCCCTGACAATTACAGTCATCTACGATAGTTATTATTTTTATTATTGTATCATTATTATTATTATTATTATTATTATTATTATTATTGTTGTTGTTGCTGTTGTTGTTGTTATTGTTGTTGTTTTTGGTGGTGGTGGTGATGGTGGTGGTATTATTATTATTATTATTATTATTATTACCTATTTTTAAAATGCAGTATTACAAAGGTTATATGTCCTTGAGCTTTCAAACTTGGTCAACTTAGTCGAGCAGCTGTCCGCTACTTTTGGCCAAATATGGTAGCAATTCGTCAACTGGATCTCTGGATATTATCCGGAGCAGAGAAATGAGTCAGCCGCTCCATCTCAAGAATTGGTTAGGCTAGGAAGCTGAAATGTTACTACAATATAGTCTTACAGGGGACGCAGTGCAAAAACGAGTATGGTTCTAATCACTTGATTATTCTCTGAGATCGCTTGGGGTAAAAATTGGGACTCTCCCTGATGTTCTAGACATCTGCTAATTTTTCAAGAAGGAATAAACTAGAACCACCAAACTTGGTAGCAATGCAAACTGCGATGACCTAAAGACATGCACAAGGTCAGTGACCTCGACCTCAAGGTCTCTTATAGCATGGCTTCTAGTAGGCAATGGCTGTGTGAAGTTTTTCTTAATCAAAATTGTCGTTGGCAATTTTACGATGTCCAAGTTATTATTATTATTATTATTATTGTTATTATTATTATTACAGTATCAACGTTCCTCTTCATTATACTGTTTGGTACACTGACTTATGTTTTGCATTCATTCTTATTCCTATGGGTCTCTCGAAAACTGTCCATAATTATAGTTCTGATGACATCATGTAAATCATCATTGCTGTCGTAATTTACGCAATAGTAATACAACTAACTGATATAAATACTCATATGAATAGTACTATTCTTATGTTTGATTAAAATATTGTCATACCGCATAATGAATAACATGGGGAACGATAGGTTAAGTACGGTACTTTTATTATTATTATTATTATTATTGTTATTATTATTATTAGTACCCGTATTATTATTACTGTTATTATTAACAGATTCCTCTGTGAAATGGGACACACAGCCGAAGAAACATTAATCACGTGTTAGGAATCATGTCTTCACATCACGTATATAATTATGTCCATGTATATATTTTTAACAGTATATAATAATCTATCTACTTATCTATCTTTCTACCTCTAGTCAAATGCCATAATCCCATGTAGGGTGGCCACAAACAAATTGCCTCATTGTTGCCCTGCTCTCTGTCATTTGGCTACCCTCTTGCTAGTTCCCACACTCCTCCCTCATATACAAGCATCAATCCACATTCTCTCCCCATCTCATCTTTGGTCTCTCCCTCCCACTCTTTCCTCCACCTCGCTCACATACACTGTCCTAGTAAGTCTTTTATTCTCTAAGCTCTCCACAATGACAAACCATTTCAAACATATCCTCATCAGTGCAACAGTGCTTATTTACTAGTGTTGTATTCAAGACCAGGCACCTCGAGACCAAGACCAAGACCAAGACCAGACCCTCCGAGAACAAGACCAAGACCAAGTACAGTTTTAATATTATATTGTATGGTGTTGCATACTTTACCAGTGCCATCGTACTCTTAGATGTATCTTCCTCATGCGAAGGCTGGTTTTTGGAAGACTAATTTTAGCATTTCTCTCCGAGCTTTACCCGTGCCCAAACGTTCCATAAACAACATATTCATCTTTCGTTTTTCGTGAACAGTCGAGGGGGACTACTTAATTTTCAGGATAGTTACACAAGAGACCGAAGGGGTTTCAGGATAGAGAGGTGGGACGCAAAAACTTTTCATTAAAATAACATATATATATTTTATTTCCGTAAGTGCTCCAAACACTTCTTACGGTCGTACCCACTATTTGTTTAAGAGAACAAACAGTTTTCACAAACTATCCTTCTTGAAAGGGGCCCTCATTCGTGTCTGCTCACTGCTCTTCTTGCTACTACAGATGATTTATCTGCCCCTAGGTGGCTCCCCCCTCCCACACACTTTAGTGGGACTGGAAACGCCACTCATGGCCATGGACCCCCGCTCATAGGTGAATAAGTTGTATGAAATACGAGGGTGGCTGTGAAACACTAGAAAGTATTCTGATTTCTTCTAAAAAGGTCACAGATGTCACTGCAGGCCTCCGTGATAGCCCTTTGGAAGCTCTGAAGGGCCATAACTTCAAAGGTTGGCTGCCACTTTGTCTGACTTGGCCCCCAATGCGCCAAAATCCTGGCTACGCCCCTGTAAGGGAGGATATATATTTACAAAATTTAATGTATGTGAACAACTGAACATCTAAGTAAAATATTTCTGCTTTCATTGCTTCACTGGCATGAACAAAGAAACACAGGAAATAGAAATTTTTGTGCTTACGTTTTCCGAGTAAACTAGCTAAACCTGTGGTGTACGTGTACGAAGGGTGTGGGGATTGCATACACCATACATGTATATGAAGTACACGTAGGTGTCACCGGGTTTTTAAAATAAATGCAATTATTAAGTTGATAATTGTTCAATAATACTGATAGCAGGAACAAGAATTGTCTCGCTAAATCAAGCAATGATTACTTTATGCTGGCTTGCTTCACACGATTCTCTAAGAACGAGAATTTATAAACTTTCTCAACAGTACACAGCAGAGACTAATTACTCAATTGCTGTTTATTAGTACTGTTAGCCTCTGGAGAAAGTTACTTCACCCCTGACAATAAATAACTAATACTATTAATAATATCAGGTTCTTGCTGATGCTTAACTCCTAGGAGGCACAACGGATTTTAAGCTTAATACAACAAGACTGGCCTAAGTACCAGTTATGAATAGCAAAACGTTTATGCAAGCTAGGAGCTATAAGGGAAATAAGCTTAATTGTGGGGAAATGAAACACGAGTTTACATTACATTAAGCTCATGAAAAAGAACTGTTAAATTTATTGACTACAAAGAAATAAATTTAACATTACATTTCAAATGAATCCAAATAAAGAGATCGTACTCACTCAAGAGCTAAATTCTTACGCCTAGGAAAAGCACCTTAACTAAACTCTTAAGTCTAGGAAAACGAAAAGAAAATACTGGTCAATGAATGTAGTGTATCACCCAAAGAAGGGTGGGAGCCTGGAGAACTGTAGTCTAGTGGAGTCTGGGTGCTAGCTGACCTCTCACTACTCTCACTGCTGGAGCACAGAACCTCACTCCGTCACGACAGACACTTGACTGACTAACTCGTGGGAAAGAAAGGGAGCGCTATGGCCGCATTTTTTTAACGGCTAGAGTGAGCGAAATGCGCCCAAAGCAAATCGCTCAGCGGAAGCGCTAATGTCTCACACAAAGACGATCACTTATGACAATGAAAAATTGATTTGAAAGACTCCCGACCGAATGAACGGTTAACTGAACGATAAACTGGGATTCCACTTGAGTTCGTGGTTTCCCACAAAAGCCAATGTCACTAGCCGACTTGTGACATTACGCCCCATGAAAATCAAACCTTTCTTTCTTCAGAAAAAAGATTTCAATATACATACATATAAATCCTAACTCAGTCACACAAGATTCACACTGTGGTGTGTGTGCTATCCTGCTACAGGAGAAAGTCGCAGTGGCCAGTGAGTGAAAAAACCTCGTATTTACGTTAATAGAAGCAAGCTTGAGGGAAAAAACTCCGTGACGACGGTGAAAATCCTGTACTCAGGTCAAACTGAGTGAAAGTTCGCTACATTTACATTAACAACTAATTGTTATGTAGCGTAATGTATGTAATACACGTGTAGGTGTGACAGTTGTGGTGTAACTGTACCTACGTGTAAAATCACATAATACAAATTTATAGTGAATAATGACGACGAGGCAGAAGAGAAGGGGCGGCAGCATGTGACAGGAACGGCCAGCTGATCTGCACGGCAATGCTGCACCCGCCAGGTACACCTGCGAAAGGAATTAAGGTGGAGCATCAAAACTGTTATTTCTCTCTCTCTCTCTCTCTCTCTGCCTAGCAATCAGCACTTGTGTCATTATTAACCAAGAAACGTAATTCTTGAATTCGCAAATTGCTTAGAACCCTTATAGCTTACTGGTTAACGCTTTTTAACTAGGAAATGTGCCAGTTCTTGAATTACTCAAATCTCTTAGAATGGGCAGTTTACTAGTTAACCTATCATTATTAACCAGGAAACGTGCCAGTTCTTGAATTCACAAATTGCTTAGAACGGGCAGTTTACTGGTTAACCTAACTCTACACTTACGACTAATACAGGAAGCTGAGAATCGCTACGCAATCTCGGGCAGGTCACGTTTTAATACCCACCGTGGGTGTGAACACTCATGTGGGTAATGTGCATTCTCTGGGAATCCTCAGAGAGGCCCACAGCTCGAGACGTTCCACAAGGTAATTCGTACACAGCCTCGGACTGTCTCTGCAGGGTTCTCAAACTTCCCCCTTAACTTATGGTATACATGTATGTACAGGCCCTGGATATACTGTGTCCTGTGGGGCCAACGAGTGAGACGTCTGGTCTACACTTTTAACTGGGAACCAGGCTGGTCCTTAGATTACTCAAATCTCTGAGGCCGCCTATCTTACGGAACCCAGCATACAACAGTTGCTAGTTAGTAAGCAGTTAGTAGGTGAGACATCAGGTCTACACCCACATTACCACTACCCTGTCTCTCAACTGACTCAGAGATTACGGGTGTGGTTACAAACGGCACAGGAAGGACATGTCCCTGATTAGTGGTGTTACTTTGACACATAGTGCAGAAACGCACAAAACTATCTGTCTCGTCCCATCCCTGGCCAGAAAAAGTCAGCTCGGATACAGCCCTGGGTCTTCCTTTTGCCCATGTGACCTCCTGAGGCTGAACAATGACCCCATTCTAACACTGCTTGGCGGTACTTGGCAGGAACGACAAACTGCAGTCGAACCTCGCCCTCGGGTGTTCGTGACTCACGGTAGAGCCGTCCTTGTTTGCAAAGGAACTTGGCTCGACCTCCCCGTGAATACTTAATCACTCGATCCTTTTGTTTCTTCCACACGACAGCAAGTGTTGGGTCAGAATGTTGTTCTTGAACAACAAGTTGGCTACACATCAGATCTTGCAGCGATTCAATGGTCACTGGGGTGACACAGTCTGGAGCCTCAGCCATGACTCGTGTTACTGTAGCCGAAGTCTGAGTAGCGTCATCATCGGTGCAACTATCCTTGACTCCGGAAATGTTGCCTATAATAAGGTCAAATAAAGGTTCTGGCATGACAACTGCAAGTGTCGTACCAGTATAAAATGGAGATGCCACCTGGATACATGCCTCAGGGAACAATCTCACTGATCCATCAATAAGATTAGCATGGATCTGTCGACCTGTGTACTGCTCAGGCTGAACTAGACTCTGCTTGACAGAGCAACCTGAGGAATCATTATCTCTCAGGACCTTCACAGGAATGCCTCCCACAAACCCTGGCTGAACAAGGAAGGTACTGTCACCTGTGGGAGGGTCTGTGGAGGAAGCAGCTAGCCACTCATGAGGCTGCTGAATAACTGATGCGGCAAACATTGTGCCTTGTGACTTAGAAATTGAGGGGTCGTACTCACCGCCCGAGTAGATGGAACATTGGCCATCTGTGGAGGGGGGTTCACTGTCACTGTGGGACTAGTGAACTGTGGGGGAGTACCCATACTGGTAGGAACGTGACCACTGTGCTGCTGCTGAGGAATGAAGGCTGCGTTTGCTTCCTGCCTCTTTTGAGCTGGTGGTGAAAAAGTTTGTCCTGATGGTCGGTTGTGTGGGTGATACTGCTGCTGGTTAGGGTACTTGTTGTACCTCTTCCACTCAGGTTTCTGAGTGTTTTGCCCCTGGTCCTTCCACTGCGGTTTTGGACCTTGGCCATTATTCTGAGAATGGCCTTGTTGCTGGGTTTCAGTCTGAGATGGTTTCCCAGATTTATCAGCTTTCCTGTTCCAGGTATGCTGCTTACGAGTTTGATACCCATATGCAGCAAAATATGCGTCAGCCTTTTCTGCCATTTGGCTGGCATCTTTCACCTTGGCAGATCTTAAGCTGTGCTATGAGCTCAGCAGGCCACGACCTCTCTAGCTGTGTACGCAACATAAGGTCAATTATCCCCTCACGTGTGGAAGGAGTTTCATCTTTCTCCATCCACTCACCTAAGTAAGCAGTGAGACGGTCGAGGAACTGAACAGCTGTCTCCTTGTCTTGGAGACGAGCTCGCATGAACTGAACTTTGGTGTCATCTACTGTCGTCTAGACCATACCCCTTAATGAGTGCAGCTTTCATCATCTCATACGTGAGATTGTCTCCACGAATTCTGTGGAGAATATCGAGGGCAGGGCCCTCAAATAAACTAAGAAATTGGAGCCACTTAGCTGCCTCATCCAGTTGATACATGTCCGCCATGTCCTCAAAACGAGCTATGTATGGCTCAATTCGCTCGCCTTCCTTGTATGAGGGAAGCTTGATGCGTGGGGTTGCCAGGACATGTGTAGGAAGAGCGCTAGTGGAGCTTGGGTTGGCTGCAGCAGATGTGTCTGAAGCCAAGGAATCTCGCTTGAGCTTCAGCACTTCAAGTTCATGTTTTTCGCGTGCTTCTCGCTCGGCACGTTCGTGTTCTTGTTCTCTCTCACGTTGTTCACGCTCGTATTCGCGTTGTTCTCGCTAGTGTTCGCGTTGGATTCTACGCTCGTCACGAGCATCTTTCTCACGTTCCTGCTCATAATTAAACCGTGAGAGGACGTAGGTTTATATTTTTTCTGGGTCAGTGA
Organism: Coenobita brevimanus; assembly: GCF_032717465.1. Lineage (NCBI taxonomy): Eukaryota > Metazoa > Arthropoda > Malacostraca > Decapoda > Coenobitidae > Coenobita > Coenobita brevimanus. The sequence goes on along the minus strand of NC_136957.1, from coordinate 8,763,893 downwards.
GGCCCATTTCTTTAGCCTCCTGTACATAGACACTGGCTGCCATGATGCTAGCTCAATCTAAATAACTAGCGACTCAGTACTGATTGCTGCTTCGCAAACGAATGCTAATAAACACAAGTAAAGAATATAGACACAAGCTAGTGGTGACCAGTCTTATCTAGTTAACTGGAAAAGAATAAAGCAAAAATGCAAATGACTGGGAAGACTCAATAATTAACGCAATGGGTACGGCGGCTACCCAGGAGCGAATAAAATCTTCTGGCGTTACCAAGAATAAAGAACTAAATAAAATTAAGTACTCTGTGAATTAATAAAGCAAAAATTCACTTGCTAACTTAACGGTAACCACCAGTAAACTTGTCCCTATAAACTTTAATGATAAATACCTAAATATGAACGATTGAGTACTATCTCGTGAATAGCTTTAGAGCTAGGAGTTAATATCCTGAAATGAGGTCGCCAATTGTCACGGGTTTTTTAAAATAAATGCAATTATTAAGTTGATAATTGTTCAATAATACTGATAGCAGGAACAATAATTGTCTTGCTAAATCAAGCGATGATTACATTACGCTGGCTTGCTTCGCACGATTCTCTAAGAACGAGAATTTATAAACTTTCTCAACAGTACACAGCAGAGACTAATTACTCAATTGCTGTTTATTAGTACTGTTAGCCTCTGGAGAAAGTTACTTCACCCCTGACAATAAATAACTAATACTATTAATAATATCAGATTCTTGCTGATGCTTAACTCCTAGGAGGCACAACGGATTTTAAGCTTAATACAACAAGACTGGCCTAAGTACCAGTTATGAATAGCAAAACGTTTATGCAAGCTAGGAGCTATAAAGGAAATAAGCTTAATTGTGGAGAAATGAAACACGAGTTTACATTACATTAAGCTCATGAAAAAGAACTGTTAAATTTATTGACTACAAAAAAATAAATTTAACGTTACATTTCAAATGAATTCAAATTAAGAGATCGTATTCACTCACTCACTCAAGAGCTAAATTCTTACACCTAGAAAAAGCACCTTAACTAAACTCTTAAGTCTAGGAAAACGAAAAGAAAATACTGGTCAATGAATGTAGTGTATCACCCAAAGAAGGGTGGGAGCCTGGAGAACTGTAGTCTAGTGGAGTCTGGGTGCTAGCTGACCTCTCACTACTCTCACTGCTGGAGCACAGAACCTCACTCCGTCACGACAGACACTTGACTGACTAACTCGTGGGAAAGAAAGGGAGCGCTATGGCTGCATTTTTTTAACGGCTAGAGTGAGCGAAACGCGCCCAAAACAAATCGCTCAGCGGAAGCACTAATGTCTCACACAAAGACGATCACTTATGACAATGAAAAATTGATTTGAAAAGACTCCCGACCGAATGAGCGGTTAACTGAATGATAAACTGGGATTCCACTTGAGTTCGTGGTTTCCCACAAAAGCCAATGTCACTAGCCGACTCGTGACAGTAGGTGAACAGAGCTGCAAACGTGCATGCGTATAAACGGAGATCATCACTGCGAGAATGGCCACGTCATGCATGCTGTCTTGACTCGCACGCACTCTATCGGCACTAGCAGGGCTCAGCTCATGCATCATGACCGTACCACTATCCAGGCAGTATCTATAGGCAGTACAACGCTGTATGGCATGCAGTGAATTGAATCAGCTATGATTTTTCTCCGTGTATGATCATAAATTTCGACCTTCCCCACACCACGATGCACTTTGTAATGCTGGTCTCGACCTGGTATCGAGCCAAAACTCCTAGACCAGAAGCTTCAAGACCAAGATAAAGACCAAGACCACGTCAAGTGAGACCAAGATCGAGACCAAGACCACAACAAACTGGTCTCGACATCGGTCTCGAGACCTACAACACTGTTATTTACCTCCTCATTCGTCTTTCTGTCTCTCCATGTAATTGAATATGATCCTCTCAAAATAATTCATTCTGCCTCCGCCCACCTGTGGTGGAGAAGGCATTAAGTGATGGGACTGGCTGTTCATGCGTGCATGCATGCATGGGTCTATGCATCTAAAACACTTTTCTGGGGGCGGTATCTCCTGAGCCCATTGATGGATTACCACAAACTTCTGTCAGTAATGCAGTATAAGGAAATGTTGAACTGATCACTGTAGGTCAGGTTGAGCAAGGAGTCAAAGGTGAAGGTCATATGGGGTCAGCGTAGTTTATCTTTGAGGAAGCGATATCTCCTGAACCCCATAGACGGATTTTGACCACACTATTGTCACTGATAAGGTATGAAGGGAAGATGAACTGATTAGGTCAGCAAGATCAACGGTCAAAGGTCAAGGTCATGTAGGTATAGGAGGGTGATCTCCATAGCCCCTTAATAGATTTTGACCAAACTTTCGTCAATGAAGCGGTATGAAAGGACAGTGAACTGATAAGGTGAGCAAGGTCAAGGTAGTAAAGGTGTGGTGCAATATTTCCCAAGCCCCGTGACGGATTTAAACTAAACTTTTGTCAGTGATACAGTATGAACGAATGATAAACTGATTAGGTCAGCAATGGCATGTCCCGATGCAGCATCACAAGAGTGGCAGCTCAAGATTCATCAACCTTTCCTCTGTCCTCTCACATTTCTTTGTGTGTGTGTGTGTGTGTGTGTGTGTGTGTGTGTGACTTGTATTCTCATTGGTTTAAGGACTCATTAGTACCTCCTCTCAAATGATTTATTTTGCAGATTACAGCTATATAAAGCATAAGCAGTTAAGCATAGGTGTCAGTATGTATAAATAACGTAGCAAGGGGGAGATGGTAGGGAGCTTCCTTAACCAATCAGAATATGAGTCAATAATGTGCAGGGTTGGTGGGGGAAGAAAGGGCGAGGAGGGGTAAGCAGGGGTTTAGATACAGCCAGATTATCCATCCTCAGTTCGGATTTTCAGAGTTGACCTGCCAGCGGGGCAATCTGTTTCCCCACCTGTGACCTCAGCCCAATCTCATTGTTTCTCTCTCCTCCTCCCAACTGTATATCTTTCACTTCTCTTACCTTGCCATGTCCAGTAGGTTTCCCCCACCTGACCAGCTCCAGTAGGTCCCCCACCACCTAGACCCTCCATCAGAAGTGATCTGACTCATTTTCTCACCCCGCCAAGTTGGTGGTGGTGGGATAAAATGGTTAGATCAGCAAGGTCATGGAGTTTGTAGTTGATTCTGTGCGCAAGGCTTGGCAGAGGAATACCGAGCAACCCTTTGTGTCCAGCTTGGGGCCCAAGTTCCCAGGGTTTCATTTCCACAGTTCGCACTCTAGACTTGTGCCCTTCCAGCAGGGTCCAAGCTTTGCTTCCATACTCAGTGTCCGATTACCCGATAGGCACACTAAGTATAGGTCTGGGGCCATACTCCTGAAGGGGCCCTCAATTTTTGAAAATAAATAAACGAATAAGGAAGTACTTAAATAATTGGGAAAAAGATGAAAATTGCAGCAGCTTGGCATCATATAAAATTTAATGGTCAGGGGCAGAGTAGTCACCAAACTATTTATTAGTGAAGGAATAACAAAATAAAAACCTTAAATGAATACATGGATTAATGATGAAAATTGCAATAGCTGGTATCATACAAAATCCAGCAATGGCCATTAAAATTTTTATATGGAGGCCCCTACCCTGGGTTGTAGTCCCCATATCAAGTTAGGCTAGGGCCAACAACGAAGTTAATCCGACCATGTTTTACAGTGAGGATCAGTGCTCTCGTGCAGCGGTCTTTTTACTTCCATATTTACTTCCCTATGTCATATCACTACTTTCGATGAAACAGATTTTTTTCCCCACTGCTGAACCCTTTCAAGTGCTTTATCCTCTACCATAGTTACTCATTACACTACCCAGAATGCACTCACTCACATTTCCCATTTGCTCACCATCTAGCCCCACTGTGTATCCAGTCACTTCACATTCTCTTTCAGTATAAGAAATACATTTTTATAAATGGCATGAACATGTAGGGCTGGCATTGTTCCACATGCATGGGATCAAGGTTGAGGCAGTCGAAGCACATATAATACCTACCGTACATTTCTTTTTAATAGCATACTTTTATGTATTACATGAGTAATATTTATATGATAATCATGGGACTGCACTGCTTGCAAGAATTTATGCTTTAATATTTTCTACACCATAAAAGGATTAAACGAAAGGTTAGAGATGAGGTCACATGCACTTTTACTGCATCGACCTCATTCCAGTGGCATTTGGCACTGTGACATTCCTACATATCATACATTTTATATAATACATTATTTTGTAGTTGTTTCACTGATTTTCAAATCACCTCTGTTAAAAAGTTAAGAATGATTTATTAAGTTATTCAGGTTAGAAATATGTTGTAATAATAAAGGGTTAAATAAAGGATTATTACCTCCTTCCTGTTCGAAAAGTTTCTCCTAGCTAAATACATTCGTTTGGCGATAATAACAAGAGGGACTACTCAAGCAGTGAAACACTCACGCCTTACGGAAATTTAAGGCTGACCACTTTGCCTTGCTGTGTTACCTTTATCTGTGACCGATTGTTCATAAATTTGAAATTGCTTTATCCTTGTGAGACCATTAACTCCTACACTAAGTTTATTTCAAATGCGAGTTGAAATCGTTCTTGTCCGCAGTCGTAGACCATTGACCTATTGTTCGCGAAATAGAATCACTTCGTAATTATCTGACCTTAAACCCTTCTGTCATCTTAAATCCAACGAGAGAGAGAGAGAGAGAGAGAGAGAGAGAGAGTTTTAAATAATGAAATCTTTGACCTTGTCTTGTGATCTTTGTCTTTGACCAATGTAACTGAATCACGTCACAATTTTCTGACCCCTTAGTCCATTCACCATCTTTGGTCTAAATCTGATCAAAACTAATGTTGGCCTTTTCCCAAGCTATGACATTTATGGACAACATTTATCACGTATCATACTCAGTGATAAACAAGAACAGTGTTTACATACTTGACAGACCCTCTAAAGGGCATGGATGAACTACCTAAATACCAGCATATATTTAGTATAGTTGTACCGTATGTTGTTAATTAATGTGGCATTAGGGGAAAGAGAGTGGGAGCGGAAGGAGCAGTTAGTGCTGCCACTCTTTACTTTTAAAATAACACGGATCGAAAGAGAGTGAGAGAGAGGGAACCATGGTCTTCTGTGGCCTGCAAGAGGTCGATAGAATAAGAAATTAATGACATTACTTTATGTCCATTTGCTTCTCATATATATATATATATATATATATATATATATATATATATATATATATATATATATATATATATATATGGAGCCTCTGTGGTACAGTGGTAAAGTGTGCGTTTTCTCACACTGAAGAACTAGGGTTCGCGCCCCGCCAGGGTAATAAACTTTGGGAGCGTTCTTCTGGCCACGTACTGCATTGGCGGACACAAGGGGTGCTGTGGCTGAACCAGTGTCGCATACTCTAAAGTATGCTTGCACCCAGTCGGCTTGCGCAGGCCGATTATACTTGGTTCACAGACTACACACACATCCATAGCAACTCCAACACAACAATTACACTTACAAGCACTTCGTCACCCTACATACAATCTTTACTAGACAGCCTAACCCTCTTGGTAGAGATACATTAGCTGTATCGTCCTCACTTCGGTAGGGATAGGCCGGTCTTGCAGTGGACACTTAAACAGCTGAGATGAGATTATATATATATATATATATATATATATATATATATATATATATATATATATACACCTTACATAAGCAAACAAGCATTACGTTTTACCTAATTTGAGGGTTATTTGGGTTATAGGGGAGCTCGAGGAGCATTGCCTGAAACTGATGGTAATCCGTTCCTTTAAAAGCCTACTGCTCGAAATAATTACGGACTTTCGAATTTTTCATATTGGTAGTAAAATGTAGGCTACTAACAAAACATTTGAAGTCCTAGTCAAATCGAAAACCTATAATACAGTATTGGTTATGTGCTTATGCTTGTTTAAGTTTCGTGTTTTTCCTCTCAATAAGCTTACTGTCCACTGCTGTCCTCTCACTGTATTTAACTTCAAGAAAGAGCCAATGTAAATTTTCGGACTTCCTGAATTGTCAGCGAACTACTTACTTTCATTTTGTAATTCTGGGTTTCCCGAGGACTACCCACATAATTCCGCGAATCTTTTGTATTTGGTGCACCTTCTCTCATTTTTATGTAAGTAACGTCACTAATACAGTTTTTAAGCCGATTCCAAATTCGAACTTACTTTCTGGGAGAAATTATTCATTAAAAAAATTAGGTTAGGTTAGTTAATAAAGAGGTTAGTTAATACTAATAACAAATATTATTTAGGGATAAACACAAATTTATAAAAGTGTATTAGTGACGAAATTTATATAAGAAATGAGAGAACGTGCACCGAACACAAAAGATTCAATTACAATAATTTCTGATCTTGGTTGGGTGCCTATAAAGATCTATAACCTCTGTGTTTTGGAGTCAAGAAGTATCATTATTATTATTTTTGTTTAAGTCAAGGGGCTTGTTGGAGTCATCCCTACATAGTGCATACCGTCGCTCCGACTGGAACATGCACCTGTCGGAGAGTCATGCCATCAGCTAAAAGTCAAACAAGGGAGGCCAAACACATGTTGCATGCTCCTCCGTACATATTTCATTCAACCAACCAATCCCCTTTCCATCCCTGCCTCAACTAATTTCCATTCCTCCTTTCCACAGTTTTTCCTGTTTGTCAACCTTCTTGCCATACTACACTGTAATTTGCAGATATTACACCACAACCGCGTTTTTCTTCTCTTACTCATTTATAACTCGATATTCAGTAGTATTTTCTCTTTCAGTATAGTACCATTCGTGGCAAGGAGCTGTGGCCACATGAACATTAGGTCAGAAATAAAAGATAACCTCAGCACCACACTATGCCGGTAATTGCTCATAATCCCAGTTATTATCGCTGTTAACAATGTTATTGCGCTGGTAACTGTAACAGACCTCGGGGTGCTGGAAGGAGGAGGAAGACGGAGGAAGTGGTTTGTATGGGAGGCCTCGTGTTACGTAGTAATAAAGGTGAATAAAGGAAAAGGGAGAGGAAATGATACTACATTAAGCTATAGTTGCCATATATATCGCGGCACAACAGCTCACGTCATATCACCATAGTGCAGCTGAAGTTGCCACATCAGTACAGTATAGCTTTTGTTTTGTCACTAACGTATGGATCAAATTGTCACGTCACTACAGTATGACCAGGATGACACGCTACTACTGCATGGCTCGAGTCATGCCACTACAGTGTGGCTCAAATTTTGTTACTACATAATTGATACAGTCGTCATTTCACTGTAGTATTGCTTAAGTTGTCAAATCACTACAACAGTGCTTCTCAGTCTTATTAGCTGCACACCAGCCTCAACAGTTGTCTCTCATAGCCTCGCCCACTTCCTTCTTTCTGTACCTAATTCCATTCTATATTCTTCATTATAAAAATATATAAATGGTATTGTATGTAATACAATCGGTAGAGAGTTGGCCTGCAGTCCTAACGGACCCGGGTTCAAATCCCTCAGGGGCAGGGAACAGTTTATGATTTGAATTTCATAGATATCAGACTTAACTGATCTACCAGAAGACCCGCCGACATGTCATGAAAATACCCCCGCTAATACCAATACACCAGTCCTGTATGAGACAGCCCTAGCATGTATTCAATATGGACGGTGGGTGTTAGCGCCGAAGTGGTGACATATAGAGGTGTATGGTATGTAGGAGGACTACTGGGCCTTGAATGCAGGCTGTGAAGCCTATGCCCAGAGTCGGTCACATTAATATTGTTACATAGCCTATGATTTCATCATCCTTTGTGTAATTTTAACGCACAGTATGCTGCATGTTTGATCACGAGCGTGTTCTGCCTCAGTCCCCCCCTTCTACCGTTATAGTAGAGTAAGTCGTTCTCTCTGTTGTCCAGAGCGGGATTGTCAACTCTATGTCCCCATGGCTTCATTTGCGCGTCCTTATTACAAGTTGTATCAAGCTCTCCTGGCCCCTATATAATGAGCTCAGTCTCTGCATCATTGCCACTTAGATCTGCTCCTCATTTTGTTCACATCTCTGTCCTCCCCTGTACAGATATTATTATTGTGAGTGCTCAAGAAGTCTCCAACCATCTAGCAGCTGTGTGTAATTTGAGTATAACTGTTGTTGCATTTTTTCTTGTACTGTATAGCATAAGTTTAATTTGTAGGCCTAGTGAAGTTTTTGTAATTCATGTAGGGTTCTTTATGTCAGTCATTTTTGATAATAGTTTGTATCTGTAATAATTTATCTGGCATTCACTGAGTATTATCTGGTATCTCATTTTATCAGGGCTGACTTAGATAAATTTACTCTTGCTAATTTCGTGTTAATAGAGGCTATTGCAGTTAACCATATATTTAACCTGTTTTTGCCATTACATTATCCTTATGAGTCCTGAATGTTTTGTTGTTAGTTTAAGCATTAAACTTTGACTTGTAATTTTACCTAACTCTTTGTTTTGAACCTGGAACTTTACGGGACAGTAGTGATTTTTTAGTATTCTCACTTAAAGTGTACATTATCTTTCTCTGTTCCGTAACATAAATTTGGCGACCTCATATCAGGATATTCAGGATATTATCATAAGGATATTGTTTGATATTTTGTGACTGTGATATATTCATGATGGCTACTATTTCTACACTTGATGAAGCCAAAGTTTTTTTGTCAAATGTGCAAACAGTGTGTGATATAGAAAACAGAACAAAGAATGAACTTAAGCTTGTTGCTCAACAATTGGGAATTGCAGTTCACTCTCATCATTCTAAAGATCAAATTGTTGGCGTGATTAATAAAAGCTTGTTTAATGTAACTCCTCCAAATGAGCAAACGCAGATTGAATTAGCTAAGTTACAGCTAGCTCTGCAGGAGGCTCGTGCTAAAGAAGCTGAATTTCAGGCAAATGCTAAGCAGGCTGAGTCTCAGGCTAAGGAGGCGGAATCTCAGGCTCGGATTCAGGAGGCACAGATACAGGCACAAGTTGAACTTGCCAGGATTCAGGCAGACCATGAGTATCGCATGAAACAAGGTGGAACTGGATCATCTAGCTCTGATGATTTTGATGTGGCTAAAAATGTTAAACTTGTCCCTCCTTTTAATGAATCTGATTTAACAAAGTATTTTCAGTTGTTTGAGAGGGTAGCTACAGGTTTTAATTGGCCTAAGGAGTATTGGCCAGTACTCCTTCAAACTGTTCTCACCAGTAAACCTCAAGTAACTTATGCATCTTTGCCTCAGGATCAATCTGATAATTATGATGTAGTTAAGAGCTTGATTCTTAAGGCCTATGAGCTTGTTCCTGAAGCCTATAGAGTAAAATTTAGGACAACTTACAAGCAAGATAAGCAATCCCATGTTGAGTATGCAAAAATCAAAGAAGATTTGTTAGAGCAGTGGTTAAATTCTAAGAATGTGGATTCTGATTTTGGTAAATTTAAGCAGATGATTTTGCTGGAGGATTTCAAAAGGTGTATTAGTAAAGATGTAAGCCTATATCTTGATGAGAAAAGAATAGATAATTTGTCTGATGCTGCAGTTTTAGCTGATGAATATGTTCTCACTCACAAGAGATATTCTAGAGAAAAAGGGAAAGCTGAGAGTCAGTACGTTGCCTCTACTCAGAGTACAGGTAACAGGAAAGAGAATAAAGATGATGTTTCTCAGGAAGTAAATACCAGCTTCACCTCTAGATTTCAGAAAAGTAAATGTACTTATTGTAGTAAGCTTGGTCATACTACGGAGAGATGTTTCAGGAGACAGCGTGATGTGAACAAAAAGGAGTCTTTAAATATTCAGTCAATTGGTCTAGTGTCCACTCTTGAGAGTTCCCTGAATTCTTTAACTGAGTTAACTGAACCTGCTTTGAGGGGTAACTTAAATTCTCATGATGGAGCTCCTCTTTTGAGCAGTAACGTGGGTGACACTCTCAAGAGTTCATGTGCTAATTTCCTGTCTGATGGTTTTGTCAGTCCTCTGGACAGTAATGACAGGAAATCAGTTAAAATATATCGTGATACAGGTGCTTGCCAATCCCTTATGCTGACCAGTGTTCTAGGCTCTAATGTTAATTCCTCTGATGAAACTGTAATCTTACAAGGTGTAGGGAATAATTACTTCTCTGTTCCTCTGTGCAGAGTGAATTTAGAGTCTGGTTTTGTTAATGGTTCTGTTATGGTTGGGTTGGTTGAGACACTCCCAATGTCAGGTGTAACTTTCTTACTTGGAAATGATATTGGTGGAAGTCAAGTGTGTCCAGCTCCTCAGTTGTCTAGTGAGCCAGTGGCTGTGTCCCAGGATTGTGATGTCCCTGATGTGTTCCCTGCATGTGCTGTCACTAGGGCTAAGTCTAAAGTTACTGGTGATTTAGAGGATAATGATGATGATGATGTTATCCTAGCTGACACTTTTCTTGCTAATTTGGACCACTCACCAGATGAGGCAGTACCTCGTAGTGTTGATAATTTGTCTCGTCAAGAGTTGGTTGAGTTGCAGGTTGCTGACCCTGAGTTGAAAGGTCTAGCTAACTCTGCTTACAGTGAAGAAGAGTCAGCCAGTGCTTCTACTTGTTATTATGTAAAGTCAGGAGTACTTATGAGGAAGTGGAGACCCCCAACAGCATCAGCCGACTGTGAATGGGAGGTTGTACATCAAGTTGTCATCCCTCGTGTTTGTAGGCAGGATATCATTCGAGTGGCTCATGATTCCAGTTTGGCAGGACACCTTGGAGTGAGGAAGACTGTGGCACGCATTTTGAAACACTTCTACTGGCCAGGTATCTTCCGGGATGTTTCCTGGTATTGTAAGTCTTGTCACACCTGTCAAGTTGTGGGGAAGTGTAATCAGACCGAAAAGGTTGCACCTCTAGTTCCCATTCCTCCTTTTGAGGCGCCTTTCACCCGTGTGTTGGTGGATATTGTGGGCCCTCTTCCTAAGACTTCTTCAGGATTTTCTTATGTGTTGACCATGATTGATATGGCTACTCGTTATCCTGAAGCCATTCCACTTAGAAACATCTCAGCAAAGAACGTGGTTAAGGAAATGCTGGGGTTCTTCACAAAGTTTGGTCTGCCTAAGGAGGTACAGTCAGACCGGGAAGTAATTTCATGTCAAACGTTTTCAAGCAGTCTCTGAAAGAGTTGGGCATCACCCAGATCACGTCTTCAGCTTACCATCCCCAGACCCAAGGAGCGTTGGAGAGATATCATCAAACACTCAAATCGATGCTCAAGAAATACTGTTTGGAACATCAGAAAGACTGGGATAAAGGTCTTCCATTCGTTGTGTTTGCTGCAAGAGAATCTCCAAATGAATCACTGGGCTTCTCACCTTTTGAACTACTGTTTGGCCATGAAGTAAGAGGACCCCTTAAGTTACTCAAGGAATGCTGGCTGTCGGAGGAAGATGACGTCAACCTGCTGGAGTATGTGATGAATTTCAAAGAACGGCTGTCCACTGCTTTACAGCTGGCGAGAGAGAATTTAGGAGCTGCTCAGGAGAAGATGAAGACTTGGTATGATAAGAAGTCCAGTTTACGCCACTTTCAGCCAGGAGATCAGGTTTTGATTCTGCTACCAGTTCATGGGCAACCTCTTCAAGCCAAGTTTAGTGGCCCTTATTACGTGGAGAAGAAACTCAGTGATGTCAGCTATGTCATCGCCACACCAGATCGTAGAAAGAGCAAGCAACTATGTCACATCAACATGCTAAAGTTATATCACAGGCGGGACGAAAATAATCCAGTCTGCACTGTAGCTGTTCCACCCGAGTCTGCAAGTGAAGCTCTCCCATGCAGTATGAGCCTGAGTGATAGTTTGGGGAAGAATCCTGATATCATGAATGATCTCCAGACTAAGCTTTCTCATCTACCACCCAAGGAAAGGCAGGAGTTTTCGGCATTACTGCAGGAGTACCCGCAAGTGTTCCGTGCCACTCCAGGAAGAACCACTGTGTTGATGCATGATGTCGATGTTGGAGACGCAAAGCCAATTAAATTGCCTCCTTACCGTGTGAACCCAGTGAAAGTTCCTCTCATCCAGAAGGAGCTTGGCTACCTGTTGGACCACAAGATGATTGAGCCCTGTCAGAGCGAGTGGAGTTCTCCTGTCACTCTAGTCCCTAAGCCAGGTGGGTCACAGAGGCTTTGCATCGACTACAGACGTGTTAATCAGATAACCAAAACAGACACTTACCCTCTCCCTCGTGTGGAAGATTGCATAGACAAGATCGGAAAGGCTAGGTACATAAGTAAGTTTGATTTGTTAAAGGGATACTGGCAAGTACCTATGACTGAACGTGCTAGGAGATTTCATGTTTTGTAACACTAGGAAAGGCTTTTGCATGTTCTGTAATGCCGTATGGTATGAAGAATGCACCAACCACATTTCAGAAGCTCATGAATGTTGTAACAGAGGGTTTGGCAGGGTGTGTTGTTTATATTGATGATGTATTAATCTTCAGTGACAACTGGAAAGATCACCTATGCCATGTCAGTAAATTTCTTGACCGTTTAGTTCATGCTAATCTTGTAGCTAATTTATCAAAGTGTGAGTTTGGTCAAGCTAAAGTTCAGTACCTTGGGTATGTAATTGGTGATGGACATGTTGCACCACCAGGAGCTAAGGTTCAGGTTATAAGTGATCTTCCCAGACCTAAAAGTAGGAAAGAGCTACAAAGATTTTTGGGAATGGTAGGTTATTACAGGAGATTTGTTCTTAACTTTTCTATTCTTGTATCACCACTTACAGACCTACTGAAAAAGGGAGTTAAATTTGTCTGGACCGATAACTGTGAATCCTCTTTCAACAAACTTAAAGCTATTCTATTAAGTCAGCCAGTGCTCGCTACTCCAAATTTTGCTAAGCCTTTTAAGATGGCTGTTGATGCAAGTGATACAGGAGCTGGGGCTGTTTTGCTGCAAAGAGGATGATCAGGGTATTGAACACCCTGTATCTTACTACAGTAAGAAGTTCACTCCACCTCAAAAGAACTACTCCACTATTGAGAAAGAGCTTTTGGCCTTGATTTTGGGTTTACAGCATTTTTCATTTTATTTGTGTTCTGGTTTTGACCCCATAGTCATTTATACCGATCATAACCCACTGAAATTACTTAGTAAGTTTAAAGATAAAAATCAGAGATTGACAAGATGGAGTCTACTTCTTCAGGAGTATTCATTAGACATACAACATGTCAAGGGGAAAGAAAATGTTATTGCAGATTGCTTATATAGACTTTAGACAGATTGTTTTAGAGTAATAAGAAATTTCCTTTGTAAATTTCTTTTTCTTTGTGGGGAGGTGTTACATAGCCTATGATTTCATCATCCTTTGTGTAATTTTAACGCACAGTATGCTGCATGTTTGATCACGAGCGTGTTCTGCCTCAGTCCCCCCCTTCTACCGTTATAGTAGAGTAAGTCGTTCTCTCTGTTGTCCAGAGCGGGATTGTCAACTCTATGTCCCCATGGCTTCATTTGCGCGTCCTTATTACAAGTTGTATCAAGCTCTCCTGGCCCCTATATAATGAGCTCAGTCTCTGCATCATTGCCACTTAGATCTGCTCCTCATTTTGTTCACATCTCTGTCCTCCCCTGTACAGATATTATTATTGTGAGTGCTCAAGAAGTCTCCAACCATCTAGCAGCTGTGTGTAATTTGAGTATAACTGTTGTTGCATTTTTTCTTGTACTGTATAGCATAAGTTTAATTTGTAGGCCTAGTGAAGTTTTTGTAATTCATGTAGGGTTCTTTATGTCAGTCATTTTTGATAATAGTTTGTATCTGTAATAATTTATCTGGCATTCACTGAGTATTATCTGGTATCTCATTTTATCAGGGCTGACTTAGATAAATTTACTCTTGCTAATTTCGTGTTAATAGAGGCTATTGCAGTTAACCATATATTTAACCTGTTTTTGCCATTACATTACCCTTATGAGTCCTGAATGTTTTGTTGTTAGTTTAAGCATTAAACTTTGACTTGTAATTTTACCTAACTCTTTGTTTTGAACCTGGAACTTTACGGGACAGTAGTGATTTTTAGTATTCTCACTTAAAGTGTACATTATCTTTCTCTGTTCCGTAACAATATATATATATATATATATATATATATATATATATATATATATATATATATATATATATATATATATATATATATATATATATATATATATATATATATATATATATATGGTGGTGCTTATAAATGAGCAGTGTGGTGGTGGTTATGAACATGCAGTGTGGTGGTGCTTATAAACATGAAGTGTGGTGGTGCTACAAACATGAAGTATGATGGTGCTATAAACATGGAGTGTGGTGGTGCTTATAAGCATGAAGAGTGTGGTGGTGCTGTAAACATGTGGTGTGGTAGTACATATGATCGTGTAGTGCGGTGGTGCTTATGACCATATTTATAGTGTGGTGAAGCTAATGAACATGTGGTATGATCGTATAATATAACCTAGCAATGTGATTGTTTTTTTTTATTATGTGGTGCGCTTATTTGCATGATCATGTAGTGTGATGGTTTGCACGACTATGTGGTCTGGTGGTGCTTTTGATAGTATGGTGTGGTGATGTTTGTAATCATGAATTGTGGTGAAGTTTATGAACAAGTGGTGTAATGCTGCATATGATTTATTAGTGTTTATGACCATGTGATGTGGTAATGATCATGACCATGTGCAGTGGTGGGGGTGGGATGTTTATAACCATGTTAAGTGGTGGTGTTTATGACAATGTGGTTCCGTGTTTATGATGATGTGGCGGGGTGTTAATTATGACACTGTAGTGTTGCGGCGTTTAAACCATATAATATTGTGTTTATGACCATGTCATATGTTTGCGTTTACGACCATGTGAGACCACGTGATGTATTTTCCTTGCAGTTTGATAGTGTTTATGACCACGTGATGTGCTATCCATGTAGTGTGTTTGCTTTTATGACTATGTGGTGTATCTATGTTTAAATTCATGTGGTGTACAGAAGTGGTGTTTTTGATGATGTGCTGTAGTGGTGCTTACAACATGTGGCGAGATGTTGTTTATGACCATAAGGTGTGGTGTAGTGCACGACTACGACATAATATATAATATATATACCATATATGTATTATATATAATATGCATTTTCCATATATGAATGTATTATATATAATATGTATATTTTATATATAAATGTATTATATATATATATATATATATATATATATATATATATATATATATATATATATATATATATATATATATATATATATATATATATATATATATATATATATATATATATATATATATATATATATATATATATATATATATATATATATATATATATATATATATATATATATATATATATATATATATATATATATATATATATATAATACATTTATATATAAAATATACATATTATATATAATACATTCATATATGGAAAATGCATATTATATATAATACATATATGGTATATATATTATATATTATGTCGTAGTCGTGCACTACACCACACCTCATGGTCATAAACAACATCTCGCCACATGTTGTAAGCACCACTACAGCACATCATCAAAAACACCACTTCTTTACACCACATGAATTTAAACATAGATACACCACATAGTCATAAAAGCAAACACACTACATGGATAGCACATCACGTGGTCATAAACACTATCAAACTGCAAGGAAAATACATCACGTGGTCTCACATGGTCGTAAACGCAAACATATGACATGGTCATAAACACAATATTATATGGTTTAAACGCCGCAACACTACAGTGTCATAATTAACACCCCACCACATCATCATAAACACGGAACCACATTGTCATAAACACCACCACTTAACATGGTTATAAACATCCCACCCCCACCACTGCACATGGTCATGATCATTACCACATCACATGGTCATAAACACTAATAAATCATATGCAGCATTACACCACTTGTTCATAAACTTCACCACAATTCATGATTACAAACATCACCACACCATACTATCAAAAGCACCACCAGACCACATAGTCGTGCAAACCATCACACTACATGATCATGCAAATAAGCACACCACATAATAAAAAAAAAACAATCACATTGCTAGGTTATATTATACGATCATACCACATGTTCATTAGCTTCACCACACTATAATTATGGTCATAAGCACCACCGCACTACACGATCATATGTACTACCACACCACATGTTTACAGCACCACCACACTCTTCATGCTTATAAGCACCACCACACTCCATGTTTATAGCACCATCATACTTCATGTTTGTAGCACCACCACACTTCATGTTTATAAGCACCACCACACTGCATGTTCATAACCACCACCACACTGCTCATTTATAAGCACCACCACTACAACGCTGTGGTAAGTACAAGCACATGCTCATAAATTTAATTCTATAGTCGGTAATATCATTCATAACCATGACTTGGTTGTTCGTAATCCTATTATATATGAAAACCATTTTTTTGCTTAAGAAAAAAGAACCCGCTAGCAAACATTACCGTTTGTTTCATAATTTAGCTTGAAAGTACCAGCCAAGACGATAAAAATGGTTGTAAACATGACATGTTTAAAATGTATTACAGTTTGGTAATTAGATGTCAAAGCAAACAAGCAAAATGCACGGTCGCCCCTCTGGCTCGGAGATATCTATCTATCAATCTATATACCTAGGCTGACACCTGCAGCGATTGTTACCAACAATATGTCCGAGGAATTCCACCTCACTGTGAGCAATTTTACACTTGCTAGGCTTCACAGTCATGTTGAAACTCTGGAGTCTACTGAAGACAATTTCCAAGAGTCTGAGGTGCTCCTCCAATATGGCAGAATGAACGAGGACATCATCAACGAACATCTCTACTCCTACGATACCATGGAGCACGTGTCTCATGGCACGATTGAACACTGCTGGGGAATTGGTAAGTCCAAATGGGAGGACTTTATACTGATACAACCCCCTAGGAGTAGCAAAGGCAGTGAACTGACAGCTCTCGGGGTGAAGGGGAATCTGGAAGAATCCCTTCGTCAAACTGAGCTTCGTGAAAGATCGTGACCATGCCAGCTTGGAGAAGATGGCAATGTGGTCACCCATCGGCTCAGCATCCACTTTGGTGATTGCATTTAGCCTCTGATAGTCGCCACAAATCCTGACTCCACCATCCTTCTTGCGGACTACTACCATTGGACTGCAGTAAGGAGATGAGGACTTTTCAGTAATACCTGCAATCTCCATGTCAGCAATTTCGTTGTCTACTGCGCCCATTAGTCGCATGGGAATCGGATATGGCTTAACCTTCACGGGAGTATCGCTGGTCAACTGAATTTTGTGACAATCAACCTTTGTAAGTCTAGGTTGGTCAGAGAAGACATCAGCATACAGACAGAGGAGTGACCTTATGGCATTCTGATCACCCAATGCTAAGTCAGTGTTAAGTAAAACATCTCCGACAGTCTCTTCCTGATGGGACTGAGCGGTTAAGGGTTCGTCATCATGGTCATCAGCTGGGATCACCGCGGCTGCCCCGGTTTCTTCCAGTGGCAGGTCACTATCATCAGCTACTCGTAGGCCAGTCTCCTTGGGGTTTGACTTATGATAAGCCTTCAACATGTTAATGTGGAACCTTTTGCAAAGATTCCCCATCTGAATTATGTAGTTGAGGTCTGAAATGCGCTCTACTACATCAAATGGACCCTTCCACTGCGCCAACAACTTGTTCTGGGCAGTGGGGAGTAACACCAGGCACTTATCGCCTGGACTAAACTTCTGAAGTTTTGTCTTCTTATCATAATAGGCTTTCTAAACTTTGCGTGCCTTGATCAATTCTTCCTTAGCTAACTCGCACGTCAAATGGAGGCGGTCAGCTAGATCAAGGACGTAGGTGTAGGTGGTCTTGACTTCAGGGTCGGGTTCTTCATCGTCCCATAACTCGCGAAGGACTTGAAGTGGTCCATGGACCGACCTTCCATACACCAGTTCAAAGGGTGAGAACTTCAGGGAGTGCTGTGGGCTTCTTGATAAGCAAACAGAAGAGGAGCAATGAACCACAGCCATTCCTTTGGCTGTTTGGCGGCCATGCACTTTAACATCTTCTTGAGAGTCCCATTGAACCTCTCACACAGCCCGTTACACATGGGATGATAAGGCGTAGTTCGCAGGCCTCGGATGGACAACAACCTAAATGCTTCGTTCATCATCGCAGAGGTGAACTGTGAACCCCGGTCACTTAAGACCTCTTTGGGGATACCCACGCGACAGAACACTTCGATCAATACCTCAGCAACAGTGAAGGCCTCTATATTCTTAACGGCCACGGCTTCAGGCCACCGTGTGCTGAAATCAACAATAGTGAGGATATACCTTGATCCATCACTTGCCCTAGGAGAGATTGGCCCAACAATGTCAACTGCTACTCTCTCGAACGGTTCAGAGATTACAGGCATTGGTTTCAATGGTGCAGGACGGACACGTCCCCGGTCAGTGGTACGCTGACACACATCACAAAAACGCACAAGCCTTTTTATTTCCTGTCCCATTCCTGGCCAGAAAAAGTCAGCATGGATGCAGTCAGAGGTTTTCTTTTGGCCCATGTGACCTCCCATGACTGAACAATGACCTAATTCGAACACTGCCCAGCGATACTTCGCGGGAACGACGAACTGCAGTCGAACCTCGCCCTGGGGTGTTTGTGACTCATGGTATAGCCGTCCTCGCTTGCGAAGGAACCTGGCTTGACCTTCCCCTGAATACTTAATCACTTTACCCTCCAGCTTCTTACGCACTGAGGCTAGTGTCGGGTCAGACTGTTGTTCTTGGACAACATCTTGGCTGCGAATCAAATCTTGCGGCGTTGCGACGGTCAACGGGTTGACACGATTCGGAGCCTTAGCCATGGCTCGTGTTACTGCAACAGCTGAAGTCTGAGTAGCAACATCTACGGCGCAACTGTTTTTGACGCCAGGTATGTTGCTGATAATGAAGTCAAACAAGGGTT
This sequence comes from Coenobita brevimanus, assembly GCF_032717465.1. Classification (NCBI taxonomy): domain Eukaryota; kingdom Metazoa; phylum Arthropoda; class Malacostraca; order Decapoda; family Coenobitidae; genus Coenobita; species Coenobita brevimanus. Next base: position 8,744,765 of record NC_136957.1, on the reverse strand, counting down.
CTAGCATGACAACAGCAGCTGTCAAGCCAGTGTAGAAAGGAGATGCCACCTGGATACGTGCCTCAGGGAACAATCTCACTGACCCATCAATAAGTCTAACTTGAATCTGCTTACCCGTGCACTCATCGGGCCGAACTAAATTTTGCTTGACAGAGCAATCTGAGGAACCACAATCTCTCAGGACATTTACAGAAACACTTCCCACAAACCCTGGCTGAAAAAGAAAGGCAGTGTTACTGGTGGAAAGTTCTGAGGAGGTAGCAGCCAGTCATTGGTGAGACTGCAGAACAAACGATGCAGCAATTGTGGCGCCCTGAGAACTTGATACCTGAGGGGTCGTGCTCACCATCTGAGGACCTGGAGCATTGACCACCTGTGAAGGAGGGTTCACTGCCGCTGGGGAACTAGTGAACTGCGGGGAAGTACCTGTACTGGTGGAGTTGGCACCACTGTATGCTTGTTGTGGCATAAGGGCTGCATTTGCATCCTGCCTCCGATACACTAAAGTCGATTGTCCTGACTGAGGGTTATGTGGTTTGTCCTTGCCCTGCTGCTGCTTAAAATACTGGTACTGCTGCTGGTTAGGGTTCTGCTTGTCGTACCACTTCCACTCATGTTTCTGAGTGTTTTGCCCCTGGTCCTTCCTCTGTGGTTTTGGACCTTGGCCATTATTCTGAGAACAGCCTTGATGCTGGGGTTCAGTCTGAGACGGTTTCCCAGATTTATCAGGTTTCCTGTTCCAGGTATGCTGCTTGCGAGTTTGATACCCGTATGCAGTGAAAAATGCATCAGCCTTCTTCACCATTTGGCTGGCATCTCTTACCTGGTAGATCTTAAGCTGAGCCATAAGTTCAGTAGGCCACGACTTTTCTAGCTGCATGCGCAGCATAAGGTCAATTATCCCCTCATGCGTGGAAGGAGTTTCATCTTTCTCCATCCACTCATCTAAGTAAGCAGTAAGCCGGTCAAGAAACTGAACGGCAGTCTCTTTTTCCTGTAAACACGTCCTCAAGAACTGACTCTTGGCATCGTCAACTGTGAGACCATACGCTTTGACGAGTGTGGCCTTCATCATCTCATACGTGAGATTGTCTCCACGAATTCTGTGGAGAATATCGAGGGCAGGGCCCTCAAACAGGCTAAGAAACTGAAGCTGCTTAGCTGCATCATCCAGCTGGTAAAGTTGAGCCATGTCTTCAAAACGAGCTATGTATGGCTCGATTCGTTCACCTTCCTTGTATGGGGGAAGCTTGATGTGTGGGGTCGCCATAATATATGCAGGGATAGCGCTCGTGGAGGTTGGGCCAGCTGCACCAGATGTGTCTGAAGCCAAGGAATCTCGCTTGAGCTTCAACACTTCAAGTTCATGTTTTTCGCGTGCTTCTCGCTCGGCACATTCGTGTTCTCGTTCTCTCTCTCGTTGTTCACGCTCATATTCGCGTTGTTCTCGCTCGTGTTCGCGATGTTCTCGCTCGTATTCGCGCTCTTTTTCACGTTCCTCACGCTGAATTCGATGCTTTTCACGAGCATCATTCTCGCGTTGCTGCTCGTAATTAAACCGAGAGAGGACATAGTCCTTTATTTTCTCCGGATCCGTAAGCCCCATATCTTTAGCCTCCTGTACATAGACACTGGTAGACATGATGCTAAGTCAATCTAAGTGAACTAAGGACTAAGTCCTGACTGCTATTTTGCAAAGAAAGATGCCAATAATCGAGAATAAAGAATATAGGCACAGGTTAGTGGTGACCAGTTTTATCTAATTAAACTGGTAAAAAAAGAAAATTAAACAACCAACTGACTGTGAAAACTATTACATAAATTAATAGAACTGAATCAATAATCACCAGTAAGATAGTGCCTATAGACTTTAACCCCTACACCGCGGGCATGTTTACCGATGTTTTGCGTGTGCCGCGGGGTTATTCTGGCTCCGACAGACTCTCAAAAAATATTTGCCAAAAATCAGTTATTAGTCCTAGAATATTAAAATTATATATTAAAATTATATATGCTTATGGCACATACCTTCAGCTTTCTCCTGGAATGTTTGATGAGCCTTCGTCAGTTACTGTAGGACTTGTGGAGACCTCTGAAGTTGCGTAACGAAGTCTCCACTTTACACTTCCCGACAACCCGTAATATGATTACCACAGCCAGATATTAACACTATAAACACTACTCTATGATTTTCAAGTAGTTTGGGATCCATACTCCAAAAAAAAAAACACTGTGAAAGCAATGAAAATTATGAGGGCGTCTGACCGCCGCACTTGCGCTAGTTCGCTCTTGGTACTCTGTCATTTATTATTCATAAAACCCCTCACACTTTATATTTCTATTACTATATAACACTTATATATATCTACAGTCTTTATCCATAAGTTTCCTTCAGTTGTATTAGTTTATTGTCACTGTAGGGATTCAATTTCTTTCAGTAAAATACGTAGCATTCACTTTCTCGTCCTGTATACTGGCATTGAGAGTGAATGTCACTTTCATCTTCACTCTCATAACTCATAGTATTCAGACATGCTATAGTGAAACTTTCACTTTCATTACTCCTAGGGTATATACTCTTATTCTTATAATACTACTCATTTACATTTCTATTTACGTTCTCTATTTTATTTACGTTATTTACATTTCTATTTTATTTACACTGTGTTATGCACTGTCACTTGAAGTAACTTATAAAACTATTTTCCATTGTTCACGTATATTTACATTCATTACTTTCACTTGCTGTTTACACATTATTTACACATTATTTACAATTCCACTTGCACTGTTTTACTCAATAGAAAGATCGTAGTCACTCTTTTATAAATTGTCAGCCCTTTACCTCTTTCCACATGAGGTTTAGTAGGGGGTAAAGGTCACAAGGCCCTTTTCATGGGGGTGAAAAAAGGCCCTGAAGTCAGCAAGAGGATGAGCTGTACCTCCTCTTCGGAAGATGAGAGAGAACTGATAAAGGAGGGCCGGCCCAGGTTGAGGCCTACTTAGGGGTTATTCATTACTACCAACGTAGCTCTTGAAACAGCTATGTATTTCTCTGAAATGATTGGCAGGAAATCTAGACAATACATTATAAATTAGGTAGTTCCAGGTGAATGTAAATATCACTTAGGCTTCTCCCTTCCCTCCTTATATGTATATTTATTACGAAAATAGATTATATGGCATATTTCAAGGGGAAAAAAACAGCGAAAATTAGCGAACGAGTGCACGTGAGGTGTTGTCAGGTGATAATTAGCCAATTCCAGGTGTATGGCACTCTCACTTACCTTATTTCTTTCTTGTATATATTATTTGGTATAAGAATAGGGCATAGGGCTTATTTCAATGGATGAAATCAGTGAAAAATTCCAGGGAAGATTTACTTAGCGTAGCACGGCCGGGCAGGTGAGAGGATAGTGTAATGGAGGGGGGGTAGGGAGAGGAGTCAAGAACGGGTAGAAATGGCTAAATTGTCAACAATGGATAGGAGTACAGATGAGATTAGGAGTGCTGACTAGTGTTGGACATTGGCAGTACTGATAGATGATACAAGTCCCCACTTGGAAGCCCGGGTGAATTCAAAATAACACAGAATCACAAAATCGACGCCCTGCGGTATGATCCCTTGCTCCCAAGCGTCACGAAAGTGACGCCCCGCGGTTAAGGAGTTAATGATAAATACCTAAGTATGAGTGAGTGAGTATTATCTCGTGAATAACTTTAGAGGTAGGAGTTAATATCTTGGAATGAGGTCGCCAAATGTCACGGGGTTTTTAAAGAGTATGCAATATTAACCCCTTAACCGCGGGGCGTCACTTTCGTGACGCTTGGGAGCAAGGGATCATACCGCGGGGCGTCGCTTTTGTGATTCTGTGTTATTTTGAATTCACCCGGGCTTTCAAGTGGGGGCTTGTATCATCTATCAGTACTGACAATGTCCAACACTAGTCAGCACTCCTAATCTCATCTGTACTCCCATCCATTGTTGACAATTTAGCCATTTCTCCCCGTTCTTGACTCCCCTCCCTACCCCCCCTCCATTACCCTATGCTCTCGCCTGCCCGGCCATGCAACGCTAAGTAAATCTTCCCTGGAATTTTTCACTGATTTCATCCATTGAAATAAGCCCTATGTCGTATTCTTATACCAAATAATATATACAAGAAAGAAATCAGGTAAGTGAGAGTGCCATACACCTGGAATTGGCTAATTATCACCTGACAACACCTCACGTGCACTCGTTCGCTAATTTTCGCTGTTTTTTCCCCTTGAAATATGCCGTATAATCTATTTTCGTAATAAATATACATGTAAGGAGAGAAGGGAGAAGCCTAAGTGATATTTACATTCACCTGGAACTACCTAATTTATAATGTATTGTCTAGATTTCTGCCAATCATATCAGTGCTACACAAAGCTGTTTCAAGATTTAACATTGGTAGCTCTGATTATATATCTCCTAAGTAGGCCTCTAATCTATTTTCGTAATAAATATACATGTAAGGAGGGAAGGGAGAATATTTACATTCACCTGGAACTACCAAATTTATAATGTATTGTCTAGATTTCCTGCCAATCATATCAGTGCTAGACTTAGCTGTTTCAAGAAGTAATATTGGTAACTCTGAATAACCCCTAAAGCAGGCCTCTAGGCTGCCCCTGCGTTATCAGTGTACTCTCATCTTCCGAAGTGAGAGGACGTATGTTTCACCTTGCTGACTTCAAGGCCTTTTTTCACCCCCATGCAAATGGCTCTGTGACCTTTACCCCCTACTAAACCTCGTGTGGAAAGAGGTAAAGGGCTGACAATTGATAAAAGAGTGACTACGATCTTTCTATTGAGTAAAACAGTGCAAGTGTAATTGTAAATAATGTGTAAATAATGTGTAAACAGCAAGTGAAAGTAATGAATGTAAATATACGTGAACAATGGAAAATAGTTTTATAAGTTATTTCAAGTGACAGTGCACAACACAGTGTAAATAAAATAGAAATGTAAATAACGTAAATAAAATAGAGAACGTAAATAGAAATGTAAATGAGTAGTATTATAAGAATACGAGTATATACCCTAGGAGTAATGAAAGTGAAAGTTTCACTCTAGCATGTCTGAATGCTATGAGTTATGAGAGTGAAGATGAAAGTGACATTCACTCTCAATGCCAGTATACAGGACGAGAAAGTGAATGCTACGTATTTTACTGAAAGAAATTGAATCCCTACAGTGACAATAAACTAATACTACTGAAGGAAACTTATGGATAAAGACTGTAGATATATATAAGTGTTATATAGTAATAGAAATATAAAGTGTGAGGGGTTTTATGAATAATAAATGACAGACTACCATGAGCGAACTAGTGCCAGTGCGACGATCAGACGCGCTCGTAATTTCCATTGCTTTCACAGTGTTTTTTTTTTTAGTATGGATCCCAAACTACTTGAAAATTGTAGAATAGTGTTTATAGTGTTTGTATCTGGCTGTGGTAATCATATTACGGGTTGTCGGGAAGTGTAAAGTGGAGACTTCGTTACCCTACTTCAGAGGTCTCCACAAGTCCTACGGTAACCGACGAAGGCTCAACAATCATTCCAGGAGAAAGCTGAAGGTATGTGCCATAAGCATATGTAATTTTATTATTCTAGGACTAATAACTGATTTTTGGCAAATATTTTTTGAGAGTCTGTCGGAGCCCAAATAACCCCGCGGCACACGCAAGTTATTGGTAAACAAACCCGCGGTGTAGGGGTTAAAGAATAATATTCAATAATACATGAGAGCAGGACAAGGAATTGTCTTGTGAATATCAAGCAATGTTTACTTTATGTCAGCTTACTTCGCTGATTCTCTAATGATGAGAATTTATAAACTTTCTCAAGAGTACACAGCAGAGACTAATTATTCACATGTGCTGTTTATTAGTACTGTTGGCCTCTGGAGAAAGTGACTCCACCCCTGACAATCAATAATGCTATTAGTGATAAACAAGTTCTTGCTGGTGCAATTAACTCCTAGATGGCACAACAGATTTAAGTTAATAAAAAGGACTGGCCTAAGTACCAGTTGTGATTAATGCAAAGCGTTTATGCAAACTAGGAGCTATAAGTGAAATAAGCTTAATATGGAAAATAAAACACGAGTTTACATTACATTAAGCTCAAGAAAAAGAACTGTTAAATTTATTGATTACAATGAAATAAATTTACGTTATATTTCAAAATGAATTCAAAATAAGGAGATCGCACTGACCCACTCACTCAAAAGCTAAACTCTTAAACCTAGGAAAAACTAAAAGAAATACTGGTCAGAAAAGTGGGGTAAGCGGAATGGACTGGGCGTCGTTACTGAGGAAGGACACTGCCACACTCGCTGATCCTCTCGCCGGCTCACACTAGGTGGAGACTTCAGGAACCCTCTGAGGAATGACCTGGTCTCACGGCGCTTCAATCCTAACTGAGTTCAAATCGTGAGAGAGAGGCGAGTGTCGAGCCGCACTTGCTAACGGATAGAATGAGCGAAGCATGCCCATAACAAATCACTCAGGCAGAGGTGCTAATGTCGCGCACAAAGACGATCACTTATGAAATAGTGAAAAATGTCCTGAAAACATTCCCGATTGAGTAAATACGGGGACAGTTAAACTGAGTGATAAATACTGGGATTCCACTAGAATTCGCGGTTTCCCACCAAAGTTTAATGTCACGAGTTTATTCAAATATAGGACGCGCCGACTCGTGACAGTGTGTGTGTGTGTGTGTGTGTTCTTACCTAATTGTATCTTTACAGGAATGAGTCAAGCTCGTACTGTCCCGTGTCTTAAACCATATTTATCGTACATATCCTTAAATTTGTGAATTGTTTTGGCACACACTATTTCATTCGGTAGTGCATTCCATTGATCAATTGCTCTGTTTGGAAAACTGAATTTCCTTACGTCTTTATTACCTCTCATCTTATCCAGTTTTTTGCAGTGTCCTCTTGCTGATGCATCTCCATATGTTAAGTAATAATTTATGTCTATTTTCTCCTTCCCTGATATGCACTTATATAGCATTATCATGTCACCTCTTTTCCTTCTCTCCTGTAGTGTTGGTAGATTCAGTTTATTTAGTCTTTCTTCGTAGCTTAGGTCCCTTAAGCTTGGTATCCATCTTGTAGCGGCCCTTTGAACTTTTTCAATCTTGTCTGTATGCTTTTTGAGATGAGGACTCCAGACTATTGATGCATATTCCAGGGTTGGTCTAATGAATGATGTTTTTATCTTTCTTAGCATGTCTTCATTTATGTATGTGAATGCTATTCTCATATTTGCAAGCAGTCTATACATGTTCCGTACCATATCACTGATGTGGTCAGCCGGAGATAGTCTGTTATTGATAATCACACCTAGGTCTTTCTCTCTTTCTGATGTGTATAGGGTTTTATTTCCTAACGTATAATCCCAATCAGGTCTTTTTCCACTTTTACCAAACTTGATTACATGACACTTGTCCACATTGAATTCCATTTGCCATGTACTACTCCATTCATGAAGTTTATTTAATTCTTCTTGTAGCTCCCTACAAGAGTCTGTGCTAGTAATTCTCCTTTGTATTTTTGCATCATCTGCAAACATATTCAGATAGCTCTCATTTCCAGTGTTACTGTTTATATCATTTATGTACACTAAAAACATGATTGGTGCCAGCACCGAACCCTGTGGTACTCCACTAGTCACTTCTTTCCATGATGAGCAGCTTCCTCCTGGCACTGTCCCCATTTCTCTTTCTATGAGAAAGTCTTGCATCCAGCAAAACAGGTCGCCTCGAATTCCTCCTTGATGGTACAGTTTCCATAAAGTTTTTGGTGTGGTACTGTGTCAAGAGCTTTCTTGAAATCTAAATAGATACTGTCCACCCATCCTTCCCTTTCCTGTATTGTGTTTGTTACTCTGTCATAGTAGCTCAACAGATTAGTAACACATGATTTTCCTTTTCTGAAACCAAAATGTCTTTCTGTTATCATACTGTGTTCTTCTAGATGATTTACCCAAGCTTTTCTTATAAGTTTTTCTAATACCTTGCTTACAACACTGGTCAGTGATACTGGTCGGTAGTTGAGAGGATTTTGTCTATTTCCTTTCTTGAATAAGGGGACTATATTTGCTTTTTTCCAAATATCAGGTAGTTTCCCTTGACTCAAGGATTTCTTGAAAATTAAAAATAATGGTTTACTTAACTCCTTTGCACATTCTCGTAATACCCAACATGAAATTTCATCAGGACCACTTACTTTTCCTCTGTCTAATCTAATTAACTCCTCCTCTATTACTTTTTCTGCTATTTGTATATCTGGTAGTATGTGTGCGACATGCGTGTTCCACATAGTCCCTCTCAAAATTTTTTTCTTCTGTAAAAACTAATTGGAAATTCTTATTTAGTGCTTCACAAATATCTTTCTCTTGTGTATAAGTGATTCCCTCGTCCGTAATGGATTGTATTATATCTTTTACTTTGGTTTTGCTTCTGATATAGCTGTAAAACAGCTTTGGTTGATCACTACTTTTATTTATTATATCCTCCTCAAACTGCTTTTGGGCTTCCCTCCTTATTCTTGTATAGTCGTTTCTTGCCTGTTTGTAATTATTATACGCCCTTTCACTATTGTGTCTTCTGTATCTATTCCACAACAAATCTCTTCTTTCTTTTGATTTTTTACATTCTGTATTGAACCATTTCTGTATTTTCTTATCTGCTTCTTTGTGCTGTGGGATGTACTTCTGGACTCCTATTTCATAAAATTCACAAAAATTTTTATATACAGCATTTAAATCTTGTCCTCTAAGCTCATTTTCCCAATCAACTTCTAAGAAATACTTCTTTTGGTCTTGATAATTTCCCTTTTTATAGTTTAGGCTCTTTTTGTAACTATCATTGCTGTTTACTATGTCATATGCTATCCTGAAGTTATAATTTAGTACTGCATGATCGCTTTTGCCGAGTGGAGGGTGATATATTAAACTGTCAATGTCATTTTCTTGCCTAGTAAATATTAGATCTAGCACTGAAGGTACACCAAGTCCTTTTTTTCTGGTGGTTTTCCTCACATGTTGCGTTAAGAAAAACTCTTGTACGAGATCCAGGAGCTTTTGGTCCCAACAGCTTTCTTGTGTGTGTGTGTGTGTGTGTGTGTGTGTGTGTGTGTGTGTGTGTGACTGCTGCTGATAGGCCTCTCTAATATGACCCATTTAATTGAAGCAGCAGCTAAATCCGATCACTATAAAGCAGCACCGTACGAGCATGCTCGTGTCCAGCCATGAACAGCGACCACCACCCTTAGGTCACGACTTCAAAGGTTGTCATGAGAAGTGAGGCATGAGGTGACCTGGCTGACCTCCTCCGCACCCTCCTTGTCCCTACTCTTGAAAGGCTGCCACCACCTCTGGTTGGGGCTGGGGCTCAAGAGAGTCTCAGGAGAGGTAGGAGAGGTGGGAGATGAGGTGGCCCGACTGACTTCTTTTCCCTCTTCGTCCCCACCACCAAAAGGCCACCACCGCCTTTTCTGGGTGGGGCTACGGCTCAAGAGGGTAAGAGGATTTCGGGAGAAGTGGAGATGAGACAGCCTTGACCGATTTTACGGTTTGATGCCATTTCTGACACCAGTCATCCCCCTTTCTTTTGGGGGGAGTGGGAGAAACCTCTTTGCAATTTTTTTTTTCTGTTTCAATTTTTTTTCCAGTACGAGACATTTTACATCCGTTCATTCCTACTTCCTGCTGATAATTTCCCTGCACCTTTGGAAAAATCACTAATACATACGAGTACGCCATAAACGTAAGCTAATATATCTTACCTGCCCAGTACTATGAGGTAGCAGGAAAAAGCAACAAAATATAAACAAAATCACCGTACTGAAGGTAATATTAACTCAGCCAGTGCAAAGAAATCTTGTATTTTTATTATACAACACGATTTAATCCAGGTTAGAGAGCCTTTTCTAACTATGGAGGTTAGGTATAGCCATCACTATTCATCATTAAGAGTTGTTTATGATCGGTTGAACAAAACTGTCTGGGACAGGAAGAATAATCTTTAAGGATATTCATATTGAAGTGGCTTACCTTCCTTCCCCAATCTATCTGTAATACGTCCCTTGCATCCACGTGTCCTTTCCCTACAAACGTCTTGCGTTTTTCATCTTGTTCACTCTCCTACTCCCACTCTCCAACTTCTGCCTCTTACACTTTCTACTCCTCCTTCTTCTGCCTATTGCACTTTCTACTCCTCCTTCTTCTGCCTATTGCACTTTCTACTCCTCCTTCTTCTCCCTAACCTTTTCGTAATCCTTCTCCTCTTCTTATTTCTCCATCTCTTCCTATTCATTTTCTTCCTTCCATTCTGCCTTAATCATACTGTATGTTTATCCTCTCCCCAGCCTCCTCTTTCTCTTCCTCCAGCTCCTCCATCCTCGCATGTTCCTCCTCATCCCCCTACACTTCCTTTTACTCCGCCATCCTCTCACCTTCCTTTTATCATTCTCTCATTTTCTACTTCCTCAGCGCTCCTCTACCTTTACCTCTTCTTTCTCCAGTCTCATTCTACTCTTCTTCATCATTCTCCATAATCCTCGTCTTCTGTTGATTTCTTCTTCCTCCTCCTCCTTCTCCTTCTCCTCCTGTTTATTTTCCTTTTCCTCTTCCTCCCCCCTGGGGGTAGGGCGGTTTCAAGAATACTCCCCCAGTATCCCTGCTTGTCGTACGAGGCGACTAAAAGGGTTGGTGGTGGGTTAGTGTCCAACCCCGTAAAAAGAACTAACTAAACAAGCGAATAAAGCGCCTCGGACCCGGACGGACCATACGTTGACGACTATGGAACGGACAAAGGACATTCTTAGGGTGGGAACTTGGAATGTGAGAGGAGTGAATGATGAAGTGAAAGAGAGAGAGAGATTGTTCAGGTGCTTGAGGATGCAAGAGTGGATATATGTGGATTGACTGAAACTAAATGGGAAGGTGAAAGGGTGAGAGAATGGGAATATGGTTTAGGTATATGTGCGGGAGTTAATGAGAATGAGAGGGCAAGAGAAGGAGTATGTCTGAGGATAAGCAAGAAGTGGAAGGAGAATATAAGAGAGTATGGAACAGTGGGTGCAAGGATTGTATGGATGAGGATGAAAGTAGGATAAAAGCGTGGGCGATTGTATGTGTGTATGCTCCAACAGAGGACCGAGTGACAAGAGTGAAAGATGAGTTTTGGGTGAGAGTAGAAGCATGTATGGACATATTTGAGAGGAGCGAGAGAGTGTTTTTGATTGGAGACATGAATGGCAAAGTTGGGAATGTACGAATGGATGGAATGGTTGGTCAGTGGGGTGTGCCAGCTGAAGTAGATGGGAATGGTAGTGCTTTGGTGGACATCTGTGCTGGTAAGGGGTTGGCAATAGCCAACTCCTACTTTCGCCATAAGAAGATCCACCGGTATACATGGAGAGTAACGAGGAGGATGGTTGGTGACCTTGTTGAACGAAAGGCAATGATAGACTATGTGTGTGTGGATGAGCGAATGAGAAGACAAGTGTTGGATGCAAGAGTGTGGAGAGGGTGGGGGAATGGAATCTCGGACCATTACTTAGTGATGGCCAAGGTAAAGCTGCAAAGAAAATGGTTGAGGAGACGAAGGGGAGGACAGGAGGAAACAGCTCCTCTGACAAGAGTGGAGAAATTATAAGAGAGTGAAAAAATGGCAGAGTATAAGAGCATAGTGGAAGAAAGATTGGGAAGGTATGAGCTAGAGCAGATGGAAGGGGTGGAAGATGTATGTAAGATATTCACGGAAGAGATAGGCGCTGTGTGTGAGGTGGTTTGTGGAGTGAGGAGGAGATGCAAGGGTGTGCAAGGGACAGCATGGTGGAATGATGAGGTGAAACGAGCTGTGGAACAAAAGAAGAAGGCATATAGTGAATGGTTAGTGAGCAGAGGTAGGGGAGAAGATGAGAGAGAGAAGAGAGAGGTATATGTAAGCAGGAGAAGGGAGGTGAAGAGACTGGTGAAGGAGAGTAAGAAGAAAGTGGATGAAGAGTTTGGGAGGAATCTGATTGTGAAATGGAGGGAGAGTAAGAAATTGTTTTGGAAGGAGGTAAAGAAAGTAAGGCAATGTGAAAGGGGAAATAGTAGGGGAGTGAAAGATAGGAATAATAGAGTGTTGGTGGAGAAGAGAGAAATTGAGGAGATGGAAGGAGCACTTTGAGGATTTGTTGAATGTAGAAAATGAAAGCAGTGCGAGTATAAGTGGTTGGGGAATGGCTGGGAGAAGAAGAGATGAGAGGAGGGCGGAAGAGATCAGTAAGGCGGAAGTAGTGGAAGCAATGAAGAAGATCAAGTTGGGAAAGGCCCCAGGAATTGACGGAGTATGTGGTGAAATGCTGAGGTCTGGGGGTGAGATTGTTGTGGAGTGGATATGGAAGTTGTGTAGATTGGCTTGGGAAGAGAGAAGGGTTCCAGAGGACTGGAAATCAGGTATAATTGTTCCTTTATACAAAGGAAAAGGGTAGAGAGAAGTATGTGGTAACCATAGGGGTATTTGCCTTCTTAGTGTGACTGGAAAAATATATGGTAGAATACTCATTGATAGGGTTAGGCATATGACAGAGGAGCTAGTTGGAGACGAACAAGGGGATTTAGGAAGGGAAAAGGGTGTGTACATCAGACATTTGTTCTAAGATGTTTAGTGGAGAAGTATCTAGAGAAGGGAAAGAAAGTGTAAGCTGCCTTCATGGACTTGGAGAAAGTTTATGACAGAATAGATGGGCAAGGTATGTGGAAGGTATTAAGAATATATGGAGTGGAGGGGAAATTGCTGAGTGCTATGAAGAGTACGTACGAAGGAGCTAGGGCTACGGTGCGAGTGGATGGTGAGCTGAGTGAGTTCTTTGATCTCAATGTGGGACTGAAACAGGGTTGTGTGATGTCTCCATGGTTGTTTAATATATACATGGATGGGGTTGTAAAGGAGGTGCAAGGTAGGGCAGTGGATGTGGGGGTGGCTCTAATGAATGAGGGTGATGTTTGGAAGATTCCGGTGTTGCTGTTTGCTGATGATATAGTATTGTTGAGTGAAGATGAATGGGAGTTGCAAGGTTTGGTGAATGAATTTGGGACAGTGTGTAGGAGGAGGAAGCTGAAAGTTAATGTAAACAAAAGTAAAGTTATTGTGTTTGAGAGGAATGAAGTCACAGAATGTACATTGAGGTTGGTTGGTGAGGATATGGAGAATGTGAGTGCATTCAAGTACTTGGGTAGTGTGATGAGTAAGGATGGAACTTTGGGGGATGAAGTACACGAAAGGGTACAGCAGGGAAGGTAGGTTGTTGGTTCACTGAAAGCAGTGATGAGAAATAGGGAGGTGAGTATGGAAGTTAAGAAGTCACTGCATGATATTATTGTGATCCCTACCCTGACGTATGGAAGCGAGACGCGGACCTTGCAAGAGGGGAACAAGTCAAGAGTGAGAGCAGTGGAAATGAGTTACTTGAGAGGAGCATGTGGAGTTGACGAATGAAGAAGTGAAGGAACGTTGTGGGGTGGATGTGGATGTGGTTGAGAAGATTAGGAGAAATACATTGAGGTGGTTTGGGCATGTGGAGAGAATGGAGAATGAACGAATGACTAAGAGGGTGTATATAGGTGAGGTGGAGGGAGGGAGAGGGAGGGGTAAACCAATGATGAGGTGGAGGGATGGAGTTGAGAGGTATATGAGGGAGGGGGGAGTGAGTTGGGGGGAGGGTAGTCAAATGGTGGGTGACAGAACTACTTGGAGGTGTTTTGTCTGCGGCCACCCTTTGCGGGATTAGGGCGTCGGGCTATAGATAGATAGATAGACTCTTCCTATATCTCTTCTTCCGCTTCCTCCTTCTCCCGCCCCTATTCAGCCTACTCGAAGTGCTCTTAAAGGCTCAAATGGTGGGGGCTCCAGCAGATATTACTTTAGTGTTAACAAAACTATTTTCCCTGCCAACACCACTCATATTTTTCGCCGAAGTGATCACTCCCTGTGAAAAATTATCCTTGCTGGAAAATTTCTTAACAGACTTTTCATTGAAACTATTATTTTTCTTGTGATCAATTTTCCGTATATTTTTTTCCGCTAGATATTTTTCGGTCGGAATTTTCCCTGTCAGGTTTTTTCGCAACGAAAATTCTCCTCCAAGAAACCTCTCTGTCAGTCTCTTCCTCGCCTTTTTTTATTCTTTCGCTGGCAGAATGTCTCCACAGAACATTTTGGGTCAAAATTTTCACTCATTTTTTCTTTTTTTTTGCATGACATTTTTCCTTGGGAATATATCTGTCAGAATTTTCCCTTCCATAATTGCCCCCGTTGGAGTACTTAGTTGACAAATCACTGCCCTTCCTCCTTTCCCAGTTTTCATCCTTCCCTCCCTGAGTCCTTTACAGTGTCACCCCTTCCTTCACACTACATCGTCTCATTACCCTTGCATCATCTGGTTTACATCGAAGTTATTACCGCTTCGTATGTTGTCATTTTTCTTCGCCATTTCTACTTTCCCTGTCATAACACTCTCCACTTTCCTCCTCCACTTTTATCCATCGCTTTGCTCCTCTCATCTTCCCCCGCTCCCTACCTCCTCCCTTCACCCCTCCCCGTCTGAACGTTTCGTCCCCCTTATTCCCTCTCTCTCTCTCTCTCTCTCTCTCTCTCTCTCTCTCGCTCTCTCTCTCTCTCAATATATAGATATATATATATATATATATATATATATATATATATATATAAATATATGTGTATAGTTATGTATACAGTATTCATAAGGTACAATATATATATATATATATGTGTGTGTGTGTGTGTGTGTGTGTGTGTGTGTGTGTGTGTATTTCCGCCGTTCTTCCCCATCAACCCCATCTGCCCTTTGCAGACCATTTTCCACCAAAACACTCCAATTCCGTTTTACTCCATAGCCTCATCCCTTCCCCTTTTCTCCCCTCTCTTTTACATCGTCCTCTTTCTCTCTCCCATCTCTCTTCCTCACCCTCCTCCCCGTCTAAACACCTTTGTATATTTGTTTTTTCTCCCACCGTATAGTATTCCCTTGTTCATCTTTACATTAATTTCCCGTAGAGTCTTATCATCTCCCACACCTCCCTTGCCATTCTTCCCTTCCTTCTTCCTCTCCACCTTCCTCACTTCCCTTCCTCTCTCTTCCCTTACCCCATCCCCATCTCTCTGTTTCTCCTCTCCCTTTTCCTTCATCCTCTTTCTATTTCGCTTCCCTCCTTCACCCCCCCTCTTTTATTTCCGCCCGCCTCCCATCTCCCATATCAACACCAGCACATTTTAATTTTCCCTCCATAAACTAGCTACGTTCATTTCCCGTTCCTAGTTTCCCTGCAGCACACTAGTGTCATAATGAAATCCGTCAGACCTGCTCGCTCGTAATTCTTTCCACAAAACGAATCCATCCTCTACATCACTGGACACAATATGCTTCTAATTTCTTTCGCTAAATGTGCATCTAAGATTATGTAGTCATTTTTTCCGCGAAAGTTGTACGGTACAATTACTTTTTTTTTTTTTTTTTTTTTTGTATATTCCCTTTGGTTTACGTAGCCGATTCCGAATCCATCCTTCACTATTACTGGACAGATTTTGGTGTCACTTTCTCCCCTCTGAATTCGTATATATATTTGTATTTTAACAGACTACACGGAGTTAGACATAAGATTTTTAGGCCAGATTATAGTATGTGCTCCATATTACGGGAAATATTTGGGATTATTTGTTTTCCTAAATTACTTGGTACAAAATTTTCCAGAAAAACAAAGAATGAGAGAGAGAGAGAGAGAGAGAGAGAGAGAGAGAGAGAGAGAGAGAGAGAGAGAGAGAGAGAGAAGGAAAATTCTATTTCCTCAATGTGAAACATAACGCTGATTGTTACCTCAGCAAAGGAGGTTATGTTTTTGCCGGCTTTGTTTGTTTGTTTGGTACCATTTTACTCAAAAGTTATAAACGGATTTTGATGAAATTTTGTGGAAGGCTGGGCCATAGGCCAAAAAAGAAATGATAAAATTTAAAGGCGGATTTGGATCCGGATCCGGAGTATCCCGCACAATATCTCCAAAAGTTCTCAATTAATTTCAATGAAATTTTGTAGAAAGGTGGACCATGGGCAGAGAAAGAATTGTCTAAATTTTAGAGCGGATCAGGATCAGGATCCTATATCAACGGATATGGATCCGAACCCTTTTAAATGACAAATGCATTGGAGGAGGTATGCGCTCCCTGGATGCCTTCTAGTGTTACTAATGGACAGATTTTGGTGCTACTGATTCTCGTCAAGTTTCCCCACAAAAATTGAGCTAATTATCTTTATAAGTACGGTAGAATGATTTAGGCCGAATTTCTTCCATCAATTTATCGGGGTGAAAAAAATTATCTGATGTGTGTATGTGTGTGTGTGTGTGTGTGTGTGTGTGTGTGTGTGTGTGTGTGTTCATATCGGTACACATCAGGCTTGGGATTTTGTCACCTTAGCTTTAACCTGACGTGTGACTGCGTGGTTAGAAAGAAAAACACAACAAAAACGAGGAGAAAGGGAAACAGATGGGTATCATAAGAGATGCTGTATGAGAGTAGGTGGTAGAGAGTAATATTTCTTTTTTTATTTTTCTGGCGGGGAGGGGAAGTCTCAATATCCCAGTGTTTTCGTAAGATCTCACTATTTCCAGGTAAATGAAAAAAAAAAAAATAGACGCGAAAACTATTATATCATTAGCTTTCCCGTAGCAGTATGTGTGGAGTATGTGGTATGGTAAGTGGTACTGGTAAAGGAGGTACAGATGTGAGTGTGTGTAACATGAGGGTAAGTGAGACAAACTAGACACGTAACTCATGATAACTTCCTCAAAGTGCCTTACTTCTCATCCTTCTTCCTCTCTCATCACATTACTTCCCATGCTCCTCTTCTTCCATCACCCTACTCCCCAACCTTCATTCCCTTCTTCCTGTATCACCACATTATTACACTTCCCCTCCCTTTCCTTTGTCACACTACCCTACTTCTCACCTTTCTTCTTTTCTCATAATATTTCAGATAATCATCTCATTTTTCCTGACCTTTCCTCACTTTTAACCCCTATGTCGCTTTTTCCTTCCTTCCAGGTCACATTATCTCTCATTTAACTTCATCCTCACATTAGGTCACCTTTTATCTTTCTGCCCCTCTTTTCTTTATCATCATATTATTGTATATTTCCTTTTCCTCTTTTCTTCCACACCACTTCTTTCTCTATCATCATATTATCTCCCTATTACCCCTTCTTCTTCGCAGTGCCTCATTTCTCACCCTTTTTTTTTCCTTCCTCCATCTATCGTCACATTATCTGTTCTCTTCCTATTCATCTTCCACGATTTTCCACTCTTTCCTTCCCACATTGCATCAGTCATTTCCTCTCTTCGTCCCCCTCTTCTTGCGCATTATCTTCCATTTTCCTCTCGTTACCTCCGCCAAGGAGGTTATGTTTTTCTCTGCGTTTGTTTGTTTGTCTGTTAGCAACTTTGCTCAGAAAGTTATGAAAGCAATTTGATGAAGTTTTGTGGAAGGGTAGGCCTTGGAACAAGGAAGAAATTATTAAATTTACGGCCTGATCCGGATCCGGAGTAAACCGCACAATATATCCTAAAGTTCTCAATGAATTTCAATGAAATTTTGTGCAAAGGCGGGTCATGGACCAAGAAAGCATTCAGTAAATATTAGGGGCGGATCCGGATCCGCATCCGGATCCTATATCCACTGATACGGATCTAGATCCTTTCTAACGGCAATGGCATCGGCGGAGGTGTGCACTCTCTGAGTGTTTTCTAGTTCAATCTTTAATTTTTCCTTCTCTTGCCCTCCCCGCATTGCCTCAATTCTTCATTTCTTCCTCTTTCTCTCATCATACTGTCTCCTCATTTCTGCACGTTTCCCATTTCTTTTCTCCTCTATCAATATAGTTCTTTTATCACTGATTCCTTCCATTTCTTCCCTTCATTTTCAACACTCTCACATAACCCACCTTCCTTCCCCTGAACAGACAGGATTTGTATTTCTTTTTGCCGATGCTGGGAGAAAATTAAAGATTTCATTACCTGACGACACTAATGTACGGTGAAGTCAATACTGAACACATGATTCTGCCGCCACTATAAATACCAGTGTGATTATATAAGTCGGGGTATATTGATGACATTTCGGTAACTCTACTGAAAATCAATAAAGACGGAACAAGTCTATAAACCATTCCCATCTTAAGATCGATCTCGCGTCACCTCGAACAATAGCCGACAGCTGTATGGACTCCGCCACTGATGGGCAATGTGAAATACATACTCAACACCAACACCACCAAGAACTAAACAGAAGGTACACCTCTGGCATACGAGGCAGGTAAGGAAGTGACGTTATGAAAGGGTTAAACATACAGTGCCAGGGGGTTGGTGCGGTAGCCAACTATAAAAGGAGCCTGGATGGGCCATGGTGGTGGTATTGGTCGACCTGGGGCAGCTGATGTGACATGTTGTAGTGAGGATGTGGTACTGGTGATGTAATAATAAGATATGGTGATGTGGTAGAAGTAGGTGGTGTTCTTGGTGTGGTAATAAGGGTGTGGTGAAGACGGTATGGCAATGTGAGTACGGAACTAAGGACAGGATGGTGATGGTATGATAGTAAGGGTGTGGTGAAGGTGCTTTGGCAATGGAGTTAGTAATTAGGTGGTGTTGTGATGGAGTTAGTAATGAGATAGTGCAGGTGTTATTAAGGTTGAAGACAGATGGTAATGACTGTGGAAGAATGGTAGTAAGAATGTGTGTGGTAGTAAGGAAGTGGTGTGGCAACAAGGGTGCGGTGAAGGTGGGGAGGCAGTAGGGGTATGGTAGTAAGGAGGTGGTGTGGTGAAGGTGATGTGGCAGTGGGGGTATGGTAGTAAGGAGGTGGTGTGGTAGTAAGAGTGTGATGAAGGTGGTGTGGCAGTGGGGGTAGTAATGAGGTGATGTAGCTGGTATCAAAGGTGTGGAAAGGATGCCGTGGTAGTGGGGTATGATAGTATAGAGTTTGGTGTGGTAAAAAGAGTGTGGAGAAGGTGGTATATCAGTGGGGGTGTGGCAATGGGGGTGCGTTGGAGGTGGTGTGGTAGTAAGGGTGTTGTAATAGTGGTCGTAGTGACAATGGCTTACTCGTACTTCGAATGTGGTGACAAAGATGTGGTAGGGTGTATGGCAGCCAGTATGAGGCAACGGTAGTTGTAGCAGTCGTAACTGTGGTATTAGGCGAATGGCAATCAGGGTGTGGCAGTGGTAGCTGTAGTACTGAGGACTTGGCAAGATTAGGGGTATGTCAGTGGTTGCTGTAGTATTAACTGTTGCTGTATTAAGAGTGTGACATAAGGAGCTGCAGAATGAAGGGTGTGACATAGTCAGCTGTGGTATTCAGGGCATGGCAAGAGTATTGCAGTGGTATATGTGGGTATAGTAGTTTTAGAAGTATGGGTGTAGCATGGATAACGGCGTGAGAGGAGCTACAGACACTCAGCTCTTCTAAACAATGTGAAGTCACTCTGATCACCTCCTCTTACTGAGTTATTTCAGCCTCTGTCTCTTTGCCACACTGTTACAGCTTAATCTCTAAATTGTCGTTACTTCAATGATCACTGTTCTTCGGAACTGTCTGCTTGCATCCCTTCTCCATTTCGGAGAGTGCATAGCACCCTTCTGACTGCAAACACTCACCTCTTGTTGTAGCACCCTTCTGACTGCAAACACTCACCTCTTTTTTTGTCCAACTCCCAATGCATTAGATAACCGTAGTCCCAGTCCGTCATGCATGCAACATGTAAACTCTGGAATTACCGTTCTCACTCTTTTTTTCGTTTTGCCTATGACTTCCAGTCTTTTAAACTCAATGTGTCAAGGCACCTTGAAATGAAAAGATCTTTAATTTTAATCTTTAGTTTCTTGGATGGAACAGCTGCAGGATTCTGGTCTTTGGTTTCTTCTTCTTTGCTCTAAAAATGTTGACGAATTAGGAATGATAATTTCAGATGATGGCAAATTTTCTGATCAGTGTATCTCTGTAGTGAAAAAGACTCGGAATTTCGGGCATAATTTCGGGCATCATATATGGTCAAAGATAATCCTTTTACTCTGCAAGTTAGGGTTACCACTTTAATCCTATCCCTGAAAAACAAACCATATATGAGTATCGAGAGCCCTAAGGAATTCAATATATTTTCTCTTAGAAAACGGAGAATTAGAGAACAACATATTGATTTTTAAGGATGCTTAAAGATGTTAGAAATAATGAATCGATCAAGCTACTTAAAGTTGTTCCAGAGATCAAAACTTGAGGAAATTATATGAATTTTTAGAAATGAAAGTTAAACTTGACACAACCAAACACTTTTTCGCCCTCTAGAAAGGAGATTTATTGAAAAATAAAAAAATAAACTCCCTAGGAACGTGGTGGGGAGCAGGACAATTAACCCGCCCCGTCCCGACTGATTTTCCACCACTGAACCCCCCCCCTCCACAAATCCGGACCAATTTTGGAAAAAAAAATTTTGAGCTCAAACCTCCACTTTTGGTGAGAAACATTGATAATTCATAGCAAAATCGCTCACCTGAGGTTTAAAATACTGGATACAGGTAGCAGTACCCCTTACCTTACTGTGTTTTCTCTAAGGCTGGCTCCAAAGAAAGCGAGTCCTATGGGAGGGTAGCTATTCCACACCATTCATAAACAGTATTTATTCATTTATTTGGTATGAATTTATAAGTAGTATGAGAGTATATTAGTTTTCACACAGTAATATAGGCAATATAAGCATTGTTGCACTCACCAAACACATCAACATACCTGACCTTTTTTTGGCAACATTACCTGATCATCATTTCTGACTGTTTCTTCCTCTAATGCTGCATAAACTTTGTCCTCCACATTGTCATCGATTGGGGAATCACCCTGGCCTTGAATTTTGTACTGTGGCACGACATGTCTTTACTGGCCAGGTCACTGGTAACAGGTGAATTGCCGAGACAATGGCGTGCGGGGGGGGGGGGATCGTGAGGGGTAAGGCACTGTCCCTGCCTGGCATCTTGCAGAGGAAGGTGTCTCATGTATAAGTACCAAAAATCATGCACAAAATTTGAAAATGACGGACCTTGCTATATGTCAACGGGAGTCATAGTGACAAAACGTGTGGACTTTTGTATACGTCAACAGGAGTCGGCGGGTTAATACCATGAAGGAGATCAGATACACATCTTGATGCCATTGGTATTATATAGATATGCAGGTAAATGTGCATTTATAATATGTATATGTATGCGCATATATACGTACTGGATGAATGTATGTTAAATTGGATAGAATGTTTTCATGTCTCGGGAAAGAAGAGGGTATACAGATGTTCCCTGACCAAATCTGCTCTGCTTGGTATGGTCTTCAGACCAACCAACATACATCTATTGTCCTTACCCAGTCATTTCGAACATGAGACGATGTAGGGACTACTTACAACCATGTTTCACACGTATTACTTTAACATGTACAGTACAGGTTTAATTGGTATGGGCATACAAACACACACACACATGTATGTATATATATATATATATATATATATATATATATATATATGGAGCCTCTGTGGTACAGTGGTAATGTAAGCGTTTTTGTACACTGGAGAGCGAGGGTTCACGCCCCGCCAGGGTTAAAAACTTTGGGAGCATTCTCCTGGCCACGTATTGCTTGGCAGACATAAAGGGGTGCTGTGGTTGAACCAGTGTCGCTTACTACAAAAGTATGCTTGCGCCCAGTTGGCTTGCGCAGGCTGATTACACTTGGTTCACAGATTACACACACATCCAAAGCCACTCCAATACTACAGTTACACTTACAAGCACTTCACACCCTACATACAATCTCTACCAGACATTGGCTGTATCGTCCCCACTTCGGTCGGGATAGGCCGGTCCTGCAGTGGACACTCAAACGGCTGCTGCTGCTGATGATGATTATATATTGTTATGGAACAGAGAGAGATAATGAACACTTCAAGTGAGAATACTAAAATCACTACTGTCCCGCAAAGTTCCAGGTTCAAAACAAAAGACTTAGGTAAAATTACAAGTTAAAGTTTAATGCTCAAACTAACAAGTAAACATTCAGGACTCATAAGGATAATGTAATGGCAAAACAGGTTACATATATGGTTAACTGCAATAGCCTCTATTAACACGAATTTAGCAAGAGCAAATTTATCTAAGTTAGCCCTGATAAATGAGAAAATCGGATAATGCTCAGTTAAAGCAAGATATAATATTATTACAGATACAAAATATTACTAATACTGGCTGACAGTATGGAACCAAAATGAATCATAAAAATTTACCAGGCTTACGAATTAACGCCTTAGGCTATACAGTACAAGAAAAATGGTAATGACACTTATCCTCAAATTATACAGCAGCTAGATGGCCGGAGACTTCCTGAGCACTCACAAAAATAATAACATACTGCACAGGGGAGGACAGAGATGTGAACAGAATGAGGAGTAGATCTAAGTGGCCACTAATGCAGAGACTGAGCTCGTTATATAGGGGCCGGCAGAGCTTGACTCAACTAGTAAGAAGGACGCGCAAATGAAGGCATAGGAGATGAAGAGTTGACAATCCTGCTCTGAACAACAGAAAGAACGACTTACTCTACTATAAGGGGGAGAAGGGGGGAGTGAGGTAGAACACGCAAGCCTGGAACTATGGAAGCCACGTGGCGAATCGTGAACAAACATGCAGCATACTGTACATTAGGATCATACAAAGGATGATGCAGTTATGAACAAAACTGTATCATAAGTTAGAATTATACAAGGGATGATGAAATCATTGGCTATGTAACAATATAATATATATATATATATATATATATATATATATATATATATATATATATATATATATATATATATATATATATATATATATATATATATATATATTTGTTCTGGTGCCAATATTCTTTCCCACGACGAGTTGTAGTTTCACACTATTGTTACATATTACATACAAAGTTGCTTACTCATAATTAACAATGTGCAGTATAGTGTGAATGATAAGCAACCAAACACCATTTCACTGTAAAGTGTGGCATGAGAAGGATGAGCGATCAGGACTTGCGAGCACAGCATTTTCTATCATACACACTAGAGTAAAGGGAAGGCGATAGAGAAATATAAATTGTATATATGTTTAAAGTCTTGGGGGAAATATTTACCTTGTTGGTATACTTTAATGTAATCAATACTACCTTACTGAGGTGTATAATGTATATGATAAAGTTATGATGCTTCTATTCATGTATAAATCCCAGCTGTCTGAGGGGTTTGGCACCTCTGAATATGCTGACCTTAGCGCCACACCCAGAGGGGACGCCGGCCAGCTAACAGCAGAACGCACTTATCATTCAAAAGAGAGGGACATATAAACTCTGAGCTCTCTCGGTGTCGCAGTTGTATCTTTCTGTGGCCAATTAAGAGAGATTTAATCTGCTCAGTTTCAGTTCACCTGCACACGCTACCTGTAAATTCCTTCAACAGGATTGTATACCGATTCCCACCATCTCCAGTGTGTGAGAAGCCTTTGGTGGCGTGTGTCAGCCGGAAGTGACTTCAACCAGGTGCAATGTTATAACCTTGCTTGGAACAGAGAGGTCACGTCTAAGCTGATATATAAATTGGTGATCAGCTGTGGGGTTCCAAGCTAATATAATAGTGATCAGTTGAGGAAATTTTTTAGGGCGGGTCGAAAAGGAACTAACTTAGGGTTGCCAGGCTGAAACATAGTCAGAATGGCGCTCCTTAACAATGACAATAACACTACAAAAAAAAAAAAATGTTTCGACATACTCGTGCCCATTCCAGCAAATTGGATCTAAATATAGTTATTTCTCAGAATACTTAGAAACACATGCTATTTTTTCGAATGAACTAGAATTAATTTTTGTGTTAAATTTCAATTTTAAACATAAGTGTAACAGTTGAAACAAATATATTCAAATCATATGAAAGGCATTATTTCATGAAAAAGAAAAAGAACAGTAGAAATGGCATGAACAGTTGAACACATCAAAAGTCTTGTTTACTTTCACTCTTCGGGAACAAGCTGCAAGATCGCTTACATTGGACGAGCATACCATGACGTGATTCATGCCCAAATATTTTACTCATGGTGGATGTGATGTCCTCAACGCAGAGTTCCACTCCTTGGGAATGGCAAGGGTACACGTCCAGTACGATGGGTTGGCTTTCGTCCATTTGGTCCAGTCTATTCTTCAACAATGGAGGAACTGTGGCAGATGAAAGCTCTACCAGCTCAGTGTACTTCTCGGCATTGACGTTTATCTTCAGTGCCGATTTTTCAGATATGCTAACTGAGGCTTGGTCATCATTCTCATTCATCTGTGCTTGTTTCATCAACTTGATCGACATTGAGCATACGCCAACTTCTTCATCAGCAACAGCTGATAACAGGATGTTCTCTGGGTGACAGAAGTAGCTGTTATTGGCAAGCACAGGGCAAATGATCGCCTGATCCTTCAACGGCAGCTTTTGAAGGAGCTCCAACATGAAGAAGAAATTTTTGGCTCCATCCAGACACGAGCTGTTGGCTTTCACCCTGAACCATGCAGGAGCATAGTAGTTCACAATGAATGAAACGAGACGTTTTAGGGTTGGTGGTGGTTGCTCCTTTGACATGCAAAGTCGCAGTACACGATTAGCTTTCGTAAGCCACCTGGCATGATTTAGCAGTCCTGGTTGGGCAGATGGTCCCACACCTTTATTAATATCTCCACTTGGCAGCTGCACTGCCAAACATGCACGGTACAGGTAGCCTTGGTCATTGCTGAGATCACTTACAACTCCTTCTGGTAAAACACAAGCTTTTCCAGCAACACGTTCATAACCAACAACTGGAAGATCTTTTGGGTCAAATTCAAGTGACTGACCTACTTCTTCTCTGCAGCCTCGTGAACCTGTTGTCGAACCATCAACTGTCTCAAAATACCTTCGGAATATGATTTCAACAAGATGCAACAATCAAACAAGCTACTGTAGTGCTCTTCCAAGTTGTGTTTCAAGCTGACGGATCACTCCATTTCTCTTTCCAGTATTGACATTTATCCCATCACAGATGATAGCTTGCAACGAATCTGTTGAATCTGTTTCTCGAATGACAGACATAACTTCCTTGGCAATATCGGCTGATCTTCCACTTTCTGGAGAAACATTGTCGATGTAAACGGCGTCAGGAAAAGCAACTACTGAGTAGTGATCGTCCTTCACGATTCTCTGACTATCTGGTGTTTTCTTGAGCATCTGATCGATTTTTCCATCGAAACCGATGCAAATGATCTCCTTCAAGTAACTTTTATGCTGTTGCAATGTGACAGCTCCTGTATTTTCTCTGACGGCAAAGTTTACTGGGATCAACTTTACTGTCTTCACAAAGAATATTCATATCTTTCAGTGCTGCATTCGCAGTGGAGCAGATGTCTCTATTGCTTACTTGACCTCAGGATAGACTAATTTGTTCTGACACTATTCCGACTGTTTGCTTCCATCTACTTCTGCAGTATCATCATCAACATATTGATCATATTGTTCATCGCAGGCATCACTTTCGTCAATACATGCTGTCATTATATCTTCGTTCTTTTACTTAGTATCTCTAGTGGACTCTTCACAGAGCTTCTATTAGTTATTATCGCTGTAGGGGGTCTTAATTATTAACTAACATAAAGCGAAACAACTCACCATTATAATATACGGTATGTGAATATCGCGTTTTGATCAGTACTCATTATAAATATTCTAGGCCTAATATATATGCTAAGTACTTAGCTGTGGTGTTCATGGTATTGATAGCACAGAGATGGCTGATCGTTGTAGAGAGTTTGAGGCACGTATGTTTACTATTTAGTGGCAGGTTGAGAACTGAACTCTCTGGTAGCAGGGAGAGAACTGGTCAGCTTCGAGCAGCTTTGTGCACGAAGTAAATCAAGTGAAACTTAACATTACTCAATAATTATAACTAAATACGTTGTTTTCTCCATGACCAGATTTATCTCTAGTGATAAATAATATCTTACCCAATTTATGCAGTACAGGAAATTATTTACAAAAAATGTGCTGTCGTGGGCGGGAATATTCAAACCAAAAGTCCACGACATACTCCCCCGCCCAAAATATATACAATATTTACAACTGTCCCGTCCCAATCAGGGTACGCCATAGTTGGGAGGAACCTAAGGCGGTCCGACTTGATGTCCTCAACGGGGCATCACATCAGTCATTTATGGGTGTAGGGAGGTGTCGTGTAGCGCCCGTTTGGCTGTCATCTTCTTTCGTTTCTACATCAATTTCTAGTGGATACAGCTTAACCACCGGTCTTGTGGTCAAACCGGCACTTGTCCTTAGCTGTACTACCCTACATTCTTGATCAGGACCATGTAATGATTTGATGATCCGACCTAGTCGCCATAGTAGTCGAGGCCCGTCGTCGTGTATGAGCACATCCCCAATTTGAGGCGCTGCCTTCCCTTTCTTGTATGTCAATTGACGATGTTGCTCCCTGAGAGATATTAGGTAGTCAGTGGTCCATCTCCTCCACAGATCTCGTGAAATCTTTGTCACGTATAGGAGACGTCGGGTTATTCTCGAATTAGTCCACCAGGTGATGTCCGTGAGATCATCATCCCTGACTTCCTGTTTCGGGAACTGTCTAAGATGCCTCCCTTTAATAAGTTGTGAAGGAGTGATAGGGAGTGGCTCGTCAAGGTCACCGTATGTATATCCAAGTGGATGGTCATTGACTGTGGCCTCAAGTTCCAATAATACGGTATCCAGTTCTTCACAGGTTACTAAAGCTCGACCTGATACCTTTCTCAGGCCATCCTTTAGGATACCTATCACTCTTTCCCAGATGGCACCGAACCATGACGCACTGGCCGGTATGAACCGCCACTCACAATTTACCTTTACCAATTCACTCTGTAACCTTGGATCATTTTTTAACTCCCTCAACACACTGGCTCCACTTATAAATGTAGTGGCATTATCACTGATTATGAGTGGCATTATCACTGATTATGAGTTCAAGGAAGCCTCTCCTGCTACAGAACCGACGGAAGGCATGAATGAAGGACTCACAGGAGAGGTTTGACACCATCTCAATGTGTATAGCCCTAGTAACTGCACAGGTAAACAGGACTACATATAATTTTCCTACAGTACCCTTTTCTTTAATAGGTAAAGCACCTGTGTAGTCTACTCCTGTTACTTGAAATGGGTTCACTTCCTGAACCCTAAAGTAGGGTAATGGCGGACCCTGTACAGCACTATATGGGGCACCTTGTAACCTTTTACAGGTTATACGTTACCTTAAAACCTTCTTTACAACTTGTCTGATCCTAGGAATCCAGAATCTTTGTCTTATGTAACTTACAACATAACTTACTCCACTATGGCTACACACCTTGTGGCAGTACTAGGAAAGGAGAGCCGCTAACCTATGTTTACTAGGTATTAGGATAGGGTACTTTGCTTCATCCTTTAAGTCCGACAACTGTAACCTACCCCTACAACGCAACAGCCCACCTTCCATATAGAGGCCTAACTGCTTCACAACATTACTTGGTGTGCCCTTTCTAGTGGATAAATTATGGTAATCCTCAGGGTACTCTTCCATTTGAGCTAACTTAATCATTACTGATTCTGCTGTCCTTATTTCTGGCACTGTCAAATAAGCCAGCATTGCCTCATGTGTTCTTTGTCTCCTATCAGTGTTTTGATAAATCTCAATACCCATGCCATCACATGCCTTGTCTTCACGTAAGAACCATATCGGTCCCAATTCAATATGGCAGGAAGGGTTACCGATACTGGCAATGACAGGGTCTCTTCGAGGAGACAACCCGCGGTGGCGTCCCCAGCTTTCTCAAATGGACCATTTTCCGGCCACATTTTTTGGTGAGGTAGCCATGTGGGCCCTCCCCACCACAAAGAAGAACTTATTAAGGACGCATGTGACTTCCCTCTGGAAACCATATCACTGGGGTTGTCCTTTGTAGACACAATGAAATTCAGCATCAGGGACTAATGCCTTTATTTCGTCAATTCTGTTCTAAACATATACAGGCAATAGTTTTTTACTGGACAACCAGTATAGGGTTATCTGGCTGTCCGTCCAGAGGTATATGTTCTCTATGCTTAACTTGTCCACATAAGCCTCGTAAATATACTTGGCGAGACGAGCTGCTGGCATGACAGCAGTCAGTTCTAATATTGGTATAGTGAGGGGATTAATGGGTGCTACTTTGGCCTTTGCCATAGCTAATCTACTACTTCCCTCACTAACTAAGTAGGCTGCTACACCATAAACAGTGGTGCTTGCATCACTAAATAGATGCAGCATGACCTTTTTACTATCAGTGACTTGGCAGGGAAATACAATACTGGTACTGTTAATCATATCCTCATATATCCCCTGCCATTCAGCCTCCTTATCTTCCGGTATGGGAACATCCCACCCACATTCAATGTGCCATAGATCTTGCACAAATTTTCTTGCACAGATGGTCACCGGCAATAATACTCCCAGAGGGTCAAACACACCTGCAGTTATGCTCAACACCTCACGTTTCGTCAATACTGTGGGTCTACATTCGTGTCCCTTCACCTGTAACATATCCATATCAGTTAGCCAATTAATGCCAAGTACTTTTACCTTGTCCTGAACTTCAGAAGCCAAACCTTTTAGGTGGAGTAGCTTCCGCAAGTTCACACTGTTTGTTACCCACTTTCTTAAGGACAAATTGGCACTTGAAAATACTCTCAGGTCATCCCGACACAATTGTTGTAATGCATTCTCATCTTCCTTGGTTCCTTGCAAAATGTCAATATACAACCCTTTCCTTAATTTATCAATCAAGGCTATATCCTCCTGAACCACTGATAAATGTTTTTGTATGGTGGCATTCAAGAGGAATTGGGAACAAGTGGCTCCAAACAACACTGCCTTGAACCTATATATCATGTAAGGGCTGTTTATAGATTTAAAGGTTCAACAGGCCAGAGAAATCTAGTGGCATCCCTATCCCTTTCAGATAACCCCACCATAAGAAATGCCTTCTCAATGTCACTCACCCAGGCAAAACGATGACACCGAAAATGCAACAATATCTGTGTGAGGTCATTAACCAAAGATGGGCCTGCATGTAAGCAGTCATTCAGACTATATGCCCTCTCATGCTCTCTAGCTGAACAATCAAACACTACTCTAATTGGTGTTGTTAAGCTATCTTTAGTGACACCATGATGAGCTAGATAGTGTACAGGATGTCCTACCAGACTCTTGTCCTCCACCTTTTCTATGAATACTCTTTCTAATTGATCCTGGATGACTTTACTATACTGTTTGCAATAGTTGGGATCCTTTATGAATTTATGCTGCAAACCTCTTAATCTGCCCAAGGCTAACTTAAAATTATCAGGCAACTTATCAACGTTTTTTTTCCACCGTAATTCCACAACATATTGTCCCTGTTCTTTGGAATATTGCGCCGTTTCATAGAAGTCACCTTCTTATCAGTCTCATTGGGACTAATACCTATGTGATCTAAGTCCCATAGAGCTGTCAGATCCTTGATTTCTGGGGTAGTATTCCTGCCATCCATATTTGTTAACTCCATTATCGGATCTACTGCCAGTTTCAGAACAGTTACCAGCTCTACATGAGTACCTTCTTCTTCTGACCGATAAGTGCCACTCAGTGTATAACCATAAATTGTGGGTAACAAAATTATGCCTCCTTCCCTTATATAGCCAGCATGTACAAAGTGATAATAAAAGTCTGCCCCAATCAGCAGTTCGACCACATCCCCACTAGTGACACTTGGATCTGCTAACTTGTAGCCCCGAGCCTTCAGATCCCGCACATTATGTTGCAGCCTCTTCCCTGGCTTATAGTTAGGTAGTTCGTCTACAACCACCGCCCTCAACTTGCGCATCTTTCTACGATGGAGGTAAAACAACTCCACTACCTCATACTCATCACTATCCCTAGAGCCAGTAAATCCTTGCAGTTGTAAACGTTTCTTTCTCATCTTGTTAACTTTCAAATTCGCTAAACTTGATCTTAGAACAAAGGTACGTTGTGAGCACTGATCTAATAAAGCCCTAACCTTGTTCTGCTGGCCCGTTTGAGTAACCAATGGAATCTGAATCGCTAGCAACAACACTGCATTCCGACTCGAAGCCACAGCCATTGTCACTGTTGGTTCTTGGGTTACTGTTTGTTCATGGGGTTCAGAACGAGCAGTCGGACACATGTAGTTGTAGTGTTTCTGCTGGCAATATCGACATGCCCTTACTTTGGGATTTGTACAACCCTGACTACCATGATCTGCCGACAAACACCCGACACACAACTTCAATTGCTTTGCTGTCTTTAATTTTGCCTTTTTTGTTTTATACTTTGTACACTTATCCCAAAAATGTCCTGGTTTAAAACACAATTTACATCCATTCCTCTGCGTAGGTTCAGCATGTCTCACTTGTTTCACTGCATATGCTGCCGTAGCGGTCGCACCTAAATGTTCCATGGAATTCTGTCTACTTTCGACATTACATACATCCCTCTTTAGCACACGAACGTAATCATCTACATCCAACCACTTCTCTTTTAGTTCACGTTTGATCACTTCTGAAAGTGTACTAGGGAGTTTATTATGGAGCAAAACAGCACAAATTTCACTCACGGTTACTCCCATTGCACGTAGTGATTCTAACGCACATTCAAATGATGCAGAAAAGTCTTTTAGTTCATTCACTTCATGAGTTGGAGGAGGTAAATTACATAATTTTGCAATGTGAGCAGCCTTAATGCGATCTTCTTGACCGTAGGTATTCTTTAAAACTGTGACTGCTGATTCATAACTAGCTGCTACCAAACTGAATCCACTAATAATTTGGAGTGCTTCACCACTTAATTGTCCCTTATATGTATATTTCTGGATGTCTGTCAGATCTGTTCGGGAGTGCACACTACAGCCAAATAGCTCCCAAAAACCCAGCCACTGAATCGGATCACCATCAAATATTGGCAGTTTCAGAGACGGTAATTTAATTCCCGTTGATTTCCGACTCTCTGCCTGTTCCTGTACTACCGAGTCCTTGGCGGATAATTCTAGAGCACTTTCTAACTCTATCATGTGTCAGTTAACCTTATTAACATATTCCATATCACTGACCACTTTTTCTTCTAGGTTTTCATCAGGATATAATTCATACAACTCCTGATTGTAAGACTCGATCTCAGCGAGGATTTTCTCAACCGTCACTTTCATTCCTTTGGTATCATGAACGGTTGCGGCATGTTCTATAAATTCTGTTAAGTTAGTGGTCAGTTTAGTAATGGCTCCTTTTTTGGCTGCTCTAAGCCTCTTTAATGATTTTATTCAATCCATTTTTATTATATAGGAATTAAGTGAAAGACGATGACAGCAAGTGCAGATTTTAAGTTAAATGTAGTCTTTCTTGGGCAGAATCCAAATAAAAATAAAAAGAATTAAAATTAAGCCAAATATCGATATTAAAATTTTGACAAATAATTTTGTCAAGCTCCTGCGAGGGTAGTATGTTAGGCAGTCCAGGAGAACAAACTCTAAACTCCCTCACAAGGAGCTTATTGCCCAAGAAAGCAACACGCTCTTTTCAGTAGGCCATCCAACACCCTTTTGTTGCCTGGTGTATCCAGGTGTACCCCATCCCATGACAGGTCAGACTCATTCATCCCCATGAAGATAAACCGAGCCTTTGCAAAAGGAAAAGTTCTCTTCAGACGCAGGTTCACTTTGTTTCTGGCCCGGATATATTCTTCATAGGTCATACCTCGGGGGTTCGTCCTTTTCTCGATGCCGACATTGAAACAGTGGCCCCCTGTTTCATCCTCAATTTCCTTAGCCAAGGCTTCTATATCAAGGGCCAAGTGATTCAAGGCCGTATCTCGGGACAAGTTGTTCCCCCCGACGATCAGAATTGTTAAGTCTGGCTTGTATGTTAGGAGGTCCTGGTATTCTTTACTACCGGGTATCTCTAATTGTGCTGACCTTAGCACCAGGCACGCCAAATTTGCGGACATAAAAGGCTGGAGCATCGTCTGGATACTGCATCGGACGACCTAGTGGGAATCTTTGGACATAGGAATTCCCAAAGAAGGCTACTTTCTTCAAAGGGGTCGGATAATCTACTGGGGAGGGTTCAAACCCTACCCCGACACCCCCCCAACCACGCGCAGCCTCCCCTGGTGCCCCACGCAACATATGGTTCATCGCCAACACAGCACAAACAATGCTCCCGCTCTCACACCCGCAACCCCCTATTATTTATCACTAGATATAATCCTGGTCACGGCACCAATTTATGTTAGTTATTATCACTGTACGGGGTCTTAATTATTAACTAACATAAAGCAAAACAACTCACCATTATAATATACGGTATGTGAATATGGTGTTTTGATCAGTACTCATTATAAATATTCTAGGCCTAATATATATGCTGAGTACTTAGCTGTGGTGTTGATGGTATTGATAGCAGAGAGATGGTTGATCACTGTTTAGTGGCAGGTTGAGAACTGAACTCTCTTGTAGCAGGGAGAGAACTGGTCAGCATCGAGAAGATTCATGCACGAAGTAAATCAAATGAAACTTAACATTACTGAATAATTATAACTAAATACGTTGTTTTCTCCATGACCAGATTTATCTACAGTGATAAATAATATCTTACCCAATTTATGCAATACAGGAAATTATTTACAAAAAATGTGCTGTCGTGGGCGGGAATATTCAAACCCGACATCCACAACAGCTTCCTTTTCATCACTCTGTTTGCTGCACACTTATTTTGTGCTGTCTTCTTCCTGTCTATTCCACCAACATACATTTTTCTGCAACTATTTTGGCCAACCTAGAATGGCCACTTCTCAAGCAATATCTTGTCTGCTCTAGTGCATTGACACTCAGACCTCTCAAGTGCATCGAAGTTTTTGAAACATTTGCAACAACTAATGTCAAATAAGATGTCAAAGCTGGCGAGTATCTCTGTGTAGGTGTGGGAAAACTTTTTGTTCACTGGATATTTCCTAAGCTCCTCTGCCTTTGCTATCAGGTGTTTCAAACGAATAACAACACTGGTGTAATCAATAGTTGAGATGGAAGCTTTCTTGAAAATTCTTGGTACTTTAAATGCAGCAGTTTCCGCATAGGCTTGGGAGCTCATTGACGGATATGTGGATTTATGTTCCAAATATGCCCTTATGACATCACAGCTAGAGGGCAACTGATTTACCGGAAGACTGCGTGATGAGCCAAAAACAGAATCTTTCGTGCTTTCTCGTGTGCTGCAACTGGCCATGATTCCAGAAAAATACGCCCTGCCTGGGTATTACTGTATACTCTGGGAGCATTCTTCTGGCCACATACTGCTTTGGCGGACATAAGGGGTGCCGTGGTTGAACCATTGTCGCGTACTATAAAGTATGCTTACACCCAGTCTGCTTGTGCGGGCCGATTATATTTGGTTCACAGGCTACACACACATCCAAAGCCACTCCAACACTACAGTCACACTTACAAGTACTTCTGACCCTACATACAATCTCTACCAGACAGCCTAAGCCACTTGGTTGAGATAAATAGGTTGTATCGTCCCCATTTCGGTGGAATAGGCCGGTTCTGCTGTGAACACTCAAATGACTGATGTTTACAGTCACACCTGTGTGTGACACGCCTGGCATTAACCCTCTAAAGTAGGTCTTAGGTTAAGCAGCAGTATTTACCCCCTTTTGTCAGGTGTATCCCTGAGGTAAAAAGTCAGATAACTATTGATCTGTGTATCAGTTTTAATTCAGGTCATCCTTTGTTCTATGTGCCACTCTCTGCTGTGGGTGTGCATGAAAGACCTCTACCCTTTACGTTTCTGTATCACTCTGGAGATGTAATATATGAAAGTACTTACTGTTGCTCCTTTCTTTTCTCCTGTGGTTATTTTGCATATATATATATATATATATATATATATATATATATATAGTATGTATATATATATATATATATATATATATATATATAGTATGTACTTACTGTTGCTCCTTTCTTTTCTCCTGTGGTTATTTTGCGTATATATATATATATATATATATATATATATATATATATATATATATATATATATATATATATATATATATATATATATATATATACGAGGTGTGTCAGAAAAGTTCCAGGACTGAGTGTGTTGTGTGAGCTTTGAGTGGGAGATGGATTAGCGGGTTGCATCACCCTGTGACGTAATATCCAGGGAGTATATGACTGTGATCTCAGCTCTCTGCAGCCATTGATCTTTTTTTCACTTGCTTTTGTATACATGTCCTCTGTTTCAGGTCGTCAAGCGATGAGCTCAGAGCAACAAACCAACCTGAAGTTTCTGGTCCGGTTGGGAAAAACTTTGTCGGAAGCACTGGGGATGCTGCAGCAAGTGTACGGAGATGAGACGATGTCACACTCATGTGTTTTTGAGTGGTACAAGAGGTTCAAAGAGGGATGCGAGGACGTGGAAGATGACCCCAGGAGCAGAAGGCCTTCAACGAGCAGGACTGAGGCCAACGTTGAGCGTGTCAGGCAGAGTGTGCATAGCGATCGTTGGTTGACTGTTCAACTGATTGCAAATGAGCTGGACATGAACCGAGACAGCGTCTGGAAGATTATCACTGAAGATTTGGGTACGCGGAAAGTCTGCGCAAAGATGGTGCCGAAGCTGCTGAATGATGACCAGAAGGATCAGCGCATGCAGGTGTATCAGGACATCCTCGTGTGTCTTGAGACCGAACCAGACTTGCTAGGAAGAGTGACCACCAGTGATGAGTCATGGATCTTCGAGTACAACCCGGAGACCAAACGCCAGAGCCTTCAGTGGAAGAGTCTGATGTCGCCAAGGCCGAAGAGAGCAAGACAGTCAAAGTCCAAAGTCAGAGTCATGTTGATCGCATTCTTCGATGTGAGGGGCATCGTCCACATCGAGTTCTTGCCACAGGGCCAGACGATTAACCAGCATGCCTACAAAGAGATCCTGCAGCGTTTGCTTCGTTCAGTGCGCGAGAAGAGACGAGAGTTGTGGCAAGACAACTCGTGGCTGCTTCACCATGACAACGCGCCTGCTCATAGTGCCCTGAGCATCCGACAGTTCCTGGCCGAGAGGAACATCGCCGTGCTGGAGCAACCTCCCTACTCACCCAACCTGGCTTCGTGTGATTTTTTCCTCTTCCCCAAGCTCAAGGGGGTCATCAAGGGGACCCGTTTTAACCCGCCCCATCCCGACGTTTTCTGGGCAGTGGTACGCCCCAGTCCCGACATTTTTGGACCTTTATTTTTTTAGGCTCAAACATTCGCTTTTGGTGAGAAACATCGAAAATTCATAGAGAAATCGCTCACCTGAGGTTTAAAATACTCGATTCAGGTACGAGTACCTCCTTAACTGACTGGGTTTTCTAACAGGCTGGCACCAAAGAAAACGAGTTCTATGGGAGGGTACCTATTTTATCCACTCATAAACAGTATTTATTTACTTGGTACAAATTTATATGTAGTACAAGAGTATATTGGTTTTCAAACAGTAATATAAGCATTATAAGCATTGTTTCACTCACTAACTCATCACCATTCAAGACCTTTTTTTCCCACATTACCTGATTATCATTTCTGACTGTTTCTTTCTCTAATGCTATGTAAACTTTGTCCTCCACATTGTCATCGATTGGGAAATCACTCTGGCCCTGAATGTCTTTATTGGCCAGGTCACTGGTAACAGGTGAATTGCTGAGACAATGGCGTGCAGGGGGGGGGGAGAGGTTATGCGGTGTAAGGCATTGTCACTGCTTGGCATCTTGTAGAGGAATAGAGGAAGGTGTCCCGTGTATATGTGCCAAAAATCACTCGCGAAATCACTTGCGAAAATTGAAAATTGTGCAAATTAGGGACCTTGCAATATTGCCGTGTTAATTTACGTCTCTGGGATATGAGTGCACATCATGTGAGGACGTGAATTCACGTCTCCGGGACAGGGCGGGTTAAAGACGTGGAAGACATCAAGATGGCCATGATGACAGAGCTGTGGAGGATCCCGGAAGAATCCTTCCAGGAGTGCATGGAGGCGTGGCAGAGAAGGATGGGAAAGTGCGTTAAACTCCAGGGGGATTACTTCGAAGGGGACAACTCGTAGTTGTAGTTTGGATTTGAAATATATCTTTTGTGACATCAGGCCTGGAACTTTTCTGACACACCTCGTATATACATATATATATATATACGTATATATATATATATATATATATATATATATATATATATATATATATATTGGAATGACATACGGGGTCTCAGAACGAGTGAGGAAAGCTGCCAGTGCAATTTTTTGCATATTTTGCAAAGCTGTTCAGCAGCATGCCAAATTATATCATGCTCCATGTGTAAATAATATGCTGCACGTATTTCCTGGTGTTATGAAGTGGCTGAAAGCACTTACCGTATTTACAATTTTTTTCCATTGACTACACCAACACTGAGTGATCCAGACATGACCATACTGAAAACATATAAAGCCTGCATGCCTTCCATGGGAAGTACAGCCAACTGTAGCAGAATTCACAGTATGAGGGAACCAGTCAAATGAATGTTGTATGGATGATTGGGACCGTTGGTTTAATACAGCATCACATGATGACGCTGAATATGTAACCAGACTAACTTTCTGTTCTGGCAACACTCCTGGAACTCGGAAATTTTGTCACACGTGTGACGTGATGTCGACTTTCAGTTCTCCCAGTTATGAGCCTTATCCCCTCTAGGACATTAGGATTCACAACTAACTACTGTCCAGCACATATCCGTTCAGGTATCTATATCTTATCTACGAGTTTATTTATGTGTCCATCTACGATCATCTCCCCCCTCCCCCCCCTCTCTCTCAGTACTTATATAGATAGATAGATAAATAGATAGATATAATTCAGCTGTTTGTAGGTCTTTCAATCACTATATTCTGAATCAGGGTGACTGAAGGATGGTTTTAGGGAGATCAAAATTCAGTCCTGGGTCATTTGAGGTCACCGGTAGAGTGTTCGCATTTTTGGCCCAGACAACGCTGGTTACTCCTGTAGCCCAATTTTTGGCAAGGAGATTCACTTGACCTCCAGTTAGGATATAGACTATGAGACATTGACCTCCAAGGTCATTTGAGGTCACTGGTCGGAGGTTATTTGAGGTCACCAGTAATACACGCTCGAATGACTGGACCCAGGAGGCCAATTTTTGGCATGGAGACTAACATGACCTCCAGTTCGGACACAGACTATGTGCGGTTGACCTCCGAGGTCATTTGAGGTCACCGGTAATACTTAACAAGTGGGCTCAAATACTGTTCGTTCGTCTGCAAAAGCTGAAATAGAAATTTCCTGGACCTCTTATAATCCCTTTTCAAAAGCATGAGGTACATGGTCTTTGTGGCGCAGAAAGAAAGATTGAATTACATCAATTAGGATTAGAGTGTTTGCCATTTTGGCCCAGCAATGCCGGGTACCCTTGTTGGTAGAGAGAGAGAGAGAGAGGGAGAGAAAGAGAGAGCAGAGAAAGTCTGAAAGTCTGAAAGTAGGGCTGACGATGAACCGGAGTAAAACTAAAATTATGTTTAATCCACAAACACCAAAGGGCGTCGTCAGAATAAGCGATGAAATTCTTGACAAAGTTGAGGGTTACAACTACTTGGGACAAATACTAAAATTAATGAAAGATCATGAAAGCAAATTAAAAAGACGCATTACAATTAGATGGAAAGCTTTCGGTAAACACAGAGACATTATGAAAAGTAGCTTGCCAGTTTCAACGAAACGAAAAGTATATAACGAATGTATAAGTCCAGCTATGACGTATGGTTGTGAGACCTGGAAACTGACAAAATCAATGGAAAATAAATTAATCCGTTCTCAGATAGCAATAGAAAGGTCAGTGTTGGGAATATCTTTAAGAGACAGGAAATGATCAACTTGGATGAGACAGCAGACTAAAGTGAGAGATCTTATAGAAGTTATAAAAGAACAGAAATGGAGGTGGGCAGGCCATGCAACAAGAATAAGGGATAACCGATGGAGCAAGAGGCTGACTGAATGGACACCAAGAGATTGTAAGCATCGCAGAAAAAGGCCAGACAAGAGATGGAGAGATGAGATAGAGAAATTTGCAAGGAAAACGTGGCAAAGATTGGCTCAGTTGAGGAATTCGTGGAAAAGGTTGGGGGAGGCCTCTGTTCAGCAGTGGACGAGTAACGGCTGATGATATATATATATATATATATATATATATATATATATATATATATATATATATATATATATATATATATATATATATATATGCGACATGTATGTGTGTGGATGTATCTGGATGATGTCTATGTAGGGTCATGTGAACTTATGTGAATATTGCATGGGTGTACTCAAAGTATATATCTATTTATCTATCTATTGCCAGATGCCTCAATCCCGTTAGGGATGGCCACAAACAAATTGCCCCCAAGTCGCCCTGTCACCCGCCATTTCCCTGCCCTGCTCCCAACTCACACCCCCCTATCTCTTATACCTCTCCACCCCATCCCTCCATCTCATCCTCGGCCTCCCCCTCCTTCTCCCCCCGTCCAACTCACATACACTCTCTTCGTCAGTCTTTCACCCTCCATTCTCTCCACATGGCCAAACCACCTCAGTGTATTCCTTCTAACGCTTTCTATCACATCCACATGCACACCATAACGCTCCTTTATATCCTCATTTGTCAGCCAGTCTCTCCATGTGACTCCACAGGCTACTCTTAAATAACTCATTTCCACTGCTCTCACTCTTGATTTGTGCCGTTCCAAAACGTCCAAGCTTCACTTCCATACGTTAGAGTTGGTATCACAATACTGTCATGTAGTAACTTTTTCACTTCCATGCTCACATCCCTGTTTCTTATCACTGCTTTCAAGGAACCAACAACCTTTCTTCCCTGCTGTACCCTTTCAAGCACTTCACCCTCCAAACCTCCATCCTTACTCATCACACTACCCAAGTACTTAAACGTACTCACATTTTCCAATTCCTCACCATCCAACCTCGCTGTACATTCACTGACTTCACCTCTTTCAAAGACCATCACTTTACTCTTCCCTACATTCACCTTTATATTCCGTTTCTTACACACTCTCCCAAACTCATCCACCAAGCCTTGCAGCTCCCCTTCGTCTTCACTCAACAACACAGTATCATCCGCAAACAACAGTACAGGGAGTTTCCAAACATTACCCTCTCTCACCGGTGCCACTCCAACATCCACTACCCTACCTTGTACCTCTTTTATTACCCCATCCATGTACAAGTTGAACAACCATGGAGACATGACACATCCCTGTTTCAACCCAACCTTCAAAGAGAAAAATTCACTTAGTTCACCATCCACACGGACTGCAGCCTTAGCACCATCATACATACTCTTCACAGCATTCAACAACTTCCCATCTACTCCACATATTCTTAATACTTTCCACAATCCTTGTCTATCCACCCTGTCATATGCTTTCTCCACATCCATGAAAGCCACATACAACTCCTTTCCCTTCTCTAGAAACTTTTCCACTAAAGATCTAAGAATGAATATCTGATCTACACAACCTCTTCCCTTCCTAAAGCCTCCCTGGTCGTCTCCAACTAATTCCTCTGTTATTTCCCTAACTCTGTCAATAAGTATCCTACCATACACTTTTCCTATGATACTATGAAGACAAATGCCCCTATGATTACCACACACTTCTCTTTCCCCTTTTCCTTTGTACAAGGGAATAATTATACCTGACGTCCAATCCTCCGGAACTCTACCTTCCTCCCAGGCCAATCTGCACATCTTCCACATCCATTCTACTACTATCTCTCCCCCATGCTTCAACATTTCACCACACACTCCATCAATTCCTGGGGCTTTCCCCAATTTAACTTTCTTCATTGCTTCCACAACTTCTATCCTACTGATCTCTTCCTGTCTTCTCATCTCCCTCCTTCTCCCAGCCATTCCCCAGCCACTTATACTCACATCACTTCCATCCTCTATGTTCAACAATTCCATAAAGTGTTCTCTCCATCTGCTCA
The DNA here is from genome assembly GCF_032717465.1 of Coenobita brevimanus. Taxonomy (NCBI): domain Eukaryota; kingdom Metazoa; phylum Arthropoda; class Malacostraca; order Decapoda; family Coenobitidae; genus Coenobita; species Coenobita brevimanus. The sequence goes on along the minus strand of NC_136957.1, from coordinate 8,704,445 downwards.
CTTTTTCTCCCTTCTCCACTAGTAATCTACCATTTTTATCTTTCACTCCCCTGCTAACTTCACTTCCACCCTGTCTTACTCCCTTCTCCTCTTTCCAGAACATTTTCTTACAGTCCCTCCACTTTACACTCAAATTCCTTCCAAATTCCTCATCCACTCTCTTCTTACTTTCTCTTACTAATCTTTTTACCTCTCTCTTTCTTTCTACATATAACTCTCTCTTCCGCCTCTCAACTTCTTCCACGCCCCTATTTCTCATCCATTCATTGTATGCTTTCTTCTTTTGTGCCACAGCCTGTCTCACCTCTTCATTCCACCACGCTGTTCCTTGCACCCCCCTCCATCTTCTCTTCATCCCACACACCACATCACATGCTGCACATATTTCTTCTGTGAATATCCTGCACACACCTTCCAATTCCCCCATCTGCTCCAATTCATATTTGCCCAATCGTTCCTCCACTTCTCTCTTATATTCTGCCTTTTTCTCATCCTCTTGTAACCTTTCCACTCTCCTTGCAAATACTCCTTCTTCCCTTCTTCTATTACTCCATCTTATTTGTATCTTGATTCTGGCCACCACCAAGTAGTGGTCAGAAAGTCCACTCCCCCAGCCTCTATAAGCTCTTGCATCCATTACACATCTTCGCATCCTTTCATCCACACACACACACATAATCAATCATTGCCTTCCTTTCATTCAGTTCACAACCCACCCTTCTCATCACTCGCCATGTATACCTGTGGATCATTTTGTGCCTGAAGAGGACATTGGCTATCACCAACCCCCTCCCAGCACAAATGTCCACTAATGCACTGCCATTCTCATCTCTCTCAGGAGGCACACCCCACTCACCAACTATTCCATCCACCTTCACAGTCCCTACTTTACCATTCATATCACCGATCAAAAACACTCTCTCATTCCTTCCCAATTTTTCCATGCACACTTCCAAATTTGTCCAGAACTCTTCTCTCACTCTGCTTGCACGATCTTGCATTGGCGCATACACACACACAATAGCCCACATTTGTATTCCAACTTTCAATCTTACCCATAGAATCCTTGACCCAACTGATCCATACTCTCTTATGTTCTTCTTCCATCTTTTACTCACAACTATACACACTCCTTCTTTTGCCCTCTCATTCTCACCTACTCCTGCACATATACCCCATCCATACTCCCATTCTCTCACACTCTCACGACGCCATTTAGTTTCAGTTACTCCACATACATCAACTTTCGCACCCTCAAGCACCTGGACAATCTCTCTCTTTCACCTCATCATTCGCACCTCTTACATTCCACGTTCCGATTACCATGTCCTTTGTATACATATGTACAGTAAATACTATACATGTCTAGTAATAAGTAATACTGATGTATGTAGACTACATATCTATTGTAATTAGGTTATGAACGTGACAGGGAATTAAATTTCCTTCTTCCCTTATGCATTAGAAATTGGAAAAATGTGTATGCATATTTTGAGATTAGTATTAATGTGTGGCTTTATTCTCAGATTGTCCATTGTAATTTCCCTTTGAAAATTCCATTCAGGTTTTTCAGTCCTGCCAGATGTTGTTTCTTGTACGGCAATTACCGGAGGGTCTGGAGGGTTGAGTAGGTACAGCCTTCTGTTATTCTACCATCTTTTCTTAATTCCGTAACTATAGCAAAAGTATTAGTGTTAAGGCCGAACTGATTCATTGGGACCATATGGCTTGTGTGGTCTGTGCATCTATGTAACTCTACTTCTCTCTCTCTCTCTCTCTCTCTCTCTCTCTCTTCCTGCTTCCTCCTCTGCCTACTTCTAGAATCACTGTCTCCCAGCCTAACTCTTTGCCACGTTCTTCCCAACAGACCTTTCTTCTCTTTACATACTTCTTGCCGCCTCACAGCCTATCTCTCTGCCTCCCTTCCTCTCTGACTGGTAGTAGGTGGTGACAAAATAATCCATTCACTTGATACAATGCTGCCTTCCTCTTCCATCAAGTATATCGGTCTATATCTGTGTCTGCACCCCCCTCTTCCTACCTTTTCCTTCCTCCCTTTCAGTTTCTGTTACTCATCTTTCCATTTAACTTGGCTCTACTCTGAGTGACAAGCCTAATGGGTTCCTGTAACACAGGAAACCAGTTGCAACGTTGATTGGCAACCATATAACCAGATAAACGGGTGATGCTGAGCTTACTACGGTTCCCCTGTTAACTGGGTAGAGAGGCACAAATGCCGCGTCCATCCAGGAACCAAACCCCCACATTTTATCCCGCGTATCGCAGTGAGGCTCTGTCAGCCGCAAGATAACATTAGTTCATTGCTTGGGACGGCCCTGCAGTGGCGGTTGCTTGCCTTTGGTTAATGGGTCTGCTCGGCCAGACAGAATCGGGATGATAAATAATAAAAACCCCTTTGCCTACCCCAGTACCCTCTGCCTCCCTGCTGTCCATTTGTTTCCCTCTCATGATTCCCTGCCTCTCCGTTGCCTTCCCTCTGTGCATCTTTCATCCCTGTCTGTAGTTTGTTCCCTTGTTTCTATACCTACCTTTGTGCCTTGTCAGCTTGTCTCCCTGTCTCCCTGCTTCATTACCTACTAGCTACACTTGCTTCCCTACCTCTCAACCTCCCACCCTTCTCTTCTAAACCTGAACCTCCTGGCTGTCTCTCTATTTCACTGCTTACTTCTGGACCCTCATTCCCCCTCCGGGCTTCTCTGCCTTTCTTCCTACATTTATTGCTCTTGCCTTCCTCCCTACCTCTTTGCTTACCTATTTTTCTCCCCGTGCTTTTCTACCTGCCCTCTTGCCAATAGTCCTGCCTCTTTCAAACCCTGCCTCTTTCCTTACCTCCCTGCCCACCTACTGTCCTGCTCATTGCCTTCCTACCTCCTTGCTTACACTTCTGCTGCCCTACCTACACACCTTCCTGCCTGCCTTCCTACCTACTAACCCCGCCTCCTTGGCTACCTACCTCCCTGTCTACCTCATAAGCCGGACAACGAGTCCTGTGGGAACACCAGCCATCCTAACTTAACGTAATAGGTTTGCAAATTAGGAGGGGGAAGGAGAGAGCAGGGGAGAGGCAGAGAGGCAGGAGGAAGGGAGGCATGAAATATGACACGGAGAGAAGGGACATTGTGAAGCAATAAGGAAGACAGGATGGGTGGAGGAGGAAGAAAGGAGGATAGGAAGAGAGAACTAGAAAGGAGATAGAGAAACGTACGAAGGGAGGGACTGAGGCAGGGGGAGAGGAGCAGATGTTTTCAGAGGGAAAAACAAGGTTAAGAGGGAGGGAAGGAGTGAGGGAGGAAGTAGAAAGAGTGGCAGAGAGACAGCTGGGGTTTCGAGGCACAAAAGAGGAGGAAAGAAGAGAGGTGAAGAGAAGGAAAGGGAGGGAGATAGATAGGCAAAGGGAGGCTGGAGGCTGAGATGCAGGCAAGGAGGCAGAGAGGGAAGCAAAAGTTAAGAAATGGAGAGAACAAAGGTCAAGATGGAGGTACAAAGATAGGTAGGGAGAAGGACGGCAGAGAGATGGGTAGGAAGAACAAATGGGAAACAGGGAAAGAGAAACAGGACAATTATTTAAAAAAAAGGAAGGAATGGTAATGAGAAAGAGTGTGAGAGAAGATGGGATGGGTGAGAAAGAAAAACAGGGAAAGGCGTAAGGGACATAACGATGTTGGTGCAAGACAGAAAGATATGTGAAGAATATGAGCTGGAAAACTTGGTAAAGGTAGAAATAGCAAATTATTAAAACCACGATATCTATCTATCTATCTATCTATATATCTATATATGTATGTATAGCCTATCCCGACCGCGGTAGGGACAATACAGCTTATGTATCTCTACCCAGTGGCTTAGGCTGTCTGGTAGAGACTGTATGTAGAGTGAGAAATGCTTGTAAGTGTAACTTTAGTGTTGGAATGGCTTTGAATTTGTGTGTAGTCTGTGAACACAGTGTAATCGGCCCGCGCAAACTGACTGGGTGCAAGCACACTGTAGTGTAAGCGACACTGGTTCATCCACAGCACACCTTATATTCGCCAAAGTAGTACGTGGCCGGAAGAATGCTCCGAAAGTACATTACCCTGGCAGGGTGCAACACCTCGTTCGTCCATTTACGGAAACGCACACTCTACCACTGTACCACAGAGGCTCCATCTCTCTCTCTCTCTCTCTCTCTCTCTCTCTCTCTCTCTCTCTCTCTCTCTCTCTCTCTCTCTCTCTCTCTCTCTCTCTCTCTCTACCACAGAGGCTCCATATATCTATCTATCTGTCTATCTACCTATCTATAGACAGATAGATAGACAGTTATATATATATGTCTATCTATACAGAGAGAGAGAGAGAGAGAGAGAGAGAGAGAGAGAGAGGTTAGAACGGGGATGCAGAAGAAAGTTAAACCCATCAGTTCCACCACATCTGTTTCATTCTAATCTTACTACTACCAGGCGACTGTATTCAGAGGTGTGTCTGTTGTGAAAGGATTACAAACAAGTTCATTTACCCTTTCACTGCGAAAGAAATTTATAAAGCTGAATATAATCTTGTGAAGGCGACTATAGTAAACAAAACACAAGCGCGATTGTATTGAAAGGGTTCGGGAGAAAGAGGCAGAAATAACCAAGAGGAAGTAGAGATCACTGACGAAGGAAGGAGACAGATAAACTAAGCTAGGCAATAATACATAAGGAAACAAATGAACTGAGAAAGATAATATGGTAGGGACAGACAGAAAGAGCATTAGCCAGGAAAGAGAGACGAAAAGACATGAAAGGAAGGGCAGGCGAGAGGCAGAAGTGAGAAGAGAGGAAAGATAGGAGAAAAAATAGAAAATTAAACTATAAGGAGACAAAGAGTGACAGTTGGAGTGTGTAATAAAAGGGAAACAATAAGAAGGAAAGAAACAGAAGAGAAAGGAAAAGAAGCAAGGAGAGGGAGGCAGGAGAACAGAGGGTGGAGGAGGAGGGGGAAAAGACGAAGCTGTGAGAGCTCACTTGGTAAAAGAGAGAGAGAGAGAGAGAGAGAGAGAGAGAGAGAGAGAGAGAGAGAGAGAGAGAGAGGAGCTTAAAAAAATTATTAGGAGCTTAAAAAAATAAAAGAGGATGGCAAGCCTAATTTTTATTGATAACTTTTGAAACATGTGACGAAGAGGGGCTGTGTCTGGCCTCTGTGTACAGACGTCGGAATAAGTTCGTTTCCTTTTCCGTGGACTAAGGTGTTTGTAACACTGCTCGATGGAGGGGTATCCCCTCCTCTTCCCTTCCTCATGGTTCCACACTCCCAGCCAAACCCCCCAGTTTTCTCTCCGACCCCATAACCCCACCCGGTACCCTCCATACTCTCGCTCACAGCCAGCTAGGGGTTTCTGTACTTCAAGCACCTCTCTAATTACGCGTAGTCCGAACAACTAATAAAGGAATAGTACAGTATATATCATAAACCAAGTTAGGAAAAGGTTTACTACTCTGTATGTGAGAGAGAGAGAGAGAGAGAGAGAGAGAGAGAGAGAGTTAAAAGACAGGGAGCGATAGGCGGAGAGGGAGAGCGAGTGGAGAAATGAGAAATAAGAGGGCAGTTACGGAGAAAATAAAAAGGGGACAGGGAAGGAGAGAACAACGAGAGTTAAGAAGATACAGAGAGTGATAGAAGAAAAAAGACAGTGAGAGGTTAAATGAGATACAAACAGTGCGAAAGGGAAAGAGAAAAGGAAGATGCGAATCGAAAGGCCGGGAGACAGGGAAGTACAGACAAAAGGGGAGACAGCTGAGTGAAAATGAGACTGGAGCAAACATAGAAATAGGGATAACAAAAGGAGAAATTGGGAAAGGCAGCTACGGAATGGAATGCTGAGAACGATAATGAGAAAAATTAGAAAAAGAGGCAAGATAACAAGAAGGAGGAAGAAAGTGTGTTAATCTGGCAAGGATGCAGGGAAAGAACTAAGCAGGATAAGACGAAAGCACTGAGGCCGAGTAGAACGAATGACATTCAAGTAAAAAGGGAGGAAGAGAAACAGAGAAATCAGAGAAATTTGCGGAGAGAAAGTAGAGATTAAGAGTGGGAAGAAAATAGGTTAATTTTTAGGGCAAGAAAGAGGAGGGGAATGTTAAGAAGGGAAGACAGGGGAAGGGAGAGGGAGGGAGGAAGGGAGGGAAAGACAGTGGGAAGAGCAGAATGAAAGAGGAGATTTCGGGTGACAGGGAGAGACGGAGCGAGAGAGAGAAAAAGGAGCATGCAGTTATTATTGGGGAAAGAAAGCAGTAAAGGAAATGAATTTAGTACAAGTAAAGAAAAACGGAGAGAGTAATGGAGAAAAAAAAAAAAAAAGGTAACACATGTGACATGAAAAAAGTAAGACAAAGTTGTGACACAGGGAGGGAGAAAGAAGAGTGAGGTAAAGAGGGAGTGACAGAGGGGGAGAGAGACGAAGGAAAAGAAAGAGAGAGGGAGGAAGTTAGGGACGGAGAAGATAACTATACAGAAAGGAGAAGGAGGGAAAAGGAAACTGAGGATGAGACACAGGATCCAGAGAGAAAGAGGGGGTAGGGAGGGGCAGCACACAGACAGGCACAGACAGATGGGTCGACAAATATTCAGAAAATGTGTGTGTGTGTGTGTGTGTGTGTGTGTGTGTGTGTGTGTGTGTGTGTGTGTGTGTGTGTGTGTGTGTGTGTGTGTGTGTGTGTGTGTGTGTGTGTGTGTGTGTGTGTGCTTCCTTCCCTGTGTCACTTCTATAACATTGTTCCATTTTTTCACCTGCGTGTTTTCCTCTTCTCTGCTTCAGTTTTTCCTCTCACTCACTTTTTTTAACAGTATTTCTCCTGATGGTTCTTACCATTCCAAGTCTCTCTCTCTAGGAATAAAGAGATTGTTCTCACAGTCTATATCTCCTTAATATGGCCACTTCCTGAGTTGCTGTGGAATTGTGGTCGCTTGAAAAAGACATACGTCGACTTAAAAAGAGTTCAGGAGACTAAGGTATCAAGTTCGCCTGAGGGCTGTGGGACTTTTTTAGCAAAAACTCGTAGACTACGAGGTCAGCTCAATAAAGTGTTTAAAATATGAATGGGTTTCACAATCATTACATAGAAAGTTGCTTACTCTTAACACGGACTCGACACACAACCATGATTGGAAGCTGTAAATGAAAAAAAATTACGGTTGAGAAGTTTAAGGGATTCATCGGCAGGATCTTATACTAGAATAAATGTAACCTGGATATGCATTCCCAGGCAAACAAGAAGTATTTCCATTGTATGGGCTGCATAGTCATTAAGATCCCAACTTTTCCTCGTAACTCCTCTGTGTGTGTGTGTGTGTGTGTGTGTGTGTGTGTGTGTGTGTGTGTGTGTGTGTGTGTGTGTGTAAAAAAGGTGTCTACTATCGCAACATTTAATCACAGCAGATTTATTTACTTATGTGTGTGTGAGTGTGTGTAAAAGAGGTGTCTACTACCGCAACATTTAATCGCAACAGATTTATTCTGTGTGTGTGTGTGTGTGTGTGTGTGTGTGTGTGTGTGTGTATAAAAGAGGTGTCTACTACCGCAACATTTAATCACAGCAGATTTTTTCTCTCTCTCTCTCTCTCTCTCTCTCTCTCTCTCTCTCTCTCTCTCTCTCTCTCTCTCTCTCTCACACACACACACACACACACACACACACACACACACACACACACACACACACACACACACACAAACAGTGTAGTAAACCTTTTCCTAACTTGGTTTATGATATATACTGTACTATTCCTATATTTGTTGTTCGGACTACGCGTAATTAGAGAGGTGCTTGAAGTACAGAAACCCCTAGCTGGCTGTGAGCGAGAGTATGGAGGGTACCGGATGGGGCTGTGGGGTCGGAGAGAAAAGTTGGGGGGGGTTGGGGGGGAGTATGGGACTACGAGGAAGGGAGAAGGAGGGGATACTCCTCCACCGAGCAGTGTTACAAACACGGAAAAGGAAACGAACTTATTCCGACGTCTGCACATATTACATTATATATATGAAAATGGGGAACGAATGATAGCGATGTGTGTTGAGCGAGAGATGGTGATTGGGAATACGCTGTTTGAGAAGAAAGATATTTATAAGTATACATGGGTGAGACAGGAGGGTGGAAGGGTTGTTGATAGAGCTTTGATGGACTATGTGGTTGTGTCTAGGAATGTAATAGGAAGATTGTTGGATGTGAGAGTTCTGAGAGGGGAGGGTGGAGTTATGTCTGACCACTACCTGGTGGAGGGAAAGTTAAGAGTAGGTAAGAGATGGGTGAGAGCTAGGAGGGTTAGGTGTGGCATGGAGGTTTTGAAAGTGAGTGAGTTGGATAAAAGAGATAAAAAAGATAGAGAATCAGGAGAAATTGAAAGATGAGTGGAACGCAGTGAAAGATCGGGAAAATGGCAGCGTGGAGGAGGAATGGCAGTCGTATAAGAGTGCTGTGGTGCGGCATGCAGAAGGGGTGTGTGGTGTGAGACTTGTGGGTGGTGGTGTAAGAAAAGGAAGTGAATGGTGGTGCGAGGAAGTAAGTATGGCTGTGGCTGAGAAGAGACGTGCATATGAAGTGTGGCTGCAGAGGAAGGATGAGATGTCATATGAAAGGTATAAGGAAAAGAGGAATAGAGCGAGAAGGGCTGTGCGTGATGCTAAAGTGGCAGCAGATGAGAGGTGGGGTAGGCGGCTGGCAGAGAAATTTCAACAGAATAAGAAAATGTTTTGGAAGGAGGTGAAAAGGGTGCGAAAGGGAGAGTCTGGGAAGGAAGAACGAGTAAAAGCAGAGGATGGAAGGATGTTAATTGAGATGGATGCAGTAAGGAAGAGATGGGCAGAGTATTTTGAAAGATTGTTAAATGTAGAGGAGGAAAGGGTGGCTGAGATTGTGGCAGATGGAAGGGTGCAAGGAATAAATGTGTTGGGAGAGTTGAATGATTCTTTGATCACGAAGGAGGAAGTGGAGAAGGCAGTAAAGGAGATGAAAACAGGGAAAGCTGCAGGTATGGATGGGTGTGCTGTGGAATGCCTGAAGGGTGGTGGAGTGACTATTGTTGACTGGATAGTAAGATTGTTGAATGTGTGCTATGAGAAAGGTATGGTGCCAATTGACTGGGCAAGTGCTTGTGTGGTCCCGTTGTATAAAGGCAAGGGTGATAAGTATGAATGTACTAGCTTTAGGGGTATAAGTCTGTTGAGTGTTGTAGGTAAGGTGTATGGTAGAGTGTTAATTATGAGAGTTAGAGAGGGTACAGAGGGAGTGATTGGTGATGAGCAGTGTGGCTTTAGGAGAGGGAGGGGATGCATTGATCAGGTGTTTGCTGTGAGACAAGTGTGTGAAAAGCATTTAGCGAAAGGCAAGGATGTGTTTTGGGTGTTTATGGATTTAGAGAAAGCGTATGATCGAATTGATAGGGAGGCTTTGTGAACTGTTTTAAGATTGTATGGACTTAATGGTAGGTTACTAAAAGTGGTGAAAAGGTTTTATGTAAATAGTAGAGCATGTGTAATAGTGGGAAATGCTGTGAGTGATTGGTTTCCCGTGAAGGTGGGGCTGCGACAGGGATGTGTGATGTCGCCTTGGTTGTTTAATATTTACATGGATGGTGTTGTAAGGGAGGTGAATGCAAGAGTTTTAGGTGGAGGTCTGAATCTGGTGAATGTTGATGGTGAAGAGTGGAATCTGAAGCAGTTGCTGTTTGCAGATGATACTGCACTGGTGACTGATTCAGAGGAGAGATTGAGACAGTTGGTAGAGGAGTTTGGAAGGGTGTCTGAAAGGAGGAAATTGAAAGTAAATGAAAATAAGAGTAAAGTGATGAAGTGTACGAGGTTGATAGATGGTAGGGGGATGAATATCGTTTTGAATGGTGAGTTGCTTGAGGAGGTAGAGTGTTTTAAATATCTAGGGTCACATGTTGCTGTGGATGGAAGAATAGATGCGGAAGTGAAGTTTAGAATAAATGAAGTAGGAAAGGTGTTGGGAGGAATGAAAAAAGTGTTTAAATGTCGTTCGCTTAGAATGGATGTAAAGAGAAGGCTGTATGAGGGTGTTGTGGTACCGACTGCATTATATGGGGCTGAAACATGGAATATGGGTGTAGCAGAGAGGAAAAGTTTGAATGTAATGGAGATGAGGTGTCTGAGGAGTATGTGTGGAGTGATGCGTATGGATCGAGTGCGAAATGATGAAGTGCGAAGGAGAACTGGAGTTGTTCGGGAGATGGCTGGTAGAGTTGAGCAGAGGGTGTTGCGATGGTTTGGGCATATGGAGAGAATGGATAATGAGCGATTGGTGAAAAAGATAACTAGATCTGATGTGAGAGGTGTAAGGCTGAGAGGAAGACCACGAATAGGATGGATGGACAGTGTGAAGAAAGCGCTGGATGCGAGAGGGACGTCTGTTGAGCAAGGAAGTGTGGCTGTGCATGACAGAAATAAATGTAGAGAAATTGTGAATGAATAAGTGATGACGCAGCCCTGAGGGGATATTCTCCCGCATTTGGTCTGATCAGCTACTCAGGTCAGGTGCGGGTAATTGGATGGGTCTGTTATGATGTGGCAGGGGTAAACCAGTTCTGCTGTCGGGCCCTGCTGCGGATGTCACTGATTGCATTGCGCAGTTGACCCTTGTGCGGTGTGGTGCGGTGAGGATCTGTCCGTTTTCCCCTTTGGGGCTAAGATGCGAATGAATGTGTTTGAATGGATGAGTAAATGGGGAGTGTGTCGTCCTGTCTCGGCTACCTCCCTTTCCTTGGGGGAAGCAGCCTAGGTATATAGATAGATAGATAGCGTTACTCCAAAGTTTTCAGCCATCTGGTCGGGGAGAATTCGACCTCAAAATCGACCTAAATGGCTTCTGTGAGTACTTTTATGGTTATTCTCCATGTTTCCTCATCATTTCTAACCTATCTAGCAAAAAAGAAGAAAAGGTTGAAAATTAGGTGGCACCACGGCTCCATGAGGGTCCAGAGTCTGCTGGAAACTCGGCAGGTTAAATGGTGGCTAGTAATCATATAACCAAATAGCAAGATGATGCCCTTGTTAACTGGGCGGAGACGCAAATGCAGCGTCCATCTTGGAACCAAACCTTCACACTCTTCCCCGTGTGTCACTGTAGCTGGGAGTTGTCTATTGAATGGGAACATCAGCCCACTGCAAGGGACGGCTCTACAGGGGTGACTGCTTTCCTTCGGTCGATGGATCTGCTTGGCCAGACGGACTGGGATTGCTCAACAGCAACAATTGCTGGGATAGGAATGAATGACTAGGAACTCCCATCTTTGTGCTGGTGTAGGGATGCAGGATATTCAATACCCAGCATTTGTATTCCATTTTTTTTTTTTTCTGTACCACCCATTACACAAAAGAAGGAAGATTGAACCTGATGCTCCCAGCGGTACTTAACTGATATCTATCCCCCTAAAGATAAAGCCTTGCCATTGATCTTGTTTATCCCATGTGAAAATGGATTATTGCATTACAATGGCAATAATGATAGTTACTTTTTTTTTTTTCCTACTGAATACCTCACACATGAAACCAAATTACCGAAAGAGGGACAGTTAACCCTGGGAATCGAACACCTACGAAAAAAAAAAGGGTGTTTCATTTTCATTAAAATTCGAACTGCCAAACGATCGTCTTTTTTTTTTTTTCCTAATAAAGAACTGTTTATGAAGGTAAAAGACCTGGAAAGATTGTGAACTCTCCCTCTCTTGTCCTTCCTTCAAAATCTTACTTCCGAAAGCGAAATCGTTTTTTTTTTCTTTTTATGATTCCCATCCCTGGCTTGTGCAGGTCACCTCACTTTCTTAATCCATTAACTACAATGACGCATTTTTTTTCTCACCTCGCCATTACCCTACGATCTGCTTTACTGTATGGTGGACCGCTAAAACTGAATTGTTTAAGATGTTTTTATCCTTCTGAATTCGATAGTTTCTTTCAGTGATGAATACCTTCGTCTGGTGGTTATAGGAATAATATAAACAACTTCACTGTACTGAAGACTAATGTTTCCTGTCTCATAAAAATAAATAAATAAATAAGTAAACAAATAATCAGAACTATCTATCTATCTATCTATCTATCTATCTATAGCCCGACGCCCTAATCCTGCAAAGGGTGGTTGCAGACAAAACGCCTCCAAGTCGCTCCCTCACCCACCATTTGACTACTCTTCCCCCAACTCACCCCCCCTCCCTCATATACCTCTCAACTCCTTCCCTCCACCTCATCCTCGGTTTACCCCTCCCTCTCCCTCCCTCCACCTCACCTACATACACCCTCTTCATTAGTCTTGCATTCTCCATTCTCTCCACATGTCCAACTTATTGTATTTCTCCTAATCTTCTCAACCACATCCACATCCACCCCACAACGTTCCTTCACTTCTTCATTCGTCAACCTGTCCCTCCACGTCACTCCACATGCTCCTCTCAAGTACCTCATTTCCACTGCTCTCACTCTTGACTTGTTCCCCTCTTGCAAGGTCCACGCCTCGCTTCCATACGTCAGGGTAGGGATCACAGTACTATCATGCAGTGACTTCTTAACTTCCATACTCACCTCCCTATTTCTCATCACTGCTTTCAGTGAACCAACAACCTACCTTCCCTGTTGTACCCTTTCACACACTTCATCCCCCAAAGTTCCATCCTTACTCATCACACTACCCAAGTACTTGAAATGCACTCACATTCTCCATATCCTCACCATCGAACCTCACTGTACATTCTGTGACTTCATTCCTCTCAAACACTATTACTTTACTTTTGTTTACATTAACTTTCAGCTTCTTCCTCCTACACACTGTCCCAAATTCATTCACCAAACCTTGCAACTCCCATTCATCTTCACTCAACAATACGGTATCATCAGCAAACAGCAACACCGGAATCTTCCAAACATCACCCTCATTCATTAGAGCCACCCCCACATCCACTGCCCTACCTTGCACCTCCTTTACAACCCTATCCATGTATATATTAAACACCATGGAGACATCACACAACCCTGTTTCAGTCCCACATTAAGATCAAAGAACTCACTCAGCTCACCATCCACTCGCACCGTAGCCCTAGCTCCTTCGTACATACTCTTCACAGCACTCAACAATTTCCCCTCCACTCCATATATCCTTAATAACTTCCACATACCTTGCCTATCTATTCTGTCATAAGCTTTTTCCAAGTCCATGAAGGCAGCATACACTTTCTTTCCCTTCTCTAGATATTTCTCCACTAAACATCTTAGAACAAATATCTGATCTACACACCCTTTTCCCTTCCTAAATCCCTGTTGTTCTTCTCCAACTAGCTCCTCTGTCATATGCCTAACCCTATCAATGAATATTCTGCCATATATTTTACCAGTCACACTAAGAAGGCAAATACCCCTATGGTTACCACATACTTCTCTCTCCCCTTTTCCTTTGTATAAAGGAACAATTATACCTGATTTCCAGTCCTCTGGAACCCTTCCCTCTTCCCAAGCCAATCTACACAACTTCCATATCCACTCCACAACAATCTCACCCCCATACCTCATCGTTTCACCACACACTCCATCAATTCCTGGGGCCTTTCCCAACTTGATCTTCTTCATTGCTTCCATTACTTCCTCCCTACTGATCTCTTCCTCCCTCCTCTCATCTCTTCCTCTCCCAGCCATTCCCCAACCACTTATACTCGCACTGCTGCCACTCTCTACATTCAACAAATCCTCAAAGTGCTCCTTCCATCTCCTCAATTTCTCTCCTCCACCAACAATCTATTATTCCTATCTTTCACTCCTTTACTATTTCCTCTATCACACTGCCTTACTTTCTTTACCTCCTTCCAAAACAATTTCTTACTCTCCCTCCATTTCCCACTCAGATTTCTCCAAAACTCTTCATCCACTTTCTTCTTACACTCCTTCACCAGTCTCTTACCCTCCCTTCTCCTGCTCACATATTCCTCTCTCTTCTCTCTCTCATCTTCTCCCCTACCTCTACTCAATAACCATTCACTATATGCTCTCTTCTTTTATTCCACAGCTCGTTTCACCTCATCATTCCACCATGCTGTCCCTTGCACACACTGTTGCATCTCCTCCTCACTCCACAAACCACCTCACATGCTGTGCCTATCTCTTCTGTACATATCTTACATACGTCTCCCACCCCTTCCATCTGCTCTAGCTCGTACCTTCCCAATCTTTCTTCTACTATGCTCATACTCTGCCACTTTCTCACTATCCTGCAAAATATCCACTCTTCTCACAGGAGCTGTTTCCTCCTGTCCTCCCCTTCGTCTCCTCAACCATTTTCTTTGCACCTTTACCTTGGCCATCACTAGGTGATGGTCCAAGACTCCATCCCCCACCCTCTCCACACTCTTGCATCCAACACTTGTCTTCTTATTCGCTCATCCACACACACGTAGTCTATCATTGCCTTTCGTTCAACAAGTTCGCCATCCATCCTCCTCATTCTTCTCCATGTACAGTGTACCGGTGGATCATCTTGTGCCGAAAGTAGGTGTTGGCTATTGCCAACCCTCTACCAGCACAGATGTCCACCAAGGCACTACCATTCCCATCTACTTCAGCTGGCACACCCCACTGACCAACCACTCCATCCACTCGTACATTCCCAACTTTGCCATTCATGTCTCAAATCAAAAGCACTCTCTCACTCCTCTCAAATTTGTCCATACAAGCTTCTACTCTCGCCCAAAACTCATCTTTCATTCTTGCTACTCAGTCCTCTGTCGGAGCATACACACATACAGTCACCCATGCTTGTATACCTACTTTCATCCTCACCCATACAATCCTTGCAACCACTGTTCCATACTCTCTTATATTCTCCTTCCACTTCTAGCTTATCATCAGACATACTCCCTCTCTTGCCCTCTCATTCTCATTAACTCCCGCACATATACCTAAACCATATTCCCATTCTCTCACCCTTTCACCTTTTCCTTTAGTTTCAGTCAATCCACATATATCCACTGTTGCATCCTCAAGCACCTAAACAATCTCTCTCTTTCACTTCATCATTCACTCCTCTCACATTCCATGTACCCACCCTCAGAATGTCCTTTGTCCGTTCCTTAGTCGTCAACATATGGTCCGTCCTGGTCCGAGGCACTTTATTCGCTTGTTTAGTTAGTTCTTTTTATGGGGTGGGGCACTAACCCACCACCAACCCTTTTAGTCACCTTGTACGACAAGCAGGAATACTGGGGGAGTATTCTTGAAATCCCCCTACCCCCTAATTGCAACCTAAGTGTTAATTATTTTCATGCACAATTTACACTGTGTTACATTAAGACCAGCAGCTGACTGGCTGATTAACCCCTTAACTGCGGGGCGTCACTTTCGTGACGCTTGGGAGCAATGGATCATACCGCGGGGCATCACTTTTGTGATTCTGTGTTATTTTGAATACACCCGGGCTTTCAAGTGGTGGCTTGTATCATCTATCAGTACTGCCAATGTCCAACACTAGTCAGCACTCCTAATCTCATCTGTACTCCCATCCATTGTTGACAATTTAGCCATTTCTACCCGTTCTTGACTCCCCTCCCTACCTCCCCGCCATTACCCTTTCCTCCAGCCTGCCCGGCCGTGCTACGCTAAGTAAATCTTCCCTGGATTTTTCATTGATTTCATCCATTGAAATAAGCCCTATGCCCTATTCTTATATCAAATAATATATACAAGAAAGAAATAAGGTAAGTGAGAGTGTCATACACCTAGAATTGGCTAATTATCACCTGACAACACCTCACGTGCACTCGTTCGCTAATTTTTACTGTTTATTTCTCCTTGAAATATGCCGTATAATCTATTTTGGTAATAAAAATTTATATAAGAAAGGAAGGGAGAAGCCTAAGTGATATTTACATTCACCTGGAAGTACCTAATTTATTATGTATTGTCTTGGTTTTCTGCCAATCATTTCATTGCTATATATTAGCAGGTCTCACAAGGCTGAAGTTGGCAGTATTGCACTCACCCTAGCCAGGCAGCAGGAGGCCACCACTATCAGTTCACTGTCGTCTTTCAAGGTGAAAGTACGTCGGATTCACTCCTGCTAACTTCCACCGCTTCTTAGCCCCATGCAAAGGGCCTTGTGACCTTTACCCTCTACTAAACCTCGTGTGGAAAGAGGTAAAGGCCTGACAATTGAAAGAGAGTGACTACGATCTTTCTGTTGAGCAAAACAGTGCAAGTGGAACTGTAGATAATGTGTAAACAGCAAGTGAAAGCAATGAATGTAAATATAAGTGAACAGTGGAAAATAGTTTTATGAGTTACTTCAAGTGACAGTGCATAACAATGTGTAAATAAAATAGAAATGTAAATAATGTAAATAAAATAGAGAACGTAAATAGAAATGTAAATGAGTAGTATTATAAGAATACGAGTATATATACTAGGAGTAATGAAAGTGAAAGTTTCACTCTAGCATGTATGAATACTATGAGTTATGAGAGTGAAGGTGAAAGTGACATTCACTCTCAATGCTAGTATACAGGACGAGAAAGTGAATGCTATGTATTTTACTGAAAGAAGTTGAATCCCTACAGTGACAATAAACTACTATTACTGAAGGAAACTTATGGATAAAGACTGTAGATATATATAAGTGTTATATAGTAATAGAAATATAAACTGTGAGTGTTTTTATGAATAATAAATGACAACACCAGCGGCGAACGATCGGAAGTGAGATGGTCATACGCCCTCGTAATTTTCATTGCTTTCACAGTGTTTTTTTTTTTTTGGAGTATGGATTCCAAACTATTTGAGAATCATACAATAGTGTTTCTAATGATAATATCAGGCTATAGTAATCATATTACGAGTTGTCGGGAAGTGTAAAGTGGAGACTTCGTTACCCAACTTCAGAGGTCTCCACAAGTCCTACGGTACTCGATGAAGGCTCAACAAACACCCCAGGAGAAAGCTGAAGGTATGTGCCATAAGCATATTTGATTTTATTATTCTAGGACTAATAACTGATTTTTGGCAAATATTTTTAGAGAGAGTGTCAGAGCGCGAATATGCCCGCGGGAGCCGCAAGTCAAAGCAAAACAAGCCCGCAGTTTAAGGGTTGATATAGATTTTTATCTCTCTCTATCCATTTGCTTGTTAGATAGAAACATATACAGTTTATACATTAAGGTAGACTGAAATATGGATTGACAAAAACATAGACAAACAGGAAAATATAAACATGGACAGACAGACTGATAGATGAATAAAGACAGCAAAATAGATACACACACACACACACACACACACACACACACAAACACACACACACACACACACACACACACACACACACACACAGATGGGGGATGCAGCAAAACCTACTTGTATGATGTCACACAGCAGCAGCCAATCATGGCCCAGAGACACTACATACTGTACCTGTGGCAAAGGGAAGGACAAATTAGTCTTGGTTATATATTCATTTCAATGTTTATTCTGTTAGTCATCTTCTTATGACTGTTTAATTTCCTGTCAGTCATTCTGTCACCTTTATTGTTCAGAGGGGAAGTATAAAACTACACAAAATGTATTCACCCATCAACCCACAGAGAAGAGAACAACTTGAAGACATACAGAAAAGTGAAACCATATTTGTATTTCCTTACCGACACTGCTGACTGCCTGCCTACCATGTCACCTTCATTACGCTCTGTCCATAGGCACATGGCACCCACCTTGCCCCAATATTAGCGTATTTTCACCTGGTGGAACGGAGTCACTCCACCAGCTTTAATGCTAAGTCGTGGTTGCATGAATTTTGATGAAACTTAAAGCAGTAGTCCCAGTCAGTGCACCAGTAAAACGACTTTGACAGCGAGGTACGAGTGAGACCATTTAAATCCGAAGGCATTGAAATGTCTCCTTACACTCCGAGGATGCCTAGAGTAAATTGACAGCTATCTACCTAATAAGTTTCATGCCTTTATGACAAACTGTCTGGCTTGTGGCCCTCTTTGGGAGATTTTTGACAAGCTGCACTTGGCGTGTCTCATGTGCCATGTGCGCTGCATGGGTGTGATGAAACCTATCAAAAACAGATCTTAACCCATCCCATCCAGGTGACATGTATACATGTCTTTCCGGGGCCATCCAGGGGTCATGTATACATGATCTAGTGTTTTGTAGTATTATTGCTATTTTATTATTATTATTACGATTATAGCATTCTATTATATTATACTATAATTTTATATTATAGTTTTAGCTGAGAAAAATTATGGTTTAAATAAAGATGATTTTTAGAAAAATACCTGGTGGTGGTTTGGGTGGTGAAAGCAACCTCCAGACATGATGGGTTAAAGAATGGTGCTATCTTATGGTGCAAACCATGTAGTGATCAGCCCTGCGGTTGCTGAGATATAAGCTTCTCAAAAGTGTATGTTCTAGTGACCAGACTTAGGTGCTACTCTCTACCTAATAAGGAAAAGACTCATGTTCTTGCCTGGAAGCAGCAGATCATCCCTACCAAAGAAATAGCACAACTATTGCCATGAACTAACTTTTCATATATGAAATTAAGAAAGGGCCCAGAAGATGGATTTATAGTGGATTTACCGCTGGATGCGGAAGCAGTTCAAAAATGACTCATTCATTCATTCATTCATTGCCAAATGCCATGTATCCCAGACAGGGTGGCCAAGGGCTTGGAGTTAATTGTTTTACAGGGAGGGGCACTAATCCTCTACCAACCCCACATGACACGTAGGGATGCCAACAGCATCTGGTGTTCCCAGGCGGTCACCCATCCAAGTACTAACCAGACCCAAAATGACTCACCCACTATTAATGTTTTGTATAATGAAGAAAATTCCCAAAACATGGTCTAATGTAAGTTATTTTGCTTTGCATGAAAGGAGATTCAAGAGATATTGTTAACTAATGACATATTCGCATATATCAGTTATTTACAACTCTTCACTAAAGTACTTATGAACAAAATAACAATAAATTTGGAAGAAACCCAACCTCATGGATAGGCCGAATTCCAAAGTGGGTATTTGACTACTGATCAGCTTCACACAATGATTCTGCTAATTGAGAAAAATGCATAATACAACAAACCACTGTGCTTAGGTTTTGTCAATTGTGAACAGGTTTTCGACTTATTTGAGCACATAGCAATTATAAAGTCATTGTGGGACCAAGGAGTGAACTAGAACATTGTAAAATTGCTCAAAAACATAAATGATGAGGGAACTACTACAGTTAAGTTACAAAAAGACCCAGAAAAAATTAAGATTGAGACAGTTGTGTGTCTGTGAGATACAATTTCACCAAATCCATTTACAGTATGTCTTGAAAACATTTTCAGAAAGCAAGAATTGGAGAGGAAACGAGTACACATTGATGAAGAAAACATAAGCTATTTAACCTGAGGCATCCCAATGACCTATGGATACATTGCCACTTTTTGTCATGGTGACACCCGACAACGGATCCTCACATTTTGCAATTGCAAGGTCCGTCATTTGCACATTTTTCAAGTTTCATGGGTCATTTTTGGTAGGCATATGTGGGAGATTTCCTCTACCCAGTGCCAGGTGGGGATAATGCCTGGCCCCACCTGACCCTCCTCCCCCCCTTTAATGCAACTCACCTGTTAGCAGCGACTTGGCCAGTAAAGACATGTCACACCGAGGTCTCTCCAATGACGAAATTCAAGTGAAAGTGATTCCTGAGGTGGAGGACAAAGGAGAAATATGCCAGAGGAAGAAACAAGCAGAAGTGATGAGGCAGTAACGTAAAAGAAGGTGCCATATGTTGATGTGTTTGATGAGTGAACACTGCTTATATCGCCTATATTATTGTCTGAAAACCAAATATTCTCTTGTACTACATATTAATTTGTACCAACTAAATAAATATCTAACCAGTTATGAATCGTTTGGAATAGTTACCCCTTCCACAGAAAACGTTTTCTCTGGAGCCTGGCCTGAGAGAACACGGTACCAAGGTAAAGGTACTGTTACCTGTACCGTATTTCTAAACTCAACTGAGCACTTTCTCTCTGAATTTTCGATATTTCTCAAAAAAAGCGGTGGTTTTAGCCAAAAAAAAAAAAAAAATCTGCTGGGATTGGTGGGGGGGGGGGGGGCATTGGTGAAAAATTTGTCGGGATGCAGTGGGTTAAGATATCCAGATGGCATTGTCCTAATTTCAGAAACTACAGAGACATAGCAAGACATTTTACATGATCTTAAAAGAGATAATCTGGGAAGTTGGACTAAAGATGTACCAGGGTAAAACTAAAGTTATGTTTAATTCCAATAGACAATAGAGCATCACCAAAATAAATAAACTTTTGAAGAAGATCAGGAGTACAATTAGTTATGGCCAACTCTAAAACAAATGAAAGACCATAACGAAATAAAAAGAAACATTACAATTGGATAGAAGGCTTTGGGTATGCATAGAGACATCATGAAAGGTAGCTTGTTAGTATGCATGACATGAAAAGTATATAAGGAATGTTTAAGCCTAGCCAAGACATTCAGTTCTGAAACCTCGAAAGTAACAATATCTATGGAAAACAAAGTAGTCCGTCCTCAACAATCAGTGGAAAGGTTAATTTTGGAAATGTGAAAGAGAGTAACCTGGATGAGAAGGGAGACTAGAGCCGAAGAAATTATAGATGAGGGAAAAGATGAGAAATGAAGATGGGCAGATTATGCAGCAAGAATAAGGGATAACTGATGGTGCAAGAGGTTGATCAACTTGGGCTCCATGAGATTAGAATGTCAGCAAAAAAAAGTCAGACAGGATGTTGGGAGATGATATAGAGAAGTTTTCAGGCAAAACCTGGTAAAGATTAGCTTAGTCAGAGAATTCATGGAGAAGGTTGGGGGAAGGCTTGTTCAGCACTGGACATACAGTGGCTGATGATTATC
Organism: Coenobita brevimanus; assembly: GCF_032717465.1. Taxonomy (NCBI): domain Eukaryota; kingdom Metazoa; phylum Arthropoda; class Malacostraca; order Decapoda; family Coenobitidae; genus Coenobita; species Coenobita brevimanus. The sequence goes on along the minus strand of NC_136957.1, from coordinate 8,683,502 downwards.
TGTCTATCTATTTATCTATCTATCTATCCCTCTATTTATCTATCTATCTATCTATATGGAACCTCTGTGGTACAGTGGTGGAGTGTGCCTTTTCATACATGGGTGAATGAGGGTTTGCGCCCTGCCTGGGTATTACTGTATACTCTGGGAGCATTCTTCTGGCCACATACTGCTTTGGCGGACATAAGGGGTGCCGTGGTTGAACCATTGTCGCGTACTATAAAGTATGCTTACACCCAGTCTGCTTGTGCGGGCCGATTATATTTGGTTCACAGGCTACACACACATCCAAAGCCACTCCAACACTACAGTCACACTTACAAGTACTTCTGACCCTACATACAATCTCTACCAGACAGCCTAAGCCACTTGGTTGAGATAAATAGGTTGTATCGTCCCCATTTCGGTGGAATAGGCCGGTTCTGCTGTGGACACTCAAATGACTGATGTTTACAGTCACACCTGTGTGTGACACGCCTGGCATTAACCCTCTACAGTAGGTCTTAGGTTAAGCAGCAGTATTTACCCCCTTTTGTCAGGTGTATCCCTGAGGTAAAAAGTCAGATAACTATTGATCTGTGTATCAGTTTTAATTCAGGTCATCCTTTGTTCTATGTGCCACTCTCTGCTGTGGGTGTGCATGAAAGACCTCAACCCTTTACGTTTCTGTATCACTCTGGAGATGTAATATATGAAAGTACTTACTGTTGCTCCTTTCTTTTCTCCTGTGGTTATTTTGCATATATATATATATATATATATATATATATATATATATATATATATATATATATATATATATATATATATATATATATATATATATATAGTATGTACTTACTGTTGCTCCTTTCTTTTCTCCTGTGGTTATTTTGCGTATATATATATATATATATATATATATACGAGGTGTGTCAGAAAAGTTCCAGGACTGAGTGTGTTGTGTGAGCTTTGAGTGGGAGATGGATTAGCGGGTTGCATCACCCTGTGACGTAATATCCAGGGAGTATATGACTGTGATCTCAGCTCTCTGCAGCCATTGATCTTTTTTTCACTTGCTTTTGTATACATGTCCTCTGTTTCAGGTCGTCAAGCGATGAGCTCAGAGCAACAAACCAACCTGAAGTTTCTGGTCCGGTTGGGAAAAACTTTGTCGGAAGCACTGGGGATGCTGCAGCAAGTGTACGGAGATGAGACGATGTCACACTCATGTGTTTTTGAGTGGTACAAGAGGTTCAAAGAGGGATGCGAGGACGTGGAAGATGACCCCAGGAGCGGAAGGCCTTCAACGAGCAGGACTGAGGCCAACGTTGAGCGTGTCAGGCAGAGTGTGCATAGCGATCGTTGGTTGACTGTTCAACTGATTGCAAATGAGCTGGACATGAACCGAGACAGCGTCTGGAAGATTATCACTGAAGATTTGGGTACGCGGAAAGTCTGCGCAAAGATGGTGCCGAAGCTGCTGAATGATGACCAGAAGGATCAGCGCATGCAGGTGTGTCAGGACATCCTCGTGTGTCTTGAGACCGAACCAGACTTGCTAGGAAGAGTCACCACCAGTGATGAGTCATGGATCTTCGAGTACAACCCGGAGACCAAACGCCAGAGCCTTCAGTGGAAGAGTCTGATGTCGCCAAGGCCGAAGAGAGCAAGACAGTCAAAGTCCAAAGTCAGAGTCATGTTGATCGCATTCTTCGATGTGAGGGGCATCGTCCACATCGAGTTCTTGCCACAGGGCCAGACGATTAACCAGCATGCCTACAAAGAGATCCTGCAGCGTTTGCTTCGTTCAGTGCGCGAGAAGAGACGAGAGTTGTGGCAGGACAACTCGTGGCTGCTTCACCATGACAACGCGCCTGCTCATAGTGCCCTGAGCATCCGACAGTTCCTGGCCGAGAGGAACATCGCCGTGCTGGAGCAACCTCCCTACTCACCCAACCTGGCTTCGTGTGATTTTTTCCTCTTCCCCAAGCTCAAGGGGGTCATCAAGGGGACCCGTTTTAACCTGCCCCATCCCGACGTTTTCTGGGCAGTGGTACGCAACAGTCCCGACATTTTTGGACCTTTATTTTTTTAGGCTCAAACATTCGCTTTTAGTGAGAAACATCGAAAATTCATAGAGAAATCGCTCACCTGAGGTTTAAAATACTCGATTCAGGTACGAGTACCTCCTTAACTGACTGGGTTTTCTAACAGGCTGGCACCAAAGAAAACGAGTTCTATGGGAGGGTACCTATTTTATCCACTCATAAACAGTATTTATTTACTTGGTACAAATTTATATGTAGTACAAGAGTATATTGGTTTTCAAACAGTAATATAAGCATTGTTTCACTCACTAACTCATCACCATTAAGACCTTTTTTTCCCACATTACCTGATTATCATTTCTGACTGTTTCTTTCTCTAATGCTATGTAAACTTTGTCCTCCACATTGTCATCGATTGGGAAATCACTCTGGCCCTGAATGTCTTTATTGGCCAGGTCACTGGTAACAGGTGAATTGCTGAGACAATGGCGTGCAGGGGGGGGGGAGAGGTTATGCTGTGTAAGGCATTGTCACTGCTTCGCATCTTGTAGAGGAATAGAGGAAGGTGTCCCGTGTATATGTGCCAAAAATCACTTGCGAAATCACTCGCGAAAATTGAAAATTGTGCAAATTAGGGACCTTGCAATATTGCCGTGTTAATTTACGTCTCTGGGATATGAGTGCACATCATGTGAGGACGTGAATTCACGTCTCCGGGACAGGGCGGGTTAAAGACGTGGAAGACATCAAGATGGCCATGATGACAGAGCTGTGGAGGATCCCGGAAGAATCCTTCCAGGAGTGCATGGAGGCGTGGCAGAGAAGGATGGGAAAGTGCGTTAGACTCCAGGGGGATTACTTCGAAGGGGACAACTCGTAGTTTGTAGTTTGGATTTGAAATATATCTTTTGTGACATCAGGCCTGGAACTTTTCTGACACACCTCGTATATACATATATATATATACGTATATATATATATATATATATATATATATATATATATATATATATATATATATATATATATATTGGAATGACATACGGGGTCTCAGAACGAGTGAGGAAAGCTGCCAGTGCAATTTTTTGCATATTTTGCAAAGCTGTTCAGCAGCATGCCAAATTATATCATGCTCCATGTGTAAATAATATGCTGCACGTATTTCCTGGTGTTATGAAGTGGCTGAAAGCACTTACCGTATTTACAATTTTTTTCCGATGACTACACCGACACTGAGTGATCCAGACATGACCATACTGAAAACATATAAAGCCTGCATGCCTTCCATGGGAAGTACAGCCAACTGTAGCAGAATTTACAGTACGAGGGAACCAGTCAAATGAATGTTGTATGGATGATTGGGACCGTTGGTTTAATACAGCATCACATGATGACGCTGAATATGTAACCAGACTAACTTTCTGTTCTGGCAACACTCCTGGAACTCGGAAATTTTGTCACACGTGTGACGTGATGTCGACTTTCAGTTCTCCCAGTTATGAGCCTTATCCCCTCTAGGACATTAGGATTCACAACTAACTACTGTCCAGCACATATCCGTTCAGGTATCTATATCTTATCTACGAGTTTATTTATGTGTCCATCTACGATCATCTCCCCCTCCCCCTCTCTCTCAGTACTTATATAGATAGATAGATAAATAGATAGATATAATTCAGCTGTTTGTAGGTCTTTCAATCACTATATTCTGAATCAGGGTGACTGAAGGATGGTTTTAGAGAGATCAAAATTCAGTCCTGGGTCATTTGAGGTCACCGGTAGAGTGTTCGCATTTTTGGCCCAGACAACGCTGGTTACTCCTGTAGCCCAATTTTTGGCAAGGAGATTCACTTGACCTCCAGTTAGGATATAGACTATGAGACGTTGACCTCCAAGGTCATTTGAGGTCACTGGTCGGAGGTTATTTGAGGTCACCAGTAATACACGCTCGAATGACTGGACCCAGGAGGCCAATTTTTGGCATGGAGACTAACATGACCTCCAGTTCGGACACAGACTATGTGCGGTTGACCTCCGAGGTCATTTGAGGTCACCGGTAATACTTAACAAGTGGGCTCAAATACTGTTCGTTCGTCTGCAAAAGCTGAAATAGAAATTTCCTGGACCTCTTATAATCCCTTTTCAAAAGCATGAGGTACATGGTCTTTATGGCGCAGAAAGAAAGATTGAATTACATCAATTAGGATTAGAGTGTTTGCCATTTTGGCCCGGCAATGCCGGGTACCCCTGTTGGTAGAGAGAGAGAGAGAGAGAGGGAGAGAAAGAGAGAGCAGAGAAAGTCTGAAAGTCTGAAAGTAGGGCTGACGATGAACCGGAGTAAAACTAAAATTATGTTTAATCCACAAACACCAAAGGGCGTCGTCAGAATAAGCGATGAAATTCTTGACAAAGTTGAGGGTTACAACTACTTGGGACAAATACTAAAATTAATGAAAGATCATGAAAGCAAATTAAAAAGACGCATTACAATTAGATGGAAAGCTTTCGGTAAACACAGAGACATTATGAAAAGTAGCTTGCCAGTTTGAACGAAACGAAAAGTATATAACGAATGTATAAGTCCAGCTATGACGTATGGTTGTGAGACCTGGAAACTGACAAAATCAATGGAAAATAAATTAATCCGTTCTCAGATAGCAATAGAAAGGTCAGTGTTGGGAATATCTTTAAGAGACAGGAAATGATCAACTTGGATGAGACAGCAGACTAAAGTGGGAGATCTTATAGAAGTTATAAAAGAACAGAAATGGAGGTGGGCAGGCCATGCAACAAGAATAAGGGATAACCGATGAAGCAAGAGGCTGACTGAATGGACACAAAGAGATTGTAAGCATCGCAGAAAAAGGCCAGACAAGAGATGGAGAGATGAGATAGAGAAATTTGCAAGGAAAACGTGGCAAAGATTGGCTCAGTTGAGGAATTCGTGGAAAAGGTTGGGGGAGGCCTCTGTTCAGCAGTGGACGAGTAACGGCTGATGATATATATATATATATATATATATATATATATATATATATATATATATATATATATATATATATATATATATGCGACATGTATGTGTGTGAATGTATCTGGATGATGTCTATGTAGGGTCATGTGAACTTATGTGAATATTGCATGGGTGTACTCAAGGTATATATCTATTTATCTATCTATTGCCAGATGCCTCAATCCCGTTAGGGATGGCCACAAACAAATTGCCCCCAAGTCGCCCTGTCCCCCGCCATTTCCCTGCCCTGCTCCCAACTCACACCCCCCTATCTCTTATACGTCTCCACCCCATCCCTCCATCTCATCCTCGGCCTCCCCCTCCTTCTCCCCCCGTCCAACTCACATACACTCTCTTTGTCAGTCTTTCACCCTCCATTCTCTCCACATGGCCAAACCACCTCAGTGTATTCCTTCTAACGCTTCCTATCACATCCACATCCACACCATAACGCTCCTTTATATCCTCATTTGTCAGCCAGTCTCTCCATGTGACTCCACAGGCTACTCTTAAATAACTCATTTCCACTGCTCTCACTCTTGATTTGTGCCGTTCCAAAACGTCCAAGCTTCACTTCCATACGTTAGAGTTGGTATCACAATACTGTCATGTAGTAACTTTTTCACTTCCATGCTCACATCCCTGTTTCTTATCACTGCTTTCAAGGAACCAACAACCTTTCTTCCCTGCTGTACCCTTTCAAGCACTTCACCCTCCAAACCTCCATCCTTACTCATCACACTACCCAAGTACTTAAACGTACTCGCATTTTCCAATTCCTCACCATCCAACCTCGCTGTACATTCACTGACTTCACCTCTTTCAAAGACCATCACTTTACTCTTCCCTACATTCACCTTTATATTCCGTTTCTTACACACTCTCCCAAACTCATCCACCAAGCCTTGCAGCTCCCCTTCGTCTTCACTTAACAACACAGTATCATCCGCAAACAACAGTACAGGGAGTTTCCAAACATTACCCTCTCTCACCGGTGCCACTCCAACATCCACTACCCTACCTTGTACCTCTTTTATTACCCCATCCATGTACAAGTTGAACAACCATGGAGACATGACACATCCCTGTTTCAACCCAACCTTCAAAGAGAAAAATTCACTTAGTTCACCATCCACACGGACTGCAGCCTTAGCACCATCATACATACTCTTCACAGCATTCAACAACTTCCCATCTACTCCACATATTCTTAATACTTTCCACAATCCTTGTCTATCCACCCTGTCATATGCTTTCTCCACATCCATGAAAGCCACATACAACTCCTTTCCCTTCTCTAGAAACTTTTCCACTAAAGATCTAAGATTGAATATCTGATCTACACAACCTCTTCCCTTCCTAAAGCCTCCCTGGTCGTCTCCAACTAATTCCTCTGTTATTTCCCTAACTCTGTCAATAAGTATCCTACCATACACTTTTCCTATGATACTATGAAGACAAATGCCCCTATGATTACCACACACTTCTCTTTCCCCTTTTCCTTTGTACAAGGGAATAATTATACCTGACGTCCAATCCTCCGGAACTCTACCTTCCTCCCAGGCCAATCTGCACATCTTCCACATCCATTCTACTACTATCTCTCCCCCATGCTTCAACATTTCACCACACACTCCATCAATTCCTGGGGCTTTCCCTGATTTAACTTTCTTCATTGCTTCCACAACTTCTATCCTACTGATCTCTTCCTGTCTTCTCATCTCCCTCCTTCTCCCAGCCATTCCCCAGCCACTTATACTCACATCACTTCCATCCTCTATGTTCAACAATTCCATAAAGTGTTCTCTCCATCTGCTCACTTTTTCTCCCTTCTCCACTAGTAATCTACCATTTTTATCTTTCACTCCCCTGCTAACTTCACTTCCACCCTGTCTTACTCCCTTCTCCTCTTTCCAGAACATTTTCTTACAGTCCCTCCACTTTACACTCAAATTCCTTCCAAATTCCTCATCCACTCTCTTCTTACTTTCTCTTACTAATCTTTTTACCTCTCTTTCTTTCTACATATAACTCTCTCTTCCGCCTCTCAACTTCTTCCACGCCCCTATTTCTCATCCATTCATTGTATGCTTTCTTCTTTTGTGCCACAGCCTGTCTCACCTCTTCAGTCCACCACGCTGTTCCTTGCACCCCCCTCCATCTTCTCTTCATCCCACACACCACATCACATGCTGCACATATTTCTTCTGTGAATATCCTGCACACACCTTCCAATTCCCCCATCTGCTCCAATTCATATTTGCCCAATCGTTCCTCCACTTCTCTCTTATATTCTGCCTTTTTCTCATCCTCTTGTAACCTTTCCACTCTCCTTGCAAATACTCCTTCTTCCCTTCTTCTATTACTCCATCTTATTTGTATCTTGATTCTGGCCACCACCAAGTAGTGGTCAGAAAGTCCACTCCCCCAGCCTCTATAAGCTCTTGCATCCATTACACATCTTCGCATCCATTCATCCACACACACACACATAATCAATCATTGCCTTCCTTTCATTCAGTTCACCACCCACCCTTCTCATCACTCGCCATGTATACCTGTGGATCATTTTGTGCCTGAAGAGGACATTGGCTATCACCAACCCCCTCCCAGCACAAATGTCCACTAATGCACTGCCATTCTCATCTCTCTCAGGAGGCACACCCCACTCACCAACTATTCCATCCACCTTCACAGTCCCTACTTTACCATTCATATCACCGATCAAAAACACTCTCTCATTCCTTCCCAATTTTTCCATGCACACTTCCAAATTTGTCCAGAACTCTTCTCTCACTCTGCTTGCACGATCTTGCATTGGCGCATACACACACACAATAGCCCACATTTGTATTCCAACTTTCAATCTTACCCACAGAATCCTTGACCCAACTGATCCATACTCTCTTATGTTCTTCTTCCATCTTTTACTCACAACTATACACACTCCTTCTTTTGCCCTCTCATTCTCACCTACTCCTGCACATATACCCCATCCATACTCCCATTCTCTCACACTCTCACCACGCCATTTAGTTTCAGTTACTCCACATACATCAACTTTCGCACCCTCAAGCACCTGGACAATCTCTCTCTTTCACCTCATCATTCGCACCTCTTACATTCCACGTTCCGATTACCATGTCCTTTGTATACATATGTACAGTAAATACTATACATGTCTAGTAATAAGTAATACTGATGTAGGTAGACTACATATCTATTGTAATTAGGTTATGAACGTGACAGGGAATTAAATTTCCTTCTTCCCTTATGCATTAGAAATTGGAAAAATGTGTATGCATATTTTGAGATTAGTATTAATGTGTGGCTTTATTCTCAGATTGTCCATTGTAATTTCCCTTTGAAAATTCCATTCAGGTTTTTCAGTCCTGCCAGATGTTGTTTCTTGTACGGCAATTACCGGAGGGTCTGGAGGGTTGAGTAGGTACAGCCTTCTGTTATTCTACCATCTATTCTTAATTCCGTAACTATAGCAAAAGTATTAGTGTTAAGGCCGAACTGATTCATTGGGACCATATGGCTTGTGTGGTCTGTGCATCTATGTAACTCTACTTCTCTCTCTCTCTCTCTCTCTCTCTCTCTCTCTCTCTCTCTCTCTCTCTCTCTCTCTCTCTCTCTCTTCCTGCTTCCTCCTCTGCCTACTTCTAGAATCACTGTCTCCCAGCCTAACTCTTTGCCACGTTCTTCCCAACAGACCTTTCTTCTCTTTACATACTTCTTGCCGCCTCACAGCCTATCTCTCTGCCTCCCTTCCTCTCTGACTGGTAGTAGGTGGTGACAAAATAATCCATTCACTTGATACAATGCTGCCTTCCTCTTCCATCAAGTATATCGGTCTATATCTGTGTCTGCACCCCCCTCTTCCTATCTTTTCCTTCCTCCCTTTCAGTTTCTGTTACTCATCTTTCCATTTAACTTGGCTCTACTCTGAGTGACAAGCCTAATGGGTTCCTGTAACACAGGAAACCAGTTGCAACGTTGATTGGCAACCATATAACCAGATAAACGGGTGATGCTGAGCTTACTACGGTTCCCCTGTTAACTGGGTAGAGAGGCACAAATGCCGCGTCCATCCAGGAACCAAACCCCCACATTTTATCCCGCGTATCGCAGTGAGGCTCTGTCAGCCGCAAGATAACATTAGTTCATTGCTTGGGACGGCCCTGCAGTGGCGGTTGCTTGCCTTTGGTTAATGGGTCTGCTCGGCCAGACAGAATCGGGATGATAAATAATAAAAACCCCTTTGCCTACCCCAGTACCCTCTGCCTCCCTGCTGTCCATTTGTTTCCCTCTCATGATTCCCTGCCTCTCCGTTGCCTTCCCTCCGTGCATCTTTCATCCCTGTCTGTAGTTTGTTCCCTTGTTTCTATACCTACCTTTGTGCCTTGTCAGCTTGTCTCCCTGTCTCCCTGCTTCATTACCTACTAGCTACACTTGCTTCCTTACCTCTCAACCTCCCACCCTTCTCTTCTAAACCTGAACCTCCTGGCTGTCTCTCTATTTCACTGCTTACTTCTGGACCCCCATTCCCCCTCCGGGCTTCTCTGCCTTTCTTCCTACATTTATTGCTCTTGCCTTCCTCCCTACCTCTTTGCTTACCTATTTTTCTCCCCGTGCTTTTCTACCTGCCCTCTTGCCAATAGTCCTGCCTCTTTCAAACCCTGCCTCTTTCCTTACCTCCCTGCCCACCTACTGTCCTGCTCATTGCCTTCCTACCTCCTTGCTTACACTTCTGCTGCCCTACCTACACACCTTCCTGCCTGCCTTCCTACCTACTAACCCCGCCTCCTTGGCTACCTACCTCCCTGTCTACCTCATAAGCCGGACAACGAGTCCTGTGGGAACACCAGCCATCCTAACTTAACGTAATAGGTTTGCAAATTAGGAGGGGGAAGGAGAGAGCAGGGGAGAGGCAGAGAGGCAGGAGGAAGGGAGGCATGAAATATGACACGGAGAGAAGGGACATTGTGAAGCAATAAGGAAGACAGGATGGGTGGAGGAGGAAGAAAGGAGGATAGGAAGAGAGAACTAGAAAGGAGATAGAGAAACGTACGAAGGGAGGGACTGAGGCAGGGGAGAGGAGCAGATGTTTTCAGAGGGAAAAACAAGGTTAAGAGGGAGGGAAGGAGTGAGGGAGGAAGTAGAAAGAGTGGCAGAGAGACAGCTGGGGTTTCGAGGCACAAAAGAGGAGGAAAGAAGAGAGGTGAAGAGAAGGAAAGGGAGGGAGATAGATAGGCAAAGGGAGGCTGGAGGCTGAGATGCAGGCAAGGAGGCAGAGAGGGAAGCACAAGTTAAGAAATGGAGAGAACAAAGGTCAAGATGGAGGTACAAAGATAGGTAGGGAGAAGGACGGCAGAGAGATGGGTAGGAAGAACAAATGGGAAACAGGGAAAGAGAAACAGGACAATTATTTAAAAAAAAGGAAGGAATGGTAATGAGAAAGAGTGTGAGAGAAGATGGGATGGGTGAGACAGAAAAACAGGGAAAGGCGTAAGGGACATAACGATGTTGGTGCAAGACAGAAAGATATGTGAAGAATATGAGCTGGAAAACTTGGTAAAGGTAGAAATAGCAAATTATTAAAACCACGATATCTATCTATCTATCTATCTATATATCTATATATGTATGTATAGCCTATCCCGACCGCGGTAGGGACAATACAGCTTATGTATCTCTACCCAGTGGCTTAGGCTGTCTGGTAGAGACTGTATGTAGAGTGAGAAATGCTTGTAAGTGTAACTTTAGTGTTGGAATGGCTTTGAATTTGTGTGTAGTCTGTGAACACAGTGTAATCGGCCCGCGCAAACTGACTGGGTGCAAGCACACTGTAGTGTAAGCGACACTGGTTCATCCACAGCACACCTTATATTCGCCAAAGTAGTACGTGGCCGGAAGAATGCTCCGAAAGTATATTACCCTGGCAGGGTGCAACACCTCGTTCGTCCATTTACGGAAACGCACACTCTACCACTGTACCACAGAGGCTCCATCTCTCTCTCTCTCTCTCTCTCTCTCTCTCTACCACAGAGGCTCCATATATCTATCTATCTGTCTATCTACCTATCTATAGACAGATAGATAGACAGTTATATATATATGTCTATCTATACAGAGAGAGAGAGAGAGAGAGAGAGAGAGGTTAGAACGGGGATGCAGAAGAAAGTTAAACCCATCAGTTCCACCACATCTGTTTCATTCTAATCTTACTACTACCAGGCGACTGTATTCAGAGGTGTGTCTGTTGTGAAAGGATTACAAACAAGTTCATTTACCCTTTCACTGCGAAAGAAATTTATAAAGCTGAATATAATCTTGTGAAGGCGACTATAGTAAACAAAACACAAGCGCGATTGTATTGAAAGGGTTCGGGAGAAAGAGGCAGAAATAACCAAGAGGAAATAGAGATCACTGATGAAGGAAGGAGACAGATAAACTAAGCTAGGCAATAATACATAAGGAAACAAATGAACTGAGAAAGATAATATGGTAGGGACAGACAGAAAGAGCATTAGCCAGGAAAGAGAGACGAAAAGACATGAAAGGAAGGGCAGGCGAGAGGCAGAAGTGAGAAGAGAGGAAAGATAGGAGAAAAAATAGAAAATTAAACTATAAGGAGACAAAGAGTGACAGTTGGAGTGTGTAATAAAAGGGAAACAATAAGAAGGAAAGAAACAGAAGAGAAAGGAAAAGAAGCAAGGAGAGGGAGGCAGGAGAACAGAGGGTGGAGGAGGAGGGGGAAAAGACGAAGCTGTGAGAGCTCACTTGGTAAAAAAGAGAGAGAGAGAGAGAGAGAGAGAGAGAGAGAGAGAGGAGCTTAAAAAAATTATTAGGAGCTTAAAAAAATAAAAGAGGATGGCAAGCCTAATTTTTATTGATAACTTCTGAAACATGTGACGAAGAAGGGCTGTGTCTGCAGGCCTCTGTGTACAGACGTCGGAATAGGTTCGTTTCCTTTTCCGTGGACTAAGGTGTTTGTAACACTGCTCGATGGAGGGGTATCCCCTCCTCTTCCCTTCCTCATAGTTCCACACTCCCAGCCAAACCCCCCAGTTTTCTCTCCGACCCCATAACCCCACCCGGTACCCTCCATACTCTCGCTCACAGCCAGCTAGGGGTTTCTGTACTTCAAGCACCTCACTAATTACGTGTAGTCCGAACAACTAATAAAGGAATAGTACAGTATATATCATAAACCAAGTTAGGAAAAGGTTTACTACTCTGTATGTGAGAGAGAGAGAGAGAGAGAGAGAGAGAGTTAAAAGACAGGGAGCGATAGGCGGAGAGGGAGAGCGAGTGGAGAAATGAGAAATAAGAGGGCAGTTACGGAGAAAATAAAAAGGGGACAGGGAAGGAGAGAACAACGAGAGTTAAGAAGATACAGAGAGTGATAGAAGAAAAAAGACAGTGAGAGGTTAAATGAGATACAAACAGTGCGAAAGGGAAAGAGAAAAGGAAGATGCGAATCGAAAGGCCGGGAGACAGGGAAGTACAGACAAAAGGGGAGACAGCTGAGTGAAAATGAGACTGGAGCAAACATAGAAATAGGGATAACAAAAGGAGAAATTGGGAAAGGCAGCTACGGAACGGAATGCTGAGAACGATAATGAGAAAAATTAGAAAAAGAGGCAAGATAACAAGAAGGAGGAAGAAAGTGTGTTATTCTGGCAAGGATGCAGGGAAAGAACTAAGCAGGATAAGACGAAAGCACTGAGGCCGAGTAGAACGAATGACATTCAAGTAAAAAGGGAGGAAGAGAAACAGAGAAATGAGAGAAATTTGCGGAGAGAAAGTAGAGATTAAGAGTGGGAAGAAAATAGGTTAATTTTTAGGGCAAGAAAGAGGAGGGGGATGTTAAGAAGGGAAGACAGGGGAAGGGAGAGGGAGGGAGGAAGGGAGGGAAAGACAGTGGGAAGAGCAGAATGAAAGAGGAGATTTCGGGTGACAGGGAGAGACGGAGCGAGAGAGAGAAAAAGGAGCATGCAGTTATTATTGGGGAAAGAAAGCAGTGAAGGAAATGAATTTAGTACAAGTAAAGAAAAACGGAGAGAGTAATGGAGAAAAAAAAAAAAAAGGTAACACATGTGACATGAAAAAAGTAAGACAAAGTTGTGACACAGGGAGGGAGAAAGAAGAGTGAGGTAAAGAGGGAGTGACAGAGGGGGAGAGAGACGAAGGAAAAGAAAGAGAGAGGGAGGAAGTTAGGGACGGAGAAGATAACTATACAGAAAGGAGAAGGAGGGAAAAGGAAACTGAGGATGAGACACAGGATCCAGAGAGAAAGAGGGGGTAGGGAGGGGCAGCACACAGACAGGCACAGACAGATGGGTCGACAAATATTCAGAAAATGTGTGTGTGTGTGTGTGTGTGTGTGTGTGTGTGTGTGTGTGTGTGTGTGTGTGTGTGTGTGTGTGTGTGTGTCTGTGTGTGTGTGTGTGTGTGTGTGTGTGTGCTTCCTTCCCTGTGTCACTTCTATAACATTGTTCCATTTTTTCACCTGCGTGTTTTCCTCTTCTCTGCTTCAGTTTTTCCTCTCACTCACTTTTTTTAACAGTATTTCTCCTGATGGTTCTTACCATTCCAAGTCTCTCTCTCTAGGAATAAAGAGATTGTTCTCACAGTCTATATCTCCTTAATATGGCCACTTCCTGAGTTGCTGTGGAATTGTGGTCGCTTGAAAAAGACATACGTCGACTTAAAAAGAGTTCAGGAGACTAAGGTATCAAGTTCGCCTGAGGGCTGTGGGACTTTTTTAGCAAAAACTCGTAGACTACGAGGTCAGCTCAATAAAGTGTTTAAAATATGAATGGGTTTCACAATCATTACATAGAAAGTTGCTTACTCTTAACACGGACTCGACACACAACCATGATTGGAAGCTGTAAATGAAAAAAAATTACGGTTGAGAAGTTTAAGGGATTCATCGGCAGGATCTTATACTAGAATAAATGTAACCTGGATATGCATTCCCAGGCAAACAAGAAGTATTTCCATTGTATGGGCTGCATAGTCATTAAGATCCCAACTTTTCCTTGTAATTCCTGTGTGTGTGTGTGTGTGTGTGTGTGTGTGTGTGTGTGTGTAAAAAAGGTGTCTACTATCGCAACATTTAATCACAGCAGATTTATTTACTTATGTGTGTGTGAGTGTGTGTAAAAGAGGTGTCTACTACCGCAACATTTAATCGCAACAGATTTATTCTGTGTGTGTGTGTGTGTGTGTGTGTGTGTGTGTGTGTGTGTGTATAAAAGAGGTGTCTACTACCGCAACATTTAATCACAGCAGATTTTCTCTCTCTCTCTCTCTCTCTCTCTCTCTCTCTCTCTCTCTCTCTCTCTCACACACACACACACACACACACACACACACACACACACACACACACACACACAAACAGTGTAGTAAACCTTTTCCTAACTTGGTTTATGATATATACTGTACTATTCCTATATTTGTTGTTCGGACTACGCGTAATTAGAGAGGTGCTTGAAGTACAGAAACCCCTAGCTGGCTGTGAGCGAGAGTATGGAGGGTACCGGATGGGGTTGTGGGGTCGGAGAGAAAAGTTGGGGGGGGTTGGGGGGGAGTATGGGACTACGAGGAAGGGAGAAGGAGGGGATACTCCTCCACCGAGCAGTGTTACAAACACGGAAAAGGAAACGAACTTATTCCGACGTCTGTACATATTACATTATATATATGAAAATGGGGAACGAATGATAGCGATGTGTGTTGAGCGAGAGATGGTGATTGGGAATACGCTGTTTGAGAAGAAAGATATTTATAAGTATACATGGGTGAGACAGGAGGGTGGAAGGGTTGTTGATAGAGCTTTGATGGACTATGTGGTTGTGTCTAGGAATGTAATAGGAAGATTGTTGGATGTGAGAGTTCTGAGAGGGGAAGGTGGAGGTATGTCTGACCACTACCTGGTGGAGGGAAAGTTAAGAGTAGGTAAGAGATGGGTGAGAGCTAGGAGGGTTAGGTGTGGCATGGAGGTTTTGAAAGTGAGTGAGTTGGATAAAAGAGATAAAAAAGATAGAGAATCAGGAGAAATTGAAAGATGAGTGGAACGCAGTGAAAGATCGGGAAAATGGCAGCGTGGAGGAGGAATGGCAGTCGTATAAGAGTGCTGTGGTGCGGCATGCAGAAGGGGTGTGTGGTGTGAGACTTGTGGGTGGTGGTGTAAGAAAAGGAAGTGAATGGTGGTGCGAGGAAGTAAGTATGGCTGTAGCTGAGAAGAGACGTGCATATGAAGTGTGGCTGCAGAGGAAGGATGAGATGTCATGTGAAAGGTATAAGGAAAAGAGGAATAGAGCGAGAAGGGCTGTGCGTGATGCTAAAGTGGCAGCAGATGAGAGGTGGGGTAGGCGGCTGACAGAGAAATTTCAACAGAATAAGAAAATGTTTTGGAAGGAGGTGAAAAGGGTGCGAAAGGGAGAGTCTGGGAAGGAAGAACGAGTAAAAGCAGAGGATGGAAGGATGTTAATTGAGATGGATGCAGTAAGGAAGAGATGGGCAGAGTATTTTGAAAGATTGTTAAATGTAGAGGAGGAAAGGGTGGCTGAGATTGTGGCAGATGGAAGGGTGCAAGGAATAAATGTGTTGGGAGAGTTGAATGATTCTTTGATCACGAAGGAGGAAGTGGAGAAGGCAGTAAAGGAGATGAAAACAGGGAAAGCTGCAGGTATGGATGGGTGTGCTGTGGAATGCCTGAAGGGTGGTGGAGTGACTATTGTTGACTGGACAGTAAGATTGTTGAATGTGTGCTATGAGAAAGGTATGGTGCCAATTGACTGGGCAAGTGCTTGTGTGGTCCCGTTGTATAAAGGCAAGGGTGATAAGTATGAATGTACTAGCTTTAGGGGTATAAGTCTGTTGAGTGTTGTAGGTAAGGTGTATGGTAGAGTGTTAATTATGAGAGTTAGAGAGGGTACAGAGGGAGTGATTGGTGATGAGCAGTGTGGCTTTAGGAGAGGGAGGGGATGCATTGATCAGGTGTTTGCTGTGAGACAAGTGTGTGAAAAGCATTTAGCGAAAGGCAAGGATGTGTTTTGGGTGTTTATGGATTTAGAGAAAGCGTATGATCGAATTGATAGGGAGGCTTTGTGAACTGTTTTAAGATTGTATGGACTTAATGGTAGGTTACTAAAAGTGGTGAAAAGGTTTTATGTAAATAGTAGAGCATGTGTAATAGTGGGAAATGCTGTGAGTGATTGGTTTCCCGTGAAGGTGGGGCTGCGACAGGGATGTGTGATGTCGCCTTGGTTGTTTAATATTTACATGGATGGTGTTGTAAGGGAGGTGAATGCAAGAGTTTTAGGTGGAGGTCTGAATCTGGTGAATGTTGATGGTGAAGAGTGGAATCTGAAGCAGTTGCTGTTTGCAGATGATACTGCACTGGTGACTGATTCAGAGGAGAGATTGAGACAGTTGGTAGAGGAGTTTGGAAGGGTGTCTGAAAGGAGGAAATTGAAAGTAAATGAAAATAAGAGTAAAGTGATGAAGTGTACGAGGTTGATAGATGGTAGGGGGATGAATATCGTTTTGAATGGTGAGTTGCTTGAGGAGGTAGAGTGTTTTAAATATCTAGGGTCACATGTTGCTGTGGATGGAAGAATAGATGCGGAAGTGAAGTTTAGAATAAATGAAGTAGGAAAGGTTTTGGGAGGAATGAAAAAAGTGTTTAAATGTCGTTCGCTTAGAATGGATGTAAAGAGAAGGCTGTATGAGGGTGTTGTGGTACCGACTGCATTATATGGGGCTGAAACATGGAATATGGGTGTAGCAGAGAGGAAAAGTTTGAATGTAATGGAGATGAGGTGTCTGAGGAGTATGTGTGGAGTGATGCGTATGGATCGAGTGCGAAATGATGAAGTGCGAAGGAGAACTGGAGTTGTTCGGGAGATGACTGGTAGAGTTGAGCAGAGGGTGTTGCGATGGTTTGGGCATATGGAGAGAATGGATAATGAGCGATTGGTGAAAAAGATAACTAGATCTGATGTGAGAGGTGTAAGGCTGAGAGGAAGACCACGAATAGGATGGATGGACAGTGTGAAGAAAGCGCTGGATGCGAGAGGGACGTCTGTTGAGCAAGGAAGTGTGGCTGTGCATGACAGAAATAAATGTAGAGAAATTGTGAATGAATAAGTGATGACGCAGCCCTGAGGGGATATTCTCCCGCATTTGGTCTGATCAGCTACTCAGGTCAGGTGCGGGTAAGGGGATGGGTCTGTTATGATGTGGCAGGGGTAAACCAGTTCTGCTGTCGGGCCCTGCTGCGGATGTCACTGATTGCATTGCGCAGTTGACCCTTGTGCGGTGTGGTGCGGTGAGGATCTGTCCGTTTTCCCCTTTGGGGCTAAGATGCGAATGAATGTGTTTGAATGGATGAGTAAATGGGGAGTGTGTCGTCCTGTCTCGGCTACCTCCCTTTCCTTGGGGGAAGCAGCCTAGGTATATAGATAGATAGATAGCGTTACTCCAAAGTTTTCAGCCATCTGGTCGGGGAGAATTCGACCTCAAAATCGACCTAAATGGCTTCTGTGAGTACTTTTATGGTTATTCTCCATGTTTCCTCATCATTTCTAACCTATCTAGCAAAAAAGAAGAAAAGGTTGAAAATTAGGTGGCACCACGGCTCCATGAGGGTCCAGAGTCTGCTGGAAACTCGGCAGGTTAAATGGTGGCTAGTAATCATATAACCAAATAGCAAGATGATGCCCTTGTTAACTGGGCGGAGACGCAAATGCAGCGTCCATCTTGGAACCAAACCTTCACACTCTTCCCCGTGTGTCACTGTAGCTGGGAGTTGTCTATTGAATGGGAACATCAGCCCACTGCAAGGGACGGCTCTACAGGGGTGACTGCTTTCCTTCGGTCGATGGATCTGCTTGGCCAGACGGACTGGGATTGCTCAACAGCAACAATTGCTGGGATGGGAATGAATGACTAGGAACTCCCATCTTTGTGCTGGTGTAGGGATGCAGGATATTCAATACCCAGCATTTGTATTCCATTTTTTTTTTTTTTCTGTACCACCCATTACACAAAAGAAGGAAGATTGAACCTGATGCTCCCAGCGGTACTTAACTGATATCTATCCCCCTAAAGATAAAGCCTTGCCATTGATCTTGTTTATCCCATGTGAAAATGGATTATTGCATTACAATGGCAATAATGATAGTTACTTTTTTTTTTTTCCTGCTGAATACCTCACACATGAAACCAAATTACCGAAAGAGGGACAGTTAACCCTGGGAATCGAACACCTACGAAAAAAAAAAAAGGGTGTTTCATTTTCATTAAAATTCGAACTGCCAAACGATCGTCTTTTTTTTTTTTCCTAATAAAGAACTGTTTATGAAGGTAAAAGACCTGGAAAGATTGTGAACTCTCCCTCTCTTGTCCTTCCTTCAAAATCTTACTTCCGAAAGCGAAATCGTTTTTTTTTTCTTTTTATGATTCCCATCCCTGGCTTGTGCAGGTCACCTCACTTTCTTAATCCATTAACTACAATGACGCATTTTTTTTCTCACCTCGCCATTACCCTACGATCTGCTTTACTGTATGGTGGACCGCTAAAACTGAATTGTTTAAGATGTTTTTATCCTTCTGAATTCGATAGTTTCTTTCAGTGATGAATACCTTCGTCTGGTGGTTACAGGAATAATATAAACAACTTCACTGTACTGAAGACTAATGTTTCCTGTCTCATAAAAATAAATAAATAAATAAGTAAACAAATAATCAGAACTATCTATCTATCTATCTATCTATCTATAGCCCGACGCCCTAATCCTGCAAAGGGTGGTTGCAGACAAAACGCCTCCAAGTCGCTCCCTCACCCACCATTTGACTACTCTTCCCCCAACTCACCCCCCCTCCCTCATATACCTCTCAACTCCTTCCCTCCACCTCATCCTCGGTTTACCCCTCCCTCTCCCTCCCTCCACCTCACCTACATACACCCTCTTCATTAGTCTTGCATTCTCCATTCTCTCCACATGTCCAACTTATTGTATTTCTCCTAATCTTCTCAACCACATCCACATCCACCCCACAACGTTCCTTCACTTCTTCATTCGTCAACCTGTCCCTCCACGTCACTCCACATGCTCCTCTCAAGTACCTCATTTCCACTGCTCTCACTCTTGACTTGTTCCCCTCTTGCAAGGTCCACGCCTCGCTTCCATACGTCAGGGTAGGGATCACAGTACTATCATGCAGTGACTTCTTAACTTCCATACTCACCTCCCTATTTCTCATCACTGCTTTCAGTGAACCAACAACCTACCTTCCCTGTTGTACCCTTTCACACACTTCATCCCCCAAAGTTCCATCCTTACTCATCACACTACCCAAGTACTTGAAATGCACTCACATTCTCCATATCCTCACCATCGAACCTCACTGTACATTCTGTGACTTCATTCCTCTCAAACACTATTACTTTACTTTTGTTTACATTAACTTTCAGCTTCTTCCTCCTACACACTGTCCCAAATTCATTCACCAAACCTTGCAACTCCCATTCATCTTCACTCAACAATACTGTATCATCAGCAAACAGCAACACCGGAATCTTCCAAACATCACCCTCATTCATTAGAGCCACCCCCACATCCACTGCCCTACCTTGCACCTCCTTTACAACCCTATCCATGTATATATTAAACACCATGGAGACATCACACAACCCTGTTTCAGTCCCACATTAAGATCAAAGAACTCACTCAGCTCACCATCCACTCGCACCGTAGCCCTAGCTCCTTCGTACATACTCTTCACAGCACTCAACAATTTCCCCTCCACTCCATATATCCTTAATAACTTCCACATACCTTGCCTATCTATTCTGTCATAAGCTTTTTCCAAGTCCATGAAGGCAGCATACACTTTCTTTCCCTTCTCTAGATATTTCTCCACTAAACATCTTAGAACAAATATCTGATCTACACACCCTTTTCCCTTCCTAAATCCCTGTTGTTCTTCTCCAACTAGCTCCTCTGTCATATGCCTAACCCTATCAATGAATATTCTGCCATATATTTTACCAGTCACACTAAGAAGGCAAATACCCCTATGGTTACCACATACTTCTCTCTCCCCTTTTCCTTTGTATAAAGGAACAATTATACCTGATTTCCAGTCCTCTGGAACCCTTCCCTCTTCCCAAGCCAATCTACACAACTTCCATATCCACTCCACAACAATCTCACCCCCATACCTCATCATTTCACCACACACTCCATCAATTCCTGGGGCCTTTCCCAACTTGATCTTCTTCATTGCTTCCATTACTTCCTCCCTACTGATCTCTTCCTCCCTCCTCTCATCTCTTCCTCTCCCAGCCATTCCCCAACCACTTATACTCGCACTGCTGCCACTCTCTACATTCAACAAATCCTCAAAGTGCTCCTTCCATCTCCTCAATTTCTCTCCTCCACTAACAATCTATTATTCCTATCTTTCACTCCTTTACTATTTCCTCTATCACACTGCCTTACTTTCTTTACCTCCTTCCAAAACAATTTCTTACTCTCCCTCCATTTCCCACTCAGATTTCTCCAAAACTCTTCATCCACTTTCTTCTTACACTCCTTCACCAGTCTCTTACCCTCCCTTCTCCTGCTCACATATTCCTCTCTCTTCTCTCTCTCATCTTCTCCCCTACCTCTACTCAATAACCATTCACTATATGCTCTCTTCTTTTATTCCACAGCTCGTTTCACCTCATCATTCCACCATGCTGTCCCTTGCACACACTGTTGCATCTCCTCCTCACTCCACAAACCACCTCACACGCTGTGCCTATCTCTTCTGTACATATCTTACATACGTCTCCCACCCCTTCCATCTGCTCTAGCTCGTACCTTCCCAATCTTTCTTCTACTATGCTCATACTCTGCCACTTTCTCACTATCCTGCAAAATATCCACTCTTCTCACAGGAGCTGTTTCCTCCTGTCCTCCCCTTCGTCTCCTCAACCATTTTCTTTGCACCTTTACCTTGGCCATCACTAGGTGATGGTCCAAGACTCCATCCCCCACCCTCTCCACACTCTTGCATCCAACACTTGTCTTCTTATTCGCTCATCCACACACACGTAGTCTATCATTGCCTTTCGTTCAACAAGTTCGCCATCCATCCTCCTCATTCTTCTCCATGTACAGTGTACCGGTGGATCATCTTGTGCCGAAAGTAGGTGTTGGCTATTGCCAACCCTCTACCAGCACAGATGTCCACCAAGGCACTACCATTCCCATCTACTTCAGCTGGCACACCCCACTGACCAACCACTCCATCCACTCGTACATTCCCAACTTTGCCATTCATGTCTCAAATCAAAAGCACTCTCTCACTCCTCTCAAATTTGTCCATACAAGCTTCTACTCTCGCCCAAAACTCATCTTTCATTCTTGCTACTCAGTCCTCTGTCGGAGCATACACACATACAGTCACCCATGCTTGTATACCTACTTTCATCCTCACCCATACAATCCTTGCAACCACTGTTCCATACTCTCTTATATTCTCCTTCCACTTCTAGCTTATCATCAGACATACTCCCTCTCTTGCCCTCTCATTCTCATTAACTCCCGCACATATACCTAAACCATATTCCCATTCTCTCACCCTTTCACCTTTTCCTTTAGTTTCAGTCAATCCACATATATCCACTGTTGCATCCTCAAGCACCTAAACAATCTCTCTCTTTCACTTCATCATTCACTCCTCTCACATTCCATGTACCCACCCTCAGAATGTCCTTTGTCCGTTCCTTAGTCGTCAACATATGGTCCGTCCTGGTCTGAGGCACTTTATTCGCTTGTTTAGTTAGTTCTTTTTATGGGGTTGGGCACTAACCCACCACCAACCCTTTTAGTCGCCTTGTACGACAAGCAGGAATACTGGAGGAGTATTCTTGAAATCCCCCTACCCCCTAATTGCAACCTAAGTGTTAATTATTTTCATGCACAATTTACACTGTGTTACATTAAGACCAGCAGCTGACTGGCTGATTAACCCCTTAACCGCGGGGCGTCACTTTCGTGACGCTTGGGAGCAATGGATCATACCGCGGGGCATCACTTTTGTGATTCTGTGTTATTTTGAATACACCCGGGCTTTCAAGTGGTGGCTTGTATCATCTATCAGTACTGCCAATGTCCAACACTAGTCAGCACTCCTAATCTCATCTGTACTCCCATCCATTGTTGACAATTTAGCCATTTCTACCCGTTCTTGACTCCCCTCCCTACCTCCCCGCCATTACCCTTTCCTCCAGCCTGCCTGGCCGTGCTACGCTAAGTAAATCTTCCCTGGATTTTTCATTGATTTCATCCATTGAAATAAGCCCTATGCCCTATTCTTATATCAAATAATATATACAAGAAAGAAATAAGGTAAGTGAGAGTGTCATACACCTAGAATTGGCTAATTATCACCTGACAACACCTCACGTGCACTCGTTCGCTAATTTTTACTGTTTATTTCTCCTTGAAATATGCCGTATAATCTATTTTGGTAATAAAAATTTATATAAGAAAGGAAGGGAGAAGCCTAAGTGATATTTACATTCACCTGGAAGTACCTAATTTATTATGTATTGTCTTGGTTTTCTGCCAATCATTTCATTGCTATATATTAGCAGGTCTCACAAGGCTGAAGTTGGCAGTATTGCACTCACCCTAGCCAGGCAGCAGGAGGCCACCACTATCAGTTCACTGTCGTCTTTCAAGGTGAAAGTACGTCGGATTCACTCCTGCTAACTTCCACCGCTTCTTAGCCCCATGCAAAGGGCCTTGTGACCTTTACCCTCTACTAAACCTCGTGTGGAAAGAGGTAAAGGCCTGACAATTGAAAGAGAGTGACTACGATCTTTCTGTTGAGCAAAACAGTGCAAGTGGAACTGTAAATAATGTGTAAACAGCAAGTGAAAGCAATGAATGTAAATATAAGTGAACAGTGGAAAATAGTTTTATGAGTTACTTCAAGTGACAGTGCATAACAATGTGTAAATAAAATAGAAATGTAAATAATGTAAATAAAATAGAGAACGTAAATAGAAATGTAAATGAGTAGTATTATAAGAATACGAGTATATATACTAGGAGTAATGAAAGTGAAAGTTTCACTCTAGCATGTATGAATACCATGAGTTATGAGAGTGAAGGTGAAAGTGACATTCACTCTCAATGCTAGTATACAGGACGAGAAAGTGAATGCTATGTATTTTACTGAAAGAAGTTGAATCCCTACAGTGACAATAAACTACTATTACTGAAGGAAACTTATGGATAAAGACTGTAGATATATATAAGTGTTATATAGTAATAGAAATATAAACTGTGAGTGTTTTTATGAATAATAAATGACAACACCAGCGGCGAACGATCAGAAGTGAGATGGTCATACGCCCTCGTAATTTTCATTGCTTTCACAGTGTTTTTTTTTTTTGGAGTATGGATTCCAAACTATTTGAGAATCATACAATAGTGTTTCTAATGATAATATCAGGCTATAGTAATCATATTACGAGTTGTCGGGAAGTGTAAAGTGGAGACTTCGTTACCCAACTTCAGAGGTCTCCACAAGTCCTACGGTACTCGATGAAGGCTCAACAAACACCCCAGGAGAAAGCTGAAGGTATGTGCCATAAGCATAATTGATTTTATTATTCTAGGACTAATAACTGATTTTTGGCAAATATTTTTAGAGAGAGTGTCAGAGCGCGAATATGCCCGCGGGAGCCGCAAGTCAAAGCAAAACAAGCCTGCAGTTTAAGGGTTGATATAGATTTTTATCTCTCTCTATCCATTTGCTTGTTAGATAGAAACATATACAGTTTATACATTAAGGTAGACTGAAATATGGATTGACAAAAACATAGACAAACAGGAAAATATAAACATGGACAGACAGACTGATAGATGAATAAAGACAGCAAAATAGATACACACACACACACACACACACACACACACACACACACACACACACACACAGATGGGGGATGCAGCAAAACCTACTTGTATGATGTCACACAGCAGCAGCCAATCATGGCCCAGAGACACTACATACTGTACCTGTGGCAAAGGGAAGGACAAATTAGTCTTGGTTATATATTCATTTCAATGTTTATTCTGTTAGTCATCTTCTTATGACTGTTTAATTTCCTGTCAGTCATTCTGTCACCTTTATTGTTCAGAGGGGAAGTATAAAACTACACAAAATGTATTCACCCATCAACCCACAGAGAAGAGAACAACTTGAAGACATACAGAAAAGTGAAACCATATTTGTATTTCCTTACCGACACTGCTGACTGCCTGCCTACCATGTCACCTTCATTACGCTCTGTCCATAGGCACATGGCACCCACCTTGCCCCAATATTAGCGTATTTTCACCTGGTGGAACGGAGTCACTCCACCAGCTTTAATGCTAAGTCGTGGTTGCATGAATTTTGATGAAACTTAAAGCAGTAGTCCCAGTCAGTGCACCAGTAAAACGACTTTGACAGCGAGGTACGAGTGAGACCATTTAAATCCGAAGGCATTGAAATGTCTCCTTACACTCCGAGGATGCCTAGAGTAAATTGACAGCTATCTACCTAATAAGTTTCATGCCTTTATGACAAACTGTCTGGCTTGTGGCCCTCTTTGGGAGATTTTTGACAAGCTGCACTTGGCGTGTCTCATGTGCCATGTGCGCTGCATGGGTGTGATGAAACCTATCAAAAACAGATCTTAACCCATCCCATCCAGGTGACATGTATACATGTCTTTCCGGGGCCATCCAGGGGTCATGTATACATGATCTAGTGTTTTGTAGTATTATTGCTATTTTATTATTATTATTACGATTATAGCATTGTATTATATTATACTATAATTTTATATTATAGTTTTAGCTGAGAAAAATTATGGTTTAAATAAAGATGATTTTTAGAAAAATACCTGGTGGTGGTTTTGGTGGTGAAAGCAACCTCCAGACATGATGGGTTAAAGAATGGTGCTATCTTATGGTGCAAACCATGTAGTGATCAGCCCTGCGGTTGCTGAGATATAAGCTTCTCAAAAGTGTATGTTCTAGTGACCAGACTTAGGTGCTACTCTCTACCTAATAAGGAAAAGACTCATGTTCTTGCCTGGAAGCAGCAGATCATCCCTACCAAAGAAATAGCACAACTATTGCCATGAACTAACTTTTCATCTATGAAATTAAGAAAGGGCCCAGAAGATGGATTTATAGTGGATTTACCGCTGGATGCGGAAGCAGTTCAAAAATGACTCATTCATTCATTCATTCATTGCCAAATGCCATGTATCCCAGACAGGGTGGCCAAGGGCTTGGAGTTAATTGTTTTACAGGGAGGGGCACTAATCCTCTACCAACCCCACATGACACGTAGGGATGCCAACAGCATCTGGTGTTCCCAGGCGGTCACCCATCCAAGTACTAACCAGACCCAAAATGACTCACCCACTATTAATGATTTGTATAATGAAGAAAATTCCCAAAACATGGTCTAATGTAAGTTATTTTGCTTTGCATGAAAGGAGATTCAAGAGATATTGTTAACTAATGACATATTCGCATATATCAGTTATTTACAACTCTTCACTAAAGTACTTATGAACAAAATAACAATAAATTTGGAAGAAACCCAACCTCATGGATAGGCCGAATTCCAAAGTGGGTATTTGACTACTGATCAGCTTCACACAATGATTCTGCTAATTGAGAAAAATGCATAATACAACAAACCACTGTGCTCAGGTTTTGTCAATTGTGAACAGGTTTTCGACTTATTTGAGCACATAGCAATTATAAAGTCATTGTGGGACCAAGGAGTGAACTAGAACATTGTAAAATTGCTCAAAAACATAAATGATGAGGGAACTACTACAGTTAAGTTACAAAAAGACCCAGAAAAAATTAAGATTCAGACAGTTGTGTGTCTGTGAGATACAATTTCACCAAATCCATTTACAGTATGTCTTGAAAACATTTTCAGAAAGCAAGAATTGGAGAGGAAACGAGTACACATTGATGAAGAAAACATAAGCCATTTAACCTGAGGCATCCCAATGACCTATGGATACATTGCCACTTTTTGTCATGGTGACACCCGACAACGGATCCACACATTTTGCAATTGCAAGGTCCGTCATTTGCACATTTTTCAAGTTTCATGGGTCATTTTTGGTAGGCATATGTGGGAGATTTCCTCTACCCAGTGCCAGGTGGGGATAATGCCTGGCCCCACCTGACCCTCCTCCCCCCCTTTAATGCAACTCACCTGTTAGCAGCGACTTGGCCAGTAAAGACATGTCACACCGAGGTCTCTCCAATGACGAAATTCAAGTGAAAGTGATTCCTGAGGTGGAGGACAAAGGAGAAATATGCCAGAGGAAGAAACAAGCAGAAGTGATGAGGCAGTAACGTAAAAGAAGGTGCCATATGTTGATGTGTTTGATGAGTGAACACTGCTTATATCGCCTATATTATTGTCTGAAAACCAAATATTCTCTTGTACTACATATTAATTTGTACCAACTAAATAAATATCTAACCAGTTATGAATCGTTTGGAATAGTTACCCCTTCCACAGAAAACGTTTTCTCTGGAGCCTGGCCTGAGAGAACATGGTACCAAGGTAAAGGTACTGTTACCTGTACCAAGGTAAAGGTACTGTTACCTGTACCGTATTTCTAAACTCAACTGAGCACTTTCTCTCTGAATTTTCGATATTTCTCAAAAAAAGCGGTGGTTTTAGCCAAAAAAAAAAAAAAAATCTGCTGGGATTGGTGGGGGGGGGGTCATTGGTGAAAAATTTGTCGGGATGCAGTGGGTTATGATATGCAGATGGCATTGTCCTAATTTCAGAAACTACAGAGACATAGCAAGACATTTTACATGATCTTAAAAGAGATAGTCTGGGAAGTTGGACTAAAGATGTACCAGGGTAAAACTAAAGTTATGTTTAATTCCAATAGACAATAGAGCATCACCAAAATAAATAAACTTTTGAAGAAGATCAGGAGTACAATTAGTTATGGCCAACTCTAAAACAAATGAAAGACCATAACGAAATAAAAAGAAACATTACAATTGGATAGAAGGCTTTGGGTATGCATAGAGACATCATGAAATGTAGCTTGCTAGTATCCATGACATGAAAAGTATATAAGGAATGTTTAAGCCTAGCCAAGACATTCAGTTCTGAAACCTCGAAAGTAACAATATCTATGGAAAACAAAGTAGTCCGTCCTCAACAATCAGTGGAAAGGTTAATTTTGGAAATGTGAAAGAGAGTAACCTGGATGAGAAGGGAGACTAGAGCCGAAGAAATTATAGATGAGGGAAAAGATGAGAAATGAAGATGGGCAGATTATGCAGCAAGAATAAGGGATAACTGATGGTGCAAGAGGTTGATCAACTTGGGCTCCATGAGATTAGAATGTCAGCAAAAAAAAGTCAGACAGGATGTTGGGAGATGATATAGAGAAGTTTTCAGGCAAAACCTGGTAAAGATTAGCTTAGTCAGAGAATTCATGGAGAAGGTTGGGGGAAGGCTTGTTCAGCACTGGACATACAGTGGCTGATGATTATCTGTCTATCTATTTATCTATCTATCTTTCCCTCTATTTATCTATCTATCTATCTATATGGAACCTCTGTGGTACAGTGGTGGAGTGTGCCTTTTCATACATGGGTGAATGAGGGTTTGCGCCCTGCCTGGGTATTACTGTATACTCTGGGAGCATTCTTCTGGCCACATACTGCTTTGGCGGACATAAGGGGTGCCGTGGTTGAACCATTGTCGCGTACTATAAAGTATGCTTACACCCAGTCTGCTTGTGCGGGCCGATTATATTTGGTTCACAGGCTACACACACATCCAAAGCCACTCCAACACTACAGTCACACTTACAAGTACTTCTGACCCTACATACAATCTCTACCAGACAGCCTAAGCCACTTGGTTGAGATAAATAGGTTGTATCGTCCCCATTTCGGTGGAATAGGCCGGTTCTGCTGTGGTCACTCAAATGACTGATGTTTACAGTCACACCTGTGTGTGACACGCCTGGCATTAACCCTCTACAGTAGGTCTTAGGTTAAGCAGCAGTATTTACCCCCTTTTGTCAGGTGTAACCCTGAGGTAAAAAGTCAGATAACTATTGATCTGTGTATCAGTTTTAATTCAGGTCATCCTTTGTTCTATGTGCCACTCTCTGCTGTGGGTGTGCATGAAAGACCTCTACCCTTTACGTTTCTGTATCACTCTGGAGATGTAATATATGAAAGTACTTACTGTTGCTCCTTTCTTTTCTCCTGTGGTTATTTTGCATATATATATATATATATATATATATATATATATATATATATTATGTACTTACTGTTGCTCCTTTCTTTTCTCCTGTGGTTATTTTGCGTATATATATATATATATATATATATATATATATATATATATATAAGAGGTGTGTCAGAAAAGTTCCAGGACTGAGTGTGTTGTGTGAGCTTTGAGTGGGAGATGGATTAGCGGGTTGCATCACCCTGTGACGTAATATCCAGGGAGTATATGACTGTGATCTCAGCTCTCTGCAGCCATTGATCTTTTTTTCACTTGCTTTTGTATACATGTCCTCTGTTTCAGGTCGTCAAGCGATGAGCTCAGAGCAACAAACCAACCTGAAGTTTCTGGTCCGGTTGGGAAAAACTTTGTTGGAAGCACTGGGGATGCTGCAGCAAGTGTACGGAGATGAGACGATGTCACACTCATGTGTTTTTGAGTGGTACAAGAGGTTCAAAGAGGGATGCGAGGACGTGGAAGATGACCCCAGGAGTGGAAGGCCTTCAACGAGCAGGACTGAGGCCAACATTGAGCATGTCAGGCAGAGTGTGCATAGCGATCGTTAGTTGACTATTCAACTGATTGCAAATGAGCTGGACATGAACCGAGACAGCGTCTGGAAGATTATCACTGAAGATTTGGGTACGCGGAAAGTCTGCGCAAAGATGGTGCCGAAGCTGCTGAATGATGACCAGAAGGATCAGCGCATGCAGGTGTGTCAGGACATCCTCGTGTGTCTTGAGACCGAACCAGACTTGCTAGGAAGAGTCACCACCAGTGATGAGTCATGGATCTTCGAGTACAACCCGGAGACCAAACGCCAGAGCCTTCAGTGGAAGAGTCTGATGTCGCCAAGGCCGAAGAGAGCAAGACAGTCAAAGTCCAAAGTCAGAGTCATGTTGATCGCATTCTTCGATGTGAGGGGCATCGTCCACATCGAGTTCTTGCCACAGGGCCAGACGATTAACCAGCATGCCTACAAAGAGATCCTGCAGCGTTTGCTTCGTTCAGTGCGCGAGAAGAGACGAGAGTTGTGGCAGGACAACTCGTGGCTGCTTCACCATGACAACGCGCCTGCTTATAGTGCCCTGCTGCAGCGTTTGCTTCGTTCAGTGCACGAGAAGAGACGAGAGTTGTGGCAAGACAACTCGTGGCTGCTTCACCATGACAACGCGCCTGCTCATAGTGCCCTGAGCATCCGACAGTTCCTGGCCGAGAGGAACATCGCCGTGCTGGAGCAACCTCCCAACTCACCCAACCTGGCTTCGTGTGATTTTTTCCTCTTCCCCAAGCTCAAGGGGGTCATCAAGGGGACCCGTTTTAACCCGCCCCATCCCGACGTTTTCTGGGCAGTGGTACGCCCCAGTCCTGACATTTTTGGACCTTTATTTTTTTAGGCTCAAACATTCGCTTATGGTGAGAAACATCGAAAATTCATAGAGAAATCGCTCACCTGAGGTTTAAAATACTCGATTCAGGTACGAGTACCTCCTTAACTGACTGGGTTTTCTAACAGGCTGGCACCAAAGAAAACGAGTTCTATGGGAGGGTACCTATTTTATCCACTCATAAACAGTATTTATTTACTTGGTACAAATTTATATGTAGTACAAGAGTATATTGGTTTTCAAACAGTAATATAAGCATTATAAGCATTGTTTCACTCACTAACTCATCACCATTCAAGACCTTTTTTTCCCACATTACCTGATTATCATTTCTGACTGTTTCTTTCTCTAATGCTATGTAAACTTTGTCCTCCACATTGTCATCGATTGGGAAATCACTCTGGCCCTGAATGTCTTTATTGGCCAGGTCACTGGTAACAGGTGAATTGCTGAGACAGTGGCGTGCAGGGGGGGGGGGAGAGGTTATGCGGTGTAAGGCATTGTCACTGCTTGGCATCTTGTAGAGGAATAGAGGAAGATGTCCCGTGTATATGTGCCAAAAATCACTCGCGAAATCACTCGCGAAAATTGAAAATTGTGCAAATTAGGGACCTTGCAATATTGCCGTGTTAATTTACGTCTCTGGGATATGAGTGCACATCATGTGAGGACGTGAATTCACGTCTCCGGGACAGGGCGGGTTAAAGACGTGGAAGACATCAAGATGGCCATGATGACAGAGCTGTGGAGGATCCCGGAAGAATCCTTCCAGGAGTGCATGGAGGCGTGGCAGAGAAGGATGGGAAAGTGCATTAGACTCCAGGGGGATTACTTCGAAGGGGACAACTCGTAGTTTGTAGTTTGGATTTGAAATATATCTTTTGTGACATCAGGCCTGGAACTTTTCTGACACACCTCGTATATACATATATATATATATACGTATATATATATATATATATTGGAATGACATATGGGGTCTCAGAACGAGTGAGGAAAGCTGCCAGTGCAATTTTTTGCATATTTTGCAAAGCTGTTCAGCAGCATGCCAAATTATATCATGCTCCATGTGTAAATAATATGCCGCACGTATTTCCTGGTGTTATGAAGTGGCTGAAAGCACTTACCGTATTTACAATTTTTTTCCGTTGACTACACCGACACTGAGTGATCCAGACATGACCATACTGAAAACATATAAAGCCTGCATGCCTTCCATGGGAAGTACAGCCAACTGTAGCAGAATTTACAGTACGAGGGAACCAGTCAAATGAATGTTGTATGGATGATTGGGACCGTTGGTTTAATACAGCATCACATGATGACGCTGAATATGTAACCAGACTAACTTTCTGTTCTGGCAACACTCCTGGAACTCGGAAATTTTGTCACACGCGTGACGTGATGTCGACTTTCAGTTCTCCCAGTTATGAGCCTTATCCCCTCTAGGACATTAGGATTCACAACTAACTACTGTCCAGCACATATCCGTTCAGGTATCTATATCTTATCTACGAGTTTATTTATGTGTCCATCTACGATCATCTCCCCCCTCCCCCCCTCTCTCTCAGTACTTATATAGATAGATAGATAAATAGATAGATATAATTCAGCTGCAGAATAGCTTTCTGTTCCGTATGTGTTAAGCCTCGACCCAGGTGTGATAATACGGGCAGGTGTGAATTCATTAAGGGATTTATCGATTCCAGGATACGCCTTTTCACACCAAGGCAAAGATATTTCGGTCACCATTACACCGTTTACACATCGTTTCATCCTTGCTTCCTTCATTATTTCAATGGTTCTTCTTTCTCGATCATTCCATTTGTCATTTTTTCTTAATTATGCCATCCTTTCTTCATTCATTCATACATTATCCCTTTCGTAGTTTAAATTTCATGCAATGTAACCAATTTCTGTCACCTCCAGTTCTTACCTATTCTACAATATTTCTACCGTACTTATTGCACTTCTCACTTTGCCCTCTTCTTCCTAATTTTTCCTATTTCTTGTATTCACTCTATTTTCTCTCTTCATTTCCCTCATTGTCTTAGTAATTTTTCCCCTGTTCTTTCACAGTACATTCCATTCACATTTGTTTCCTACTAAACACAACACCTCTTTCCGATGCCTTGATGACCTTTCACTGTTAATCTTTTTCTTCCTCTGAGTCTTCCCATATCAACCTCCTTTACCTTCCCTTGACTGTTGTTCCTCACTGTCTCTCTCCCTGTTACATTCATTTTCTCCTTCCTTCCGCCATGTTGCTTTCACTTTCTCCTTTCTTTCCCAGTTACTGTCAGTTATCTTGGTCTCTTCCCCTTCCTTGCTCGATTCTTTCCTTCCTGCCAGTCACACTAATTTCTACTTTTTCTCAGGGTCACCCTTTCCAAATGTCTCACTGCTACCATCTTTCCTTCTCCCTTTTCTTCCCACTCATCAGGCTTTTGTATCTACCTCCCTTCTCTCAGTCCTTCCTCCCTCCTTCCTGCTTTTCCCCCTTCCATTTTTTCCTTCCACGCTGTTGTATTTCGTACCCTTTCTCCCTTCTCAACTCTCTCCCTTCAAGCTTGTCTGTATACCTTCCTCCATCGTTATGTATTTACCTCTGTCTCTCTCCTCCATTTCACTTATTCATCTCTCGTGTCACTGTGTCTTCCTCTTTCATTCTCTCTATCCTGCCCTGCATCTCTGTACTTTGCCTTCCCTCCAGGTTGTTGTGTCCTTCTCCCTTCCCCCATCTCTCTGTACCCACCTCTCTCCCTCTTTCTGTTCTTCCCTGCTCTTCCTACGTGAAAGTCTTTGCATCTCCCTCAGTCCTTGCCTCCCTTCTTCCTCCCCCCTACCCTCTCTCCAGGTCTTTTCATTTCCCTCCCTCCTTTCGTCCTTTTTATTCTCCCTCCTGCCATCTCTCCAGACATTTGTATCTCCCTCTCTGTTTCCTTCCCTTCATCCATCCCCCTTCCTTCTGTCGAGGTCTCGGAACAACCTCCTTTCCTCCCTCTAGGTCTTTTGAATCTCTTCTTCTCCATCCCTCCCTATCCTGGCCGCCGGACTTGAAACGGTTAGTGACAGACGAGAGAGAGAGAGAGAGAGAGAGAGAGAGAGAGAGAGAGAGAGAGAGAGAGAGAGAGAGAGAGATCCACCATTGTGCAACGGCCACCATTAACACCACCAGAAATACCACAACCACCATCATTATCACAATCACAGCCATCAAAACCACCATCACAAATGCCACTACCAGCATCAATACCACCGCCATCCACTGTCCCAACCACCACCATTACCACCACCACAACTCCCACAACCATCTCCATTACCAGTATCATCAATATCAACACCACCACCATTACCACCTGCACAACTACAACAACCACCATTACCACCAACACAACCATCACAACCACCATCTAGTAAAGTGAAGCATTTCTGTGTACCAGGTGCTTGTGTTGACGACGTGAGTGACGCCCTGGATGAAGTTACCAACGGTTCGGCCGATAATACTCGTGTTGGTTGTATTCCATATAGTTACGAACGACTTGGTAAAGATCAGATCAGAGCCTTTGTTGAAGTAGAACTGTTGTTCAAGACGATGATCCGACGCTACAGGACCAAGACTAAGAACATGCTGATATCAGGTGTAATTAATAGGATTTTAGCTCAGAATATATTCTACAGCAAAGCCTTCTGTCGTAAAAACCAGTTAAGGCATCTTTGCATACAGGAAGGCGTAGGATTGTAAACATAAGGAATGAGTTTTACCAACACCTTGCCTTGTTTATAGGGGATGGTCTCTACTTGAGTGCAGTTGGCTCTGCATGGATTGGTCATTTTTTGAATATGCTATGTGCTTTCAGGAAAAAAATGCATGGCACTCAGTTGGAGTAGGGTCTTAAACATAATCAGCAATCAAGGTGGGACAAACAGCCCAAAATTCCTCTGTCAGAGAAATGGACATGTGAATGTCGTATGTGCATAGTTTGCTAAATATGTTGCTGAACTAGAAACTCATGCTTTTGTTGATGATTTTGATATAACTTGCATTATCGATTCATAACTAAATACTAAACAAGAAGTCCTAATGGTATAATAGAATTCATCTGGCATAAGTTTTTCTGTAACGACACAAGTGAGGCTGTATTGTTGTATGTTGAAAACAAACATTCAGTTTGCAAGTGAATCACATGGTAAAGTGATTCTTGAGTAAATGTATTGTCTGCCAGCTCAGTTGTGGGGAACTGACAATACTGTAATCTGTATGAACAAACTGCCAAAGTATGAAGCACCTAGAAAGCTGTAATTTTTGGAGAGTTAATTTGCCTGTTATGAAATGGAGTGAATATCAGTCCTCACACACAGGACTGGACTTGAAAGGTGCCTGTGCTGGAAGGTTCACTACATCAGTTTGTCGACGAGCCAACATGTTTGATGAAATATCTTCATCAGAGAACCAGTTGGTGGTGTTACCGTATATGAGTTCAGTACAAGGGATCATCACACAGCTAGTTTAAAAACAATATCAGTAACAACATATGAGGAAATATCCTAAATTTTTAACTGCGACATCAGAGGACTTTACTTATAATATTATCATTGGATATGAATTCAGTACAAATGATCATCATAAAGTCACATTTAAAATAAATGTCAGTGCAAACAGCATAAATTCCATTTGTGAGAAGGTTCCAGAGTACACATGAAATGAATTTCAGAAACTGAAAACAATCATAGGTAGAAATAAATGAAACCCAATTAATCAAACAACAAATGCCCATGATGAATGGTCAATGTTTTCAAAAGTAGACATGCTGAATGGTCTGCTGAAAATTTTAAACACAATCATGGGACAATGACAGTAAGAACTGTCTTTCAGCAATGAATATGTTTCATCAAAATTAGGAAACTCACAAATAATAAAGAGGATAAGAACATATATCACAGCCTTTGTAAAAATGCTTGAAGGTTAGTAAGACAAAGTGAGGAAAATTGTGCAGAATATATTACTGACATCAGCAAATCATACCCAAAATCTTTCTTTACATCAGAAGTAAGAAGACATTAACACCAACAATCAAAACCTCTACGTCATGTTTCACAAACCTCCTTGATTTTTTCAGGGGTAGTGCTGACCTTGATTGGTTGATTCACCACAGGCATAAATGGTGTTCGTGTTTTCTTCCTAAGGTAATAGAGTTTTGAATGATAGGTTATTCTGCATGCAGTATAAGCTTCATGCTTTTTGTGGTGTTGATAATAACAATGGGCATACACATAAATGAGAAGTGACTGGAGAAAACTTTCAAGTGGTTTTATCCACTGTTTCAAAACAAAAAGACAGAAAGGTGCAAAAATACTTTTTTGATTGTTTGTACAGTACAAGACAATTAAATCTGTCAAAAAATCTACCTCAATATTCAGGAAACATTCGATTAAGTTCCTCATAATCGACTTCTTGAAAAACTTAAAGTGTATGGCATCAGTGGCAATTTTCTAAGATGGAAAGACAGCTTGCTTACAAAATGTGCTCAAGGGGTGGTTATCAACGGGAGGGAAATCAGACTGGATGAATGTTACACACAGAGTGTCTCAAAGTTTAGTTTTGGGTAGATGTTGTTTCTGATTTATGCTCACGACGATGAAGACGGTTTGTGTTATAAAATAATCACATTTGCTGATATTTTGAAAATCAGAAACAGAAGAGATACCCCCGAATAAAGATTGATGATATAGATAGATCCTGATAAGCCGTTTAATTGGCCTCCAACATGGGAAACAAATTTTAGTACTGATAAATTCAAAGTCCTCAATATTGCAAGTAAAAACGAATAACTTAGGAATATTTTGATTAATAATATTCAGCTTGAAAATTTACAAAACCAAATGTTTAGGAATAATAAAAAAAATTTTAAAACCAAGCTGTCAGTGTACCGAAGCATTAAACTAACAAACTAGTTAGGTTTACAGGCATTCAAGTCAGTACCTGAACATATCATCCTTATCTTGCTGAATCCCTTAGTGCTTTCGCATCTGTTGTATTCGTCACCATATTACAAGAATGTTATGAAGCAACTACAAAGTGCGTAGAGATCAGCAACAAAAATGGTGTCTTAACTGAGGAATAAAAATACAAAGAATGTTTAGATGAGGTGAAGCTGTTCAACTTACCAAATCGCACACTACGAGGGGATCTGATTCCAGTCAGTCTATTCAAATTTTCAAAGGGCTTGGCAATATGCTAGTCGAGAAGTAATGGGCCATAGACTGTCCAAAATATGCTAGAAGTACTGGATGTAAAACTGTTGGCAGACATTTGTAGTCAAACAAAGCAATATATTGGTTTTCTTTCACGGGGATGCAAGTATATGGAACAAGTTGTTTAAGAATGTGGTAGACTGTAGTACAGAAATAATAGTTAGCAGTTGCTTAGATAATTGTGTAGATTTAATTCCCAAATAAACACGTTCATGACAATAATACTAAAAACGTATCAGTTGTTCTGCTTTATTTCAGATCGTGACGAGTACAGCAGTGATGTGAAATCAGCGTCGCTTTTCCCTTACAGTCCAGGATAAGGTAGTATAGAGTGCAGTGTTTGATTTCAGTTTTCATTGTGAAATTTCCTTGGCAGTTTTCTCTGCTGAATGGTGGTCTTCTCGGTTTGCACTGCTGGCTTCGACTGAATGGTTTGATGACTGGAGTGAGTTGTATCTTCTACCCAAGGAATCAGATAGTCATAGTGAGCTCTCTAACAAAGAACTTCCAAAAGGATCCTCTAGGTCTTGTTGTTTTCTATTCTTTGCACTCTGTACTCCTTTGACCAATACCATCAACACAACTACCGCGACCACCTTCATCATAACTACCATATTAACCACACGAAGACTACCTCAACCACCGCCACCGGTACCACAGCTACCACTCTCACCACCACGACCTCTCTCACAATAAAAGTATCACAAATTCACATGCAAATATTCGGAAATAATACGACGTGGTTTGTTTGCATAGCTATGTTGCTGTGTTGTGTGCATATATATATATATATATATATATATATATATATATATATACTGTATTTGTGTGTTGTATGAGTTTAGACCTGCTGCCGTGGGTTTGTAGGCAGATATAAAAGTCTAATGTGCCTGTGTATCGTTCTATGAATAGTAACGTGTGTAAATGCGTATGTGTGTGCGTGTAATGGAAGTTAAGCCTGTATATATGAAAATATTTATGTATGTGTGTGTATGTGTGTAGTTGCTCTCATATACGAGTATGTGACCCTCGGTAATATTCCACTCAGCTATTAATATTTCTCAGTTCTAATGGAAATTCTTAAGATAGGTTCCTCCCAGCGATTTTTTCTTCATGTGTTTCCTAGTGTGATCTTAGGTAAATTGTTTAATAGGATATTTAAACAATTATGCAGCTAAGGAAAATCGGAAGCAAACAAAAAAATCTCAGCAACCAGCATACAACACACCACTTTGGCATTAATACCACACTACATTACTGGGGGCTGTAAAAGTTTAAGTATGTACAAAAGTTCGTACTTTATGGTGACAGCTCTTTCACAACAGTGTCAAACTTGTCATAATGAAGAATATGCAAATAATATCCAATTGTCTTATACAAATAAACTATAATACGACCCCACCTGGGTTCTTAACCCTTTTGGTACGGTAAGTATCGAGTTGTAACGAATTGTCTGGTAGTAGTGGCTGGGAGCGCTCACCATCCACTCACTCGATGTAGTGCTGCTGTTGAGTGTCTGCCCTTTCCTCTCCTCCATCCTTCTTTCCTTCCATCCTCTTATGTCTTTCTTTCCTTCATTCTTTCCTTGTCCTTCTGCCTACGGGTGACTTTACACTCTCACTTCTGTCTTTCTTTCCTTCGTTCTTTCCTCTTCCTTCTGCCTGTGGGTGACTCTACACTGAGTGACAAGCCAAATGGTTTCCTGAACACCAGGAAACCATTTACTACTCTGGGTGGTAACCATATAACCAAATTTTGGCACCTGGTGGTTTAGTGGGTAATTATTGCACTCCAATCGGATTGAGCCGGTGAAAGTTTATATCCAAGGGGTGGTTGGGGTTGATTGCTAAAGTAATGCCACTCAGGGATGAGTGAGGCTGGTCACTCCCAACTTAAATGTCGGGACCAACTGCCTAGCCCCTACGCTCCTCATGGGGCAATGTAAGACTGGATGATGGATGGATGGATGGATAGCAGTGTACTGGAGAATTTGACAGGCACTGCTTATAGCTTATACAGTGCGACGGATCTCTCCTAAAGCAGTATATTAGCAGATTCTTAAGTCGTCATCGCCTGAAAGGGACTGACGTGCTCCAGTATTTTTAGAAATATTACACACTTAACTGACTACAGATCATGTCTACGTGTCTATGTCTATGTGTGTGGAAATGTTCATATTTATTAAAACGTGGATGTATGTCTATCCGCATGTATGAAAACGACCATATGTCAGTGTGTGTGTGTGTGTGTGTGTGTGTGTGTGTGTGTGTGTGTGTGAAGAGAGAGAGAGAGAGAGAGAGAGAGAGAGAGACAGACAGACAGACAGACAGACAGACAGACAGACAGACAGGCAGAGAAAATAAATGCAAGAAAAAGACAGACATTGAGTAAGTGAAGGGTAATCCCACATGCAGTAGCAGTAAACTGTGTGTATTCTCTCTCTCTCTCTCTCTCTCTCTCTCTCTCTCTCTCTCTCTCTCTCTCTCTCTTTCTAACACGTGTCTAATTTTTTTTTTTACGCCATCACTATCTTCCTCTCTCGTTTTCTCCCTATCTTATTTTGTTTCTCTCACTTTTCCCCTTTCTTACTCATACTTTCTGTGGCACTTTCTTACTCCATCGATCTCCTTATTGTTTCACTGTCTTATTCCTACTTCCATATTCTCACGCATTTATTGTTAATCTCTCTTTTGCCCTCAGTGTTATTCAAAAATTGTTACTTTCATAGTTTTCCTCTCACATCTGTGCTCACAATCTTTTACTCTTTCACATTGTCCCTCACACCATCTTATTCTCGCTTGTTTTCTCGTGTTTTGCCTTTCTCTTTCACTTTTTATTATCTCAGTTTTTTTACTTTCTCTCTTACTCTCACTTTCTTCCACTATTATTTTCGTTCACATTCTCTTACTCTGTACTTCATCACACTTACTCCTTCACATCTGTGCTAAATTACTTTCACTGCCTCTCACACCTTCTTAGTCTCTCATTACCTTACTCGTTTACTGTTTCTTGTTGTCTGTATTCTTTCTTGCTACTGAGTTTTTCCCTTCCATTATCTATTTTTATACACTGTTTTTTTTTTAACATCTGTATTTCTGCCGCACTCACAGGGCCGACCAGATATAGTGTTTGTCCTTAACTGTATCAGTCCCTGACTCACTGAGTTACTGTACAGTCTCGAACAATGGGGACCATGGCTCATGGAAGGAGTGTTAGGAAAACGAAATTTTGCACAATGGTAGAATTTCTCCCGGGCTCAACTATTTCTTTTAACAAATAAAATTAATTTTTGCACAACATTAGAGATTTACTCGTACCAAATTAAAAGCGTGGTGAGATTCACCAAAGGGTCGCCCCAAGAGGTGAGGGGGGAGGGGGCGGCATCCCGGTGGTCTCGTAAAAAATCGTTTTACACGGCAAAATTTTGTAATCTAATATCATGAAACTTTGCATACCGACGTGTTCACGCCGAACACATTTTGGGAAGGATGAAACCAACCAAGGTCGCTTCTCACAGGGGAGGGGACGGCATCCAGGAGTCCCAGCAAAGCCATTATGCACAGCCATAGTTTTTAACCCAGGAGCACGAAATTTTGCATATTGGTAGTCATTTATTCCGGTCACATTTTAGGCAAGGTTGGATCACTCATTACCACCCCGTATGTGGGCTCGGGACAGGGGAAAATACCATATATATATATATATATATATATATATATATATATATATATATATATATATATATATATATATATATATATATATATATATATATATATATATATATATATATATATATATATATATATATATATATACAAATACTATATATATATATATATATATATATATATATACAAATACCATATATATATATATATATATATATATATATATATATATATATATATATATATATATATATATACAAATACCATATATATATATATATATATATATATATATATATATATATATATATATATATATATATATATACAGAAAAACAAAACCTTTATGCATGGTCAAGATTTTTTTTCCTACGACCACGAAATTTTTCATACTGGTAGACGTTCACCTCTGACACATTTCAGGCAGGGTAGGACCCTCGATGCTCCTCCCCCCATGGGAGAGACTAACCTAGGAGGGACAAGGTCATAGTTTTATACAGAGGAAGACGACATTTTCCACAGAAGTATATATATATATATTTTTTTTTGTGTTCGACTCTGGACACAGGTTTCAAAGCCCCCGAAGACCCAGTAGTCCTCCTACATACTACTCACCTCCACATGTAATCAGTTTAGCGCTAAAACCTACCGTCCGTATTGAATAGATGCTAGACCTGTGTACAGGACCAATACATTGGTATTTTTATGACATGTCGGCGGGTCTTCTGGTAAATCAGTAAGAACAGAATTTAACCCCTTAACCGCGGGTATTGTTTTGGTCTGACTGTCCTCTCCCGCGGGGGTTTCAGCCAAATGTAAACAAACCTTTAAACCTTAATAACTCTGCACAGAATAAAGCTAGAGAAAAAAATAAGGTACCATTAGAAAGTACAAACCTTCAGCTTTCCATTGATGTAGGTTTCATGACTTCGTTGACTTTCACAGGACGGGGAGAGCCGTTAGAAGTGAGGGGTGTGAAATAACTATTTTACGCCCCACACACCAGTACCAAATGCCAACCACTCTCTCATAATAGTAATATAAACATATATGAACACTGTACATACGATAAACACCCACTCTGTGTTCACTGAGGTAGGTAAAAGGCACTTCCCTGCGGCTGCGCCCGCTCTTCACTGCGGCTGCGCCTCACTTCACTGCGGCGGCACCCGCTCACTGACATTTCCTGCGATCTTTTCATTCTTTCTAACTTCTAATATTATTTTACATATAATATGGGCAATGTACATTATATTTACAATGCACTTATTACTATATTGCGTCACTGGCGCATCACAGAATTACGTAAGTGCCGCAGAATTCCACAAGTGCCGCAGATTCTCTTATTACAATATCACTTATTATACTGGCCAATATTTCCTTTATTTTCTAGGCAAAATATCCCTTATTACTACATTATCCATTATACAATTATTGGCAAAGCACGTCACTGTCGCATCACTATATATCACTGTCACTTTCAGTATTTACTCAGAGAGTGGTACTCGGCAAAGCACGGAGTTACACATAGAGCGACTTGGCATTCAAGGCACTGGTGTGTGCTCATTTTTCTCGTCGTAGGCCTTCGTGTGGTGGTTGAACATACTCTGCAGCGGCCCTGTGACAACCTGCCGCCTGCTTTAGGAGGCAATTTCACAAGCTGGTGCCGGCTCATGTAATTGCGGCACTCAAGACGGTCAGGTTGTGTGTCAGAGTGTCGCCTCGGGATCAATGCCGTCACCTGACCAAATCGTTCAAGTAGCTGCTGAACGACAGTCTTGGAAAACTGTCTCAGTGATGGTTGCCTTATGCCCCCGACTTGTGTCTTGTAAAGAATGAAGGCATTGAGCATGCACATATCGAGCATGTGCAGGCAAGCCTTCCTGTACCATCGGGTGTTTCTCCTGAGACAGTCTATTTCGCCAATCATCATATCAGACTTATCAACGAGTCTCATATTTACATTATAATCAATGACGGCATCAGGCTTCATGATTGGCTCTCCCGTCCTGTAGCTGACCTTCCCAGTTCTCTTCATTTCCCCCTTGTGGATGGTGCTGATCATATTGACAACCTTCTTGTCATGCCACCTGATCGCAAGAAGCTTTTCTGACTTCTTCAGGTGAACATCTCCCCTGGATGATGATGATGCTTCGGGGAAACTAGGCCACTCTTTCCTATAGCTCCGTACAGTGCCAACAGTGCCAATGCCGTGTTCAGCAAGGTATTTGGAGAGTTTCGGTGCTGTGTAATAATTGTCTGTGTACAGCACATGATTACCACCAAAATACCTCTCCATCAGCACTTTTACAACGGAGCCAGAGAAGCCAATGGGGTCTTTCCTGTTCACATCCATTGTGCTAGCCGATTAAATTACAAAATCCATTATATACCCCTTCTCACAGTCACACAGCACAAAGAACTTTATCCCAAAGCGGTGGCGTTTGCTGGGGATGTACTGCCTGAATTTGAGACGTCCTCTGAACAATACCAGGGACTCGTCTATGACGACTTTGTGCATAGGCCTGAAAAATCGCATAAATCGATCCCTAATCTTGTTGAGGAAATCCCTCACTTTCCACAAAGGGTCAGTTTGGGACGGGTTGTCATTATCAGCGAAGTGCAGGTATCCAAGCAGCTGTCGGAACCGATCCCGTGACATATACTTCCCGAATATGGGGATAGTAGTTATGTCATCCACGAGCCAGTACTCCTCCAACTCATGTCTCTTTATATGGGGCATCAAAAACATGAGTGCAAAAAAAACATACAGCTCTCTGATCCCGACAGGCAACCACGACACTTGCTTTGGCGAGCCAATAGGTCCCAGCCCTTGTGCTGCACACTGAGTTGCATACCTATTGGTCTCATCGCTGACATGCTGCACAATTTCATCATCAAGGAAGGCCAGGAAGTAATCAACAAACTCATCACCTGCGTTGCTTGGGAAGGCAGGCTGTATTCCAGCATTTGTCATATCAAACGGTGGATTGTGTGGCTGGAAATCTCCACCGTCAGTCCAAACAAATGCATCAACTTGCCCTGTGCGTGGTTCAGTGGCAGGGGCAGGTTGCATTTCACTCGTTTCCCCGTGAGAAGGAGCTGATGTAGAGGCAATGGGTGAGGCAGGAGGTGAGGCAGGAGGCAAGCGGGAGGTGGGTGAGGCAGGAGGCAATGGGGAGGGGGGTGAGTGCGGGGGCGGTGAGTGGGGGGGTGGCGCGGGTGAGGGAACTGAGCGGGGGGCAGGCGGGGGGGTTTCTGACCTGGTGCGTGGTGAAACTTGACCCTTTCTACCCCGCTTATCACCTCGCTTATCGCCTCGCTTATCGCCCAGCTTTGCCCTCCAACTGCCACGCATCCCCTTTGTTCTAGGCCTGCCTGCACGGCCTGCACGGCCTGCCTTCCCTCGCTTTGCAGGCTTTGGTAATTCGTACTCCTCAGATGATGTAGACTGAGGAGAGGGCACGACAGATGATGATGATGATGATGTGAGGGCAATTGGGCTAGGGGAACGGGAAATTGATGGGAAATGCGTACTAGGGCCTGGTGTGGGAGACGTGAGCCTGCGCTTCACTCCCTTCCCACGTGCAATACCAGATTTGCCCATAGGAGCCTTTCCTTTCCCAGAGTAAGTTGGGGGTGGTGGGGGGAATCAACACGATCACTTTCATCACTGTCACTATCAATGGAAAATGGTTCACCACCAATCACTGCCAAATCATCACTGCTTGCTGTGAGTGTGTCACTTTCACTGCCACAATCAAGAGTAGTACTTACTGTTTTGTCCAGCTCAGTTCTAATTTCAGGAGTGCTCAACCCCTTCTGCCTCGCCGTCGGCAGTTCCTTTACCGGTGTAGAGGTAGAGGGAACACTAGCACTAAACATTGTAGAGGAGGAAGCGAGCGACGATGAGTCGGGACGGAGCGCCATTATCACGCACAGAGCTGGACAGATACTGACTGACGCGGGTCAGGGCAGGGGTGGGGGGGGTCCCCTCGGGGTTGGAGGAGGGAGGTGTGGGATGGC
The DNA here is from genome assembly GCF_032717465.1 of Coenobita brevimanus. Taxonomy (NCBI): domain Eukaryota; kingdom Metazoa; phylum Arthropoda; class Malacostraca; order Decapoda; family Coenobitidae; genus Coenobita; species Coenobita brevimanus. The sequence continues at coordinate 8,639,722 of NC_136957.1, read as the reverse complement.
TGGCGTGAAAGAACTCGACAGCTACTCTTGCGTGAGAATATTTGCGCGCCGGGAAAACGCGCGGTGTTCAAAATATTCACGATCATTCCAGAATGCCACCCGCGGTTTGGTCCAGTTTTGTTGCCGTCATTCTGGAATGACACCCGCGGTTAAGGGGTTAAGGTGGGTGGGACCCTGATGTTCGCCCATCCACTCCCCTGTCAATAATTATTCCTTTTCCCTGACACTATGCATAGGTGGGTCTGGTTATAGAAGGTGTCCTTTGTCTTGGCAAACATTTCCCCTCTTTTCCTTTCCTAACAGTTTTGTTTCTCTTCCCAATTTTTGTCGTCCCTCTGTCTTTGTCCCCTCTCTATCCTTCCACTTCTTCCCTTGCTTATCTCATGCATACTTCGCTCCTCATCCTTCCATACTGTCCTTCCCTCCCATTCCTTTCCCTCACTCCAAGCATATTTCCTCGTCTTATCTGCCTCACCATTTTCCCCCTTCAACCTTCATTCTTCCTTCCCTCAGTATTTCATCCTGCTTCCCGTATTTTCCTTCTTTCATCCCGCCCTCCTAATCTTTGCCCTTATTCTTTCCATCCTCACATTTTCCCCCTTGCCTTTCATCCCACTTTTTGTCATCTTTTCTCCCTCCCCATCCTTCACCTCCTTTCCTTACTTCCCTTCGTTTTTCCTTCACTTGGTTGCTGGAGAGATGCGCCTTCGCACGGTGCCACAGACATAGCTGGACGGCTCTGCCGCCTGGTAATGCAAACGCTCCGCAGCTTCCCTGCCATCATCTGAAAGGGGATGAAGGACTGCAAGAGGGGTGCATCTTCAGCCTGCATTCTACTGGCTTCATAATCATTTGAACCTGGGCTTCTAAAATCTACTGTTTTCCTCTTCTGCCCATGCATTTCCATCCTTCCGACTACCATCTCTTCTTGATGCTCAACTCTTATTTATCCTCTACCCTTCCCACACATATTCTCTCTCTCTCTCTCTCTCTCTCTCCCTCTCTCTCTGTATAATATATATATAAATATATATATATATATATATATATATATATATATATATATATATATATCCATCCATCCATCATCCAATCCTACGTTGCCCCATGAGAAGCATAGGAGCCCGGGGCTAGGCAAGTTGGTCCTGACATTTAAGATGAGAGTAACCAGCCTCACTCATCCCTGAGTGGCATTACATGAGCAGTAAACCCCAACCATCCCTTAGATATAAACCTTCACTGGCTCAATCCGATTGGAGGACCGCAATTACTCACGAAACCACCAGGCGCCATAATTTGAATATGGTCACCACCCAGCGTGGTAACTGGTTTCCTGGTGTACGAGAAACCATTCGGCTTGTCACTCAGTGTAGAGTCACCCACACGCATAATGAACAGGAAAGAATGAAGGAAAGAAAGACAAAAGAGGGAGTGTAAAGTCACCCGCAGGCAGAAGGACGAGGAAAGAATGAGGCAAAGAAAGACAGAAGAAGGAGGAAGGAAAGGAGAAAGGAGAGGAAAGGGCAGACATCCGAGAGCAGCATTACATCGAGTGAGTGGATGGTGAGCGCCGCTCATCTACCATTGTATATATATATATATATATATATATATATATATATATATATATATATATATATATATATATATATATATATATAATAGAGAGAGAGAGAGAGAGAGAGAATTGTGTGTGTGCTTGTGTGTGTGTGTGTGTGTGTGTGTTATATATATAATAGAGAGAGAGAGAGAGAGAGAGAGAGAATTGTGTGTGTGCTTGTGTGTGTGTGTGTGTGTGTGTGTGTGTGTGTGTGTGTGTGTGTATCTATTTATCTGTCTATCTGTCTATTTATCTATTTGTGTAACATCTTACCCGCTTGCCTGCCTCTGACTCTTTATCTACTTAACTGGCTGTCAGCTTTTTTCTTTATTTTTTTTTTCTCTCTCCCTTCCTAACTCCCCTCCTGCCAAACTTTCGCTGTTCTTCCTCTCCCACTGCCTCATTGCCTCACTACTTTTTCACCTACCTACTCAGCTATCTCCCTGTCTGTTACCTACTATTTTTTTTTTTCCTCCTTGCCTCTTTACCTACCATCGTGCCTGCTATAATAGTCTCCCTGAGTGTTTGCTGACCTCATGCCTACCAGAAAGCCTGCCTGCCTGGCTGAGTCCCTACGTGCCTGCCTGTCTGCCTGCTTGTCTGCCTGCCTGAATCGCTATGTGCTTGCCTGCCTGCCTGTCTTTCTGCCTGCCTGTCCACCAAGCTGACCCACAACAGCAACACGCCACACCATCTTTTCGTGAGAGCCTTGTATGAGTGTCATTCCGGCAATCAGACACGCAAGAGAGCAGGAAAAGACACATTGAGACAGGAAGAGAAGGAAACGAGAGGAAAGAAGGGAGACAGGTTGGTAGAGGGGTATGAAGGAAGAGGGAGGAAAGAATGGAGACAGGTTGGTACAGTAGAGGGATGGGAAGGGAGGGATTGGAGATAGACGAGGTGTTTGTTGCGACAAGAATGGTGTCAGTGAAAGAGGGACACGGTGAGAAAAACAGGTTAGAAGGCAAAGATGTAGTTAGGGAGGCAGGGATGGATGCAGGAAGTAGGAAAAGGATGCAGGAGGGATGGAAAGTTACATAGGAAGGCAGAGTTAGATAGGAAATTGGGCAGAGTTAAAATGAGATAAGCAGGGAGGGAAGACAGGAGGAGAAATGTGCATAGCTAAACAAACAGAGATGCAAGCAATGATGCAGGGAGTGGAAAGAAGGGATATGAGGAGGGTTGAAGTGAGAGGCAGGGATGCAAGGAAAGGGAGAGGCAGAGAGGCAGGAAGGGAAGGTGAAAGGGAGAATAAAAAAGAAGGCAGGTGGAAATGTAAGTAATGAAGTTTGCAGGAAGAAGGGAATCAGACAAGGAACGAAATACGCAGGAAGGGAATAACGGAGATGAGAAGGCAGGAAAAAAGTTAGGCTGCCAGGGAACCAAGAAGGAGCAAAAGGGCATAGGGAGGAAGGTAGGCAGGAACAGAGCGAGGTAGGGGAAAGCTAGGCGGGGAAAGAGATCGGAAGAGAGAAGAGGTATGGAGGTAGTGAGGGAGGTAGATAAAGAGGAAGGAGGAGAGGTAAGCAGAGGGACAGAGGAAGGGATAATTAGAGCAGTATGGAGGGAAATTGTGGAAGGAGGACAGCGAGAGAGGTGGGCAAGGAAGCAATTAAGAAGGGAAGTAGGCAGGGAGGGAGGTGGATAGGGATATAGGAAGTGGGACAGACATGAAGACAGAGAGCGAAACAAAAAAAGAGGATGGAAAGAATTCAAACACAGTGTGGGGAAAAGGGGATAGAGAGAATGAGTGGGAAAATGAGAAATACGAGATAATAAGAAAATTGAAGGGACAGAGGTAAGGAGTGAACAAGGAGAGCTAAGATAAGACACAGGGAGAGTAACAAGCACAGAGGCAAGGAGAGATGAATTGTGAGATATAAGCAAACTGAAAGGACAAGAGCTAAATAGAGGCAAGGAGACAGTAAATGAAAGGGAAAGGGAGAGGTTATTAGAAATGGAGAGAGAGAGAGAGAGAGACCTGAGGAGAAAAATAGGGAGGGAAGTAAGAACATAAATAAGATCGGTAGGAGAGGGGAAATAAAGACAGCTAAAGAAAAAAAATATTCACAAAGACAAGAAGAAATCGGTAGAAAAGTATGAGAGAAAAGGAGAAAGAGAGGGCATAACAAGAGAACGTTAAGTAATGGGTAAGCGGATGAGGAAAGATAGCAGTAGGAAGGGAGAAAGGAAGAGGACTGGAGGCAGGGTAACAGGGAGGAGGAAGAAAGAGGTATTTTGGTAAGGACGCACGTAGAGAATTAAGCAGAATAAGATTACGGTAGGGAGGCTGAGAGGAAGGAAAGTGAGAAGAAGGGAGGAAAGGGAGGTAAACAGTCAGGCAAAGCGGGAGGGAGGAAAGGAGGGAGGGTAGAGTTTTTTGGATGGAAGGAAAGAGGGATGATGCGTCGAAAGAAAAAAAAGAGACGGCAAATTTTTAGGGGAAGAAGTGGAATGGAAAGCGGCGAGGAGAAAGGTAGGCTAAAAAGTGCATGATATAGAGAAGAATGAAGGGGCAGAGAGAGGCAATGACGAAAAAGAGAGGAGGGAAGATTTTATGTATAGAGGCAGGAACAATCATACTGGAGGTTAAGAAACCGCAGTTACGGGCTCGTGTACAGTATTTGTCAACAGCCATCTTAAACCTGACGACAACAGAGTATCACCATGCGCAACTGCTCGGCAGACAAAATATTAATACATTACACTTGTAATACATTACAGGAGGGATTAGAGCAGGGTGCTGGAAAGGAAAGGGAAGGGAGAGAAGAGAAAATTGATGAACAGAAAAAAGATCAGTAGGAAACGAGAGAGAGAGAGAGAGACAGACAGAGAGAGAGAGAGAGAGTTACCTAAATACACAGATCACACAGACCTTATGGTTCCTACGAGGCGGTCCGGCCACGTCACTGATACAGTGCTCAAGTTACAGAAGTGGGAGAAAAGGATAGCACGCCAGAAGGCCCTCTGCCCCACGCTCCAGACATTCCGGTTTTTGTCGTACAGGAAAAAAAGTGAAAACTAGCACCCTGAAGGATTCAAAAAGCCTGAAGGAAATTTCATGGGATAGGCAGAAAGTAGAATATCATGAAATGTTAGGGCTGTGTATGCAGCCAAGTATTAATTCCAATTTCACCATATTGTGTGCCCTTGTTATTATGCTTTTTCTTTTTTTTAATGGTAAGAAAAATAATTGACGGCACCTTTTCACTTGTATGCTGTAGTTATCTACTGTACTTTCACACATATTGTGGAAGTGAAACTGTATACTCAATTTCTGCGTTTCTATGCAAAAATATGCACATCCATGCATGAGCACATAAGCTCATATATGCCAGTGTGAGTGCTTAGACACACACACACACACACACACACACACACACACACACACACACACACATATATATATATATATATATATATATCATCCGGTGGGGCGCTCACCATCCACTCACTCGATGTACTGCTGCTCTCGGGTGTCTGCCCTTTCCTCCCTTCCCTCCATTCCTTCCTTCCTCTTCTGTCTTTCTTTATTGCATTCTTTCCACGTCCTTCTGCCTACGGGTGACTTTACACTCTCTCTTTTGTCTTTCTGTCCTTCATCTTTTCCTCTTCCTTCTGCCTGTGGGTGACTCTACACTGAGTGACAAGCCGAATGGTCTCCTGTACACCAGGAAACCATTTACTACGCGAGTCGTAACCATATAACCAAATTATGGGGCCTGGTAGTTTAGTGCTTAATTACGGCGCTCCAATCGGATTGAGTCGGTGAAGGTTTATATCCAAGGGATGGTTGGGGTTTATTGCTCATGTAATGCCACTCAGGGATGAGTGAGGCTGGTCACTCTCATCTTAAATGACATGACCAACTTGCCTAGCCCCGGGCTCCTACGCTCCTTATGGGACAACGTATGACTGGATTATGGATGAATAGATATATATACCTAGGCGGCTTCCCCCAGAAAAAGGGAGGTAGCCGAGACAGGATGTCATACTCCCAATATACTCATCCACACCGACACACACACATGCATATATGCATTCGCATCATAGCCCCAGTGGTAGAAGGGACAGATCCTCACCGCATCACACCGCACGAGGGTCAACATAATTCATATCCCGAACGAATAAAAAAGAACACAATGGCTACACCTGATACGGCATATTTGGTCAGGTTAGGTCAGGTCTAGTCAAGGATCGCTACTCTAGCTTCTCCTCCTCACTGACAGGAAATACAGTTATTCGTATGCATATGGATAAATGTACGTATATATGCACGGACACAGATAGATGTTGATACACAATTACTTTCATATTTATAACTACGATAACGATCGTAGGAAGGAGTCTATCTAATCTCTTTAACGATATTTATTATATTGTTTTTGACCACATTCCTCGAGTGTTCATTCCAGGCAGTTGCAATAGAGAAGGTGAAGAAGTTTTTGATCGTATCAAGGTTAGCCTTCATTGCATGGATCTTCATTCCGTTTCCTCGAGTTGTGGCCTCGGTAATAACTTTGAGTAGATTGTTCAACTCGATATTACTAAAACCACTGAGTATCTCAAAGTGTTCAATTAGCTGTTTCCTGGTGTTACGTTTCCTAAGAGAGAATAAATTCAATTCCTTAAGCATCTCCAAATATGGTTTATTCCTCAGGGAGGGAATTAAATTGGTAATCCTGCGTTTTATAGCTTCTAGTTTCTCAGTATCATTGACCATATATGGTGCCCATAATTAAGCCCTAAACTGTAAGTGTGGCATAACTGCTTTTGAACAGATGGATCACAGTTTAGAACCTTTGCATTTACAAGTAAAATAGTTTTTATGAATCCCAGGGGTTTGTTGGCTTCATTCGCGACAAAGATGCACTGACCTTAAAATTTAAGTTAACCGGAAATAATTATTAAAAAATCCTTAACTTGTGAGTACTGGATAATTACCTGGCCTTGCCTTTCGTAATCGTATTTTTATTTTTTTGCTCTGCACTGCAGTCCCTGGCACTTGTTAATAATGTGCGGTATTTGCTACCGTATATTTCTGACCAATTTAGCAATTCTGTTGACATTATGAACGTAATTCTTTCCTCTTCAGTTAACACAGCACTTCTGATTTTTGTGTCATCCGCGAATTTAGAAATGAAGTTGTTTAGCCCCATCAGTTATGAAGAGGACTGTCTCAACACTGACCCATGAGGAACACCACAAGTCACGAGGGTTCAGTGTAACTCTACTGCATTTATTACGACACGCTGTTTTCTGTCACTTAGTCAGCTATTTACCCCATGAATGCTTCTATCAGTTCTAAGTATTCTCACCTTTTCAGTAAGTTGTTATGTGGTTCTTTGTCAGTGTGTGTGTGTGTGTGTGTGTGTGTGTGTGTGTGTGTGTGTGTGTGTGTGTGTGTGTGTGTGTGTGTGTGTGTGTGTGTGTGTGTGTGTGTGTGTGAGAGAGAGAGAGAGAGAGAGAGAGAGATCTAATAGAAGCCTGAGTGAGGGACATGGAGAGGTTCGCATGGGGAGAGACGGAGGGAGGGAAGAAAATAAAAATAACTGAAAAGTAAAGACTACGGGAGGAGGTGCGAAAAGGGGGAGAAATTTCTCTACTTTACTTCCTCCACGCCCTCCTAATCTCATGTTTCGCGACTCCCACCTTCCTTCACTTCATTCTCTTTGTTATTATTTTTTGTTTCATTGTTCCTTTCTTTTTCCTTCACTCCTTCCAAATTCCATTCTTTTCTTCTTATTTTTTTTCTCAATGTTCTGTTTCTTTCCCTTCTTTCATTTTGTCCTTTTTATTTTTCTCCTCCGCTATTTGTTCCTTCAATCACTCCTTGGGCATCATCTCACTCATTGAATTTTACGTTCTAAATTAGATGAATGATCATAAAGAGATGGAGCTGTTCTATGCAAAACTTAACTCACTTGTGAACCAGTGCCCCTCGCCGAATACACTCTTTGTCCTAGATGATTTGAATGTGGATACAGGTAGTGACAGGAAAGGCTTCGAGTAATGTGTAGGTCGCCATGGCTTTGGAAATAAGAATTCTCATAGTTCTTACCTTCTGGATTTCCCAAAGTCCCATATTCTGAGAATTACTGGATCCTGTTTTCAGTGCCTAGATCTTTAATGCTGGAGTTTGTATTTCAGTAGCAAAGAGGTTCCACAGGAGAAACACCACATACATGTTAAACACCACATCCATGTTAGTGCTCACTTGGGGAACCTTCAGAACTGCAATGTTTGCAGGAGTGCAAAGGTCTTTGCTACCGATCACAGACTTGTTGCTGCCAGTCTATGGCTACCGAGAGAAGCCCAAGATGCTGCTGAAAACAATTCCCTCTTGTGAAGCTGAGGAATGAGGAGGGAGCATATTAGCATGCAGTGGCAGTCTCATATAGGCCTGAAGTGCTCAGTACTGTCAAGGACCCTGTTGAATGATGGGATACCTTTAAACATACTACCTTGGCAATAGGTGATGAATGTGTTGGAGAGCACCTTAGATCAAGGAGGGGTTTTGTCTCACCTTGGACACTGACAAAAACTGAGATGTGTTGTGCTACCAGACTGGCTGGGGACTGGGAACAACACAGAATTCTGCCTCGACAGGCACGAGTTTTGCTGAGAAGGAGCAAGGAGAGGTATGTCAGCAAAACTACTGACGATGTGTAGGGACACCTTCAAACTGCTTGCCAAGCCCAAACAAAGGTACACTCCAGACATACCACTCAGACTAAATCTGTTTAGACAGCAGATGGATGGCTCACGTCAGGGGCAAGTGAGTATAGGGCTCATTGGGATAAGTACTTTCATCAGCTGTAAATGACTGAACCTCCCAGTGGAGAGCTTCCATCAGGTCGTGTACAACCATTTGCTACTCTGCCACCAATCGATGGTACCATGCCCTCTGTAGAAGAAATCAAGAAGGCAGTGGACAGGATGAAGAGCGATAGAGCAGCTGGTGTTTGGACATCCTGGCAGAACTGATCAAAGCTGGGGGTAAAGACATGGTCAGATTATTACATTCCAGTCTTACAATATGATAAGGTTGCATCACATGACAACTTATCACATAGCAAGGTTGATATAACATGGATTCAGTGAGGTTACAGAGAGTGACCTTGACTGCAACACTCACCTATAGTTTCTCCTAGGCTGGTCCGAGTCACCAAGTGTTCCCAACAAGGCTGAGGGACAACTGGAGGACCTGAATGATCATTCTAGGTCCTCAGTAGGAGAAGGGAAATGGAGAGACCCATGTGGTGATGCCTTCTGACGGTGCTTAATCATGTCTAATTTCACTTCAAGGGAAAGGCTACACCTTGCCCATTTATTGCCCTCAGCGGCATCAGTTGCACTATGCTTTCCACTGGGAGTAGCACCAAACATGATTCCGAAGTTCAGAGTTTCCCTTTTTTCACACACTCAGAGTTTTCTGTTGAATGCAGCACTATTTATAGCATAGGCTACTTCCACTGTTACTTGATGTTACTGGTATCATTATGAGGGTCTTATCCAGACAAGAATGTTAGGTAACTTGGAGAGCATGAGGGAGACAATTACTGGTGTGGGACATGAGACAGAGAGAGTGGGCGAGTGAGACTCATAGGGTTAGTGCAAAGGAAGCTGCCTGCACAGACCGGAGATAGGTGTTCAGTGCATGTAAAGATCGGGTGGACATCTTGGCTTAGACAGCTGACCGTCAGCTTGCATGTGTCACCGGTTCGCACGAAATTATCGAACACGGCAGTCAAAAATATCATTCTAGTGAAATCGAAACCAATTTTTAAATGTTATTCTGTGAGAGGGTATAACTTTAAATTATCATTCTAGAGATTTATTTTATAGCAAACAGTCATAATGCAAGACCAAATTGTATATGCAGTCATAGAAGCAGTTTGACTGATTGGTATAATTCCTCTTGACTGGACAAGGGGTTTACTCAACCAAATCTGGAAACAGAAAGGAGACCAGCATGACTGTAGCATTAGATTGGTATTACAGTGATTATCGTGCCAGGCAAGGTTCTTGCCCACATTCTCCTGCTGCATATCAGGGACCATTTGCTATATTTTCAGAGGCCTGAGCAATCCAGATTCATGCCTAAGACTTCTACACTTTACCTCAGCGAATCTTTTTGAGTTTTGGAATGTCTCCTTTGGTATCAACAACGTCTGCTTGCAGCCTATTTGGATGTCAAGAAAGCATTTGACTCAGTAAACTGAGGTATTACGGGAATTCCTATGACTCCATGTGATCTCAGGAGGGATAATCTGACTGATTGCTGGCCTATATTCAAAAACTGAGTGCTGTCAACTGTGGAGGAGGAACATCCAACTTCTTCCTGCTAAGTACTTGTGTATCCCAGAGATATGTCCTAGCTTCCACACTTTTTAACACACACACTGATTGGTCACTTGGCTGGGCTGTGAGTAGAAGTCACTGTAAAGCAGGCTATCAATTGGCAATTGCAGGGTTACTGACGTTGATTCTGCTGATGATGCACTTATCCTAGCTGAGTCACGGGGTGCCCTTGAGGAATTTCACAAGAATGTGAAACAACTAGGATTAACCCATTAATGCCTAGAGTTCCTGTGCAAGGGATTTTGCCAGAAGGGTACTATGTGTATCGTCCTCCGCCTATTGGCTCATAGTCATGAAGCTTATAGGTCCCTACCGCGGGGTTCCCTTCTTTATTAAATTTTGAATACGCCCAGTTCTGTCCTTTATAGAGGACACTTGGCACCAATGGGTTAAAGAAACTGATAGATTTGCTGGTGTTTAACCAATTAATGCCCACAGTTCCTGTGCGAGGGATTTTGCTGGAAGGGTATTAAGCACACCACCCTCTGCCTATCGGCTCATAGTCGTAAAGCTCATAGGTCCCTACCCCAAGATTCCCTTCTTTCTTCAATTTTGAAAACACCTAGTTCTGTCCTTTACAGAGGACACTGTGTGCCAATGGGTTAAAGGTCTCTTGGGCCAGGTATGGTCCAGGTATTTAACCCTTCGTGGGCAAATGGGGTCCCTGCAGATCCCAGCATGTTTTTAACCCGTACCATCCCAGGCATTTATACAATTTTATACCCACCCAATCCCGGACCAAAAACGGAAATTTTTTTTATTGCATTAAACAATCCAAAAGGACATATAAATCAAGGAAAAGCAAAAAAAAGTACTCCTTATAGGAAAAATAAGTGCAGGATGGCCGTCCATTGTGTTTCTAGCCAAGTTTCCCAAGCTGTGAGTGACGTTTTCCCTCCCAGCAGGACGGGATGAGAGAGAACAGGGGAGGAGAATGGTGGAATCCCCATTCTCAATATCCTCCTCCACTGGCTCATATTCCTCCCCAGAAGAGTCGTCCAGGTCTTCCTCTTCTATAGAATCACTAAATGAAGGGACAGAGGGTCCATGTGACAGTGTCAACCACCTCCTTCAGCCCAATGAGGTGGAAAAATGGCGCGACTTCCGTGACATTCTAACGCTGTGACGGACAGTGGCAGACTGATGTTACCAAGCCATGCAGAACCAAACTCAGTGCTACAAGTGATTGTGCACAGTGTTGCCAATACATTAAGTTACTCCTTAGCAAAAAATTAGCTAGATTGAAGCAGTCAGAGATGCGCTACAGCGTTTAAATTATGTTGTCGGCACCATCACGTTGTTGGGATTACTCGAGATGTTTTGTACCATTGGCACCATGCCAGCAACTGGATTGTACGGGTTAAAATGTTGCCATTAAGCCATTTGTTACTTTCACACCCTGGCCTCTCGTGACTTTTATTGTAGATGATTGTTTTATATCCTCATAAAATTTTAGCAAAAAATCTTGCACGATTAAGCAGTGACATTGCAATAAATGTCAGTGGAGTCTGCCAGGACCCCACCTGGCCTTTTGTGTGACTTTTTTTTTTTTTTCAGATATTTCAGATTATAAACATTAGGAAAATGTCAATACCAGCAGCAAAGTTTTATGCCTCAATGGTGGTGGCAGAAGGTGACCAAGAAGAAGAAAATTATTCAGATGGTGATTTATCTGTATCCAGCACTGATGATTATGAAGTGCTTGAACACCCCCTGGGGGTAGGGGGGTTTTCATACCCCTGGGGGTAGGGGGGTTTTCAAGAATACTCCCCCAGTATCCCTGCTTGTCGTAAAAGGCGACTAAAAGGGTTGGCGGAGGGTTAGTGCCCCTCCCCGGAAAACAACTAACTAAAAAAACAAACAAGAAGCCTCGGACAAGGACTGACCAAACGTTGACGACCCAGGACCGGACAAAGGACTTGGTAATGTGTACATGGAATGTAAGAGGAGCGAATGATGAGGTGAAAGAGAGAGAGATTGTCCAGGTGCTTGAGGATGCGAAAGTGGATGTATGTGGAATAACTGAAACAAAATGGAGAGGAGAAAGTGTGAGAGAATGGGAGTATGGATGGGGTATATGTGCAGGAGTAGATGAGAATGAGAGGGCAAAGGAAGGAGTGTGTATAGTTGTGAGTAAAAGATGGAAGAAGAGCATAAGACAGTATGGATCAGTTGGGTCAAGGATTGTGTGGGTAAAGTTGAAAGTTGGAATACAAATGTGGGCGATTGTGTGTGTGTATGCGCCAACGCAAGATCGTGCTAGAAGAGTGAGAGAAGAGTTCTGGACAAATGTGGAAGTGTGCATGGAAAAGTTTGGAAGGAATGAGAGAGTGTTTTTGATCGGTGATATGAATGGTAAAGTTGGTAATGTGAAGGTGGATGGAATAGTTGGTGAGTGGGGTGTGCCTGCTGAGATAGATGAGAATGGGAGTGCGTTAGTGGACATCTGTGCTGGGAGGGGGTTGGTAATAGCCAATACCCTCTTCAGGCATAAAATGATCCACAGGTATACATGGCGAGTGATGAGAAGGGTGGGTGGTGAACTGAATGAAAGGAAGGCAATGATTGGTTATGTGTGTGTGGATGAAAGGATGCGAAGATGTATATTGGATGCAAGAGTTTATAGAGGTTGGGGGAGTGGCCTTTCTGACCACTACTTGGTGGTGGCCAGAATTAGGATGCAAGTAAGATGGAGGAATAGAAGAAGGGAAAGACGAGAGGAAGGAGTAGTTGCAAGGAGAGTGGAAAGGTTACAAGAGGATGAGAAAAAGGCAGAGTATAAGAGAGAAGTGGAGGAACGATTGGGCAAATATGAATTGGAGCAGATGGGAGACGTGGAAGGTGTGTGTAAGATATTTACAGAAGAAATATGTGCAGCATGTGATGTGGTGTGTGGAAGGAAGAGAAGACGGAGGGGGTGCAAGGAACAGCGTGGTGGACTGAAGAGGTGAAACAGGCTGTGGCACAAAAGAAGAAAGCATACAATGAATGGATGAGAAATAGGGGCGTGGAAGAAGTTGAGAGGCAGAAGAGAGAGTTATATGTGGAAAGGAAGAGAGAGGTGAAAAGATTAGTAAGAGAGAGTAAGAAGAGAGTGGATGAGGAATTTGGAAGGAATTTGAGTGTAAAGTGGAGGGACTGTAAGAAAATGTTCTGGAGAGAAGTGAAAAGAGTAAGACAGGGTGGAAGTGAAGTTAGCAGGGGAGTGAAAGATAAACATGGTAGATTACTAGTGGAGAAGGGAGAAAAAGTGAGCAGATGGAGAGAACACTTTAAGGAATTGTTGAACGTAGAGGATGGAAGTAATGCGAGTATAAGTGGCTGGGGAATGGCTGGGAGAAGGAGGGAGGTGAGAAGACAGGTAGAAATCAGTAGGATAGAGGTTGTGGAAGCAATGAAGAAAGTTAAATCGGGGAAAGCCCCAGGAATTGATGGAGTGTGTGGTGAGATGCTGAAGCATGGGGGAGAGATAGTAGTAGAATGGATGTGGAAGATGTGCAGATTGGCCTGGGAGGAAGGTAGAGTCCCGGAGGATTGGAAGTCAGGTATAATTATTCCCTTGTACAAAGGAAAAGGGGAAAAAGAAGTGTGTGGTAATCATAGGGGCATTTGTCTTCTTAGTATAATAGGAAAAGTGTATGGTAGGATACTTATAGACAGAGTTAGAGAAAGAACAGAGAAATTAGTTGGAGAAGAACAGGGAGGCTTTAGGAAGGGAAGAGGTTGTGTAGATCAGATATTCATTCTTAGATCTTTAGTGGAAAAGTTTCTAGAGAAGGGAAAGAAGTTGTATGCGGCTTTCATGGATTTGGAGAAAGCATATGACAGGGTGGATAGACAAGGATTGTGGAAAGTGTTAAGAATATATGGAGTAGATGGGAAGTTGTTGAATGCTGTGAAGAGTATGTATGATGGTGCTAAGGCTGCAGTGCGTGTGGATGGTGAACTAAGTGAATTTTTCTCTTTGAAAGTTGGTTTGAAACAGGGATGTGTCATGTCTCCATGGTTGTTCAATCTGTACATGGATGGGGTAATAAAAGAGGTACAAGGTAGGGTAGTGGATGTTGGAGTGGCCCTGGTGAGAGAGGATAGTGTTTGGAAACTCCCTGTACTGTTGTTTGCAGATGATACTGTGTTGTTGAGTGAAGATGAAGGGGAGCTGCAAGGCTTGGTGGATGAGTTTGAGAGAGTGTGTAAGAAACGGAACCTAAAGGTGAATGTAGGGAAGAGTAAAGTGATGGTCTTTGAGAGAGGTGAAGTCAGTGAATGTATAGCGAGGTTGGATGGTGAGGAATTGGAAAATGTGAGTACGTTTAAGTATTTGGGTAGTGTGATGAGTAAGGATGGAGGTTTGGAGGGTGAAGTGCTTGAAAGGGTACAGCAGGGAAGAAAGGTTGCTGGTTCCTTGAAAGCAGTGATAAGAAACAGGGAAGTGAGCATGGAAGTAAAAAAGTTACTACATGACAGTATTGTGATACCAACTCTAACGTACGGAAGTGAAGCTTGGACGTTGTTGGAAGGACACAAGTCAAGAGTGAGAGCAGTGGAAATGAGTTATTTAAGAGGAGCTTGTGGAGTCACGTGGAGAGACAGGCTGACGAATGAGGATATAAAGGAGCGTTGTGGTGTTGATGTGGATGTGATAGGAAGCGTTGTGAGGAACACACTGAGGTGGTTTGGCCATGTGGAGAGAATGGAGGGTGAAAGACTGACGAAGAGAGTGTATGTGAGTGAGGTGGAGGGTGGAAGAGGGAGGGGGAGACCGAGGATGAGATGGAGGGATGGGGTGGAGAGGTATATGAGAGAGGGGGGTGTGAGTTGGGAGCAGGGTAGTGAAATGGCGGGGGACAGGGCGACTTGGAGGCGATTTGTTTGTGGCCACCCCAAACGGGATTGAGGCGTCTGGCAATAGATAGATAGATAGTACTGAGTCTCTTGTGAGTGCTGATGATAATTCTGAAAATGCAAGTGGTGGTAGTAATACAGAAGATGCTCATCAAGATGATAAAACAAGAAATTGTTGTACCAAATTTGAACATTATAGGGATAGTTTTATTTTATGATCATGTTAATTTACTTTACACATGAACTTGTTATTATTTTGAGAACCTGTTCCAAGAATACTGACAATCAGACATTCAAATATGTGTAGAATCAGTACTTCCACACTCAAACTTTAATAAAGTTGTGATACTATGAAAAATTTTGTTAAAATAATAAAAAAAAACAAAAATAAAAAGGGACACTTGGTGGGTTGGTTCCATGTGCCGTGTCTTGGTCAACATATGTACAAAGTTTAGTAGATATAACTTCATGGATATGGCAGAAATACACCATTAAGGTTTGGGTTCCGCTGGGACCCCATCGGCCTTCCGTGTAACTTGGTAACCCCTTGCCCACGAACGGTTAATGGCCTGTTTGATGAACCAGTTCAATCTGTCCAAGCATGTGGAGAGCATATGGAATTCTTAGAAAGATTCACTTATCCTGGTAGTATGGAAAATACCAACGGTAGACCACGTGATGAGATTTCTTATCACATTGGTCTGGTCTTTGGAGTTATGCATTCTCTCAGCTCAGGCGTTTGACTTTGCTGTTATTTGTGTAAACAGACCAAAACTCGTATATTCAAGGCACTGCTGCTCCCTGTCTTACCATATGACTGTGAGACAAGGGCAGTACATAGTGGCTTGAAACAACGAATTGGCTCCTTTCTCACCAAGTGCCTATGTAGGGTTATGGGATATTGCTGGTACAACTGGGTATGTATCGATTGACCAATCTGTGAGACTGAGTTGAGTTCTTTTGCCTACATAATGTAACTGCGTAGTCCATTTACATGGGGATGTGGCCCATTTTCCTGAGGCTGAACCTGCCCACAGGGTGATCTCTGAGAGATCTGACTCTCGATGGAGACCAAAGGGAAGGCTGCAGAACTTTTGGCTAGAGCAAGTTGATCATTTATGTCTAGAGATACTTAGAGGGGAGGGAAGAGTTGCTGCATGGCAAGTTGCATGAAGGGCTCCATGTGGGTGGAAATGGAGAGTGAGTGAAGCTATGTGCCTCATAGTATTTGTCCCAAGATGATTATGATAATGATCTCTCCTACCATTAATTTGTTCTCTGTTCCCATCTCTTTATGGCTGAAGAGTCACACTATCGTGACCATGAAAGGGGATACAAAAACCCATACTGGCAGAGAAAAAAAGATGTATTTCCAAACAGTTTCGGCAACAGCTGTCGCCCTCTTCAGTGGATCTACAGTTCAAGAGTGGTCAGACCACTCTTGGTCTGTAGATCCACTTGGTCTGTAGATGTGGTAGGTGGGGGAACTCACCATCCACTCACTCGATGTAGTGCTGTTTAGGTGTCTGCCCTTTCCTCTCTTCCATCCTTTCTCTTCTGTGTTTCTTTCTTTTATTCTTTCCTCTTTCTTCTGCCTACAGGTGACTTTAAGCCGAGCACACATTGAGACGCAGGGCAGGGCAGGGCAGGGCAACACAGGGCAGCATAGGTGTGGTGCACACATTGAGAAGCAGTCTGTCATTCTGTACAGGTACCGTGGTCATGGCTGTCGCTCAAGATTACTTAAGAAACCTTAGTCCAGAGTCCGACTTAGAAAAGAATTTGAGAAAGTTATGTTATTATTTGACATTTGTAAAGGAAAGCAGTCACTGTGGAGGAGTGAATACATGGAAAAGAGGAATGACCATGGAGTATTTGATTTAACTTCTGAGCTGTCTGATGCAAGATACAAGAACTTTTTCAGAATAAGTCATGATCAATCTGAAGAAGTGCAAAATATGATACAAAGTGACATCCTCTGAAGGATGCAATGCCCAAAACACAATCAGGAGTAGAGAAAAACTGGCTGTTTTTAAGGTGGGTTTATATTTCTTCACATCTGTCTTTAAAGAATATAGAGACTGAGGAAATAATCCTCTGATAAACTATCTATCTATTGCCAGACGCCTCAATCCCGTTTGAGATGGCCACAAACAAGTCGCCTCCAAGTCGCCCTGTCCCCCGCCATTTCACTGCCCTGCTCCCAACTCACACACCCCTCTCTCATATACCTCTCCACCCCATCCCTCCATCTCATCCTCGGCCTCCCCCTCCCTCTTCCCCCCTCCACCTCACTCACATACACTCTCTTCGTCAGTCTTTCACCCTCCATCCTCTCCACATGGCCAAACCACCTCAGTGTGTTCTTTATAACGCTTCCTATCACATCCACACCACAACGCTCCTTTATATCCTCATTCGTCAGCCTGTCTCTCCACGTGACTCCACAGCTCCTCTTAAATAACTCATTTCCACTGCTCTCACTCTTGACTTGTGTCCTTCCAACAATGTCCAAGCTTCACTTCCGTACGTTAGAGTTGGTATCACAATACTGTCATGTAGTAACTTTTTCACTTCCATGCTCACTTCCCTGTTTCTTATCAATGCTTTCAAGGAACCAGCAACCTCTGATAAACAATTCCCCTATATCCTAGTTGTATATGTATGCAAGTTCATGATATTTTTCATACAGCAATATACTTACCATCTTTAAACTGTAGAGTGCATGCAATCGCATCCCATATCTCATCTTTATAAGATCCCTTCATGTACTCAGGATGAGTAGTGTCATACAGCACTTTTTGTTGGCGGACAGCCTCTATAAGTTCCTCGGTGGACGACATCGTGAGTACTGTCAAAATGAATTGCTGTGCCGCACGTGTGCAGGAAACTGCTTTTCAAAGACTGTGGCGCAGGCTGACACAGGTCTGCACCTACGCTGTGCTGCCCTGCGAGCCCACGTGTGCGCTTTCATTTAAAATTGTAAGATGCAGTTTTCTGCCTTGCTCTGTGCTGCGTCACCTGTGTCGCCTGTGTCTCAGTGTGCGCCCTGCCTTAGGCTGGGCGCACACTGAGACGCAGGGCAGCACAGAGCAGGGCAGACACAGGGCAGAGCAGGGCAGGGCAACACAGGACAGCATAGGCGTGGTGCGCACATTGGCTCAAGCAGTCTGTCGTCCTGTGCTGTACTGTGATCATTTGCATTATTACAATCCAGTGGTACGATCTCTCTCTCTCTCTCTCTCTCTCTCTCCACACACACACACACACACACACACACACACACACACACACACACACACACACACGATGCAACAGCACACAGCAACAGTCAAATCCGTATGCGAATTCATGATATTAATTTTCATACAGCAATATACATACCATCTTTATACTGCAGAGTTCTTGCAATATCAGCCCATATTGCGTCCTTGTAAGATCCCTTCATGTACTCAGGATGAGTAGTATCGTACAATACTTTTTGTTGGCGGACAGCCTCTATAAGTTCCTCGGTGGACGACATCGTGAGAACTTACAAAATGACTGGCTGTGCCACACGTGTGCAGGAAACTGCGTTTCAAAGACTGCGCGGCACAGGCCGACACAGGTCTGCAGCTGTGCTGTGCTGCCCTGCGTGACAACGTGCGCGCTTACATTTGAAATAGTGAGATGCAGTTTTCTGCCCTGCTCTGTGCTGCGTCGCCTGTGTCGCCTGCGTCTCAATGTGCGCCCGGCCTTACACTCCCTCCTCTTTCTTTCCTTCATTCTTTCCTCTTCCTTCTGCCTATGGGTGACTCAACACTGAGTGACAAGCCAAATGGTTTCCTGTACACCATGAAACCATTTACTATACTGGGTGGTAACCATATAACCAAATTATGGCACCTGGTGGTTTAGTGGGTAATTAAAGTGCTCCAATCGGATTGAGCCTATCTAGGTTTATATCCAAGGGGTGGTTGGGGTATATTGCTCACGTAATGCCACTCAGGGATGAGCGAGGCTGATCACTCTCATCTTAAACGTCTGGACCAACTTGCCTAGCCCCGGGTTCCTACGCTCCTTATGGGGCGACATAGAATTGGATGATGGATGGATGGATGGATTTACCATTTTTGATTTCCTTCCTTCTCTTCTTCCACCGTGTCTTCTCTCCTCCATCCTTCTCTTCTCACTCTCCAAACCTTCACTCTTTTCTCCCTTCCTTCTATGGTCTTTTTTCTTTTTTGTTCTTTTCTTACCTGCATCAGCGTCTTTTTTTCCTTCTCCCTTCCTCCTCTACTCTTTTTCATTCCTCTCTTCTTTTCTCCCTCAGTCACTTTTCCTTTATTATCCTCTTCCGGATTCTTTTCGCTGCCTTTCTCGCCCTTTTCTTTCTGTACCTCCTTTCACCACCAATCTCTGTTTTTCCCTTCCTCCTCGGTTTTCCTCTTTTTCCCTCTCTTTTTCCCTATTCTTTCCTGGTCCCCCATCTCTCTCTGTTTTTCTCTTCTCCCTATAAAATTTTCCTAAGTATTTCTTATCATACATTCTTTCACCCATTTCCCCATTCCACGTTCTTTTCCTTCTCCTGTTCTCTCTGTCTTCCCTCTTTCTTTCCTTCCTGCCCGTTTCTCCCTTGCTACATTTTTTCCTCTGCCCCCCCCCCCTTCCGCCTTTTCTCCCTTCTTAATTTCCTTCCTGTATCTTTCTCTTGTACTCTTTCTTTTCTCCTTTGCCGTTCTCACCTCCTTCTTCCCTCCAAGACTTCTCCTTTTCTGCCTCCATCCTTCCTGTCCCTTCCTACATCCTCTAACCTTTCTCTCCCTTCCTTCATCTCTCTTCCCTTCGTTCCGTCTCTCCTTTCTTCCCTCTCTCCCTTTTCTTCTCATCCCTCCCTTCTTCCCTCTCTCCCGTTCCTTCTCATCCCTCCACTCCTCCCTCAGTCCAACCTTTCTCTCTCTTCCCACCTCTCTCTACCCCTTCTCCCCGTCATTCCTTTCCTCGACCCTTTCCTCTCTCCTTGCCTCTTACTCACACGCAAAACAAAAATCAGTGATACTTTTCCCTTCAAGTCTGTCAGGCGAGGGGGAGGGAAGGAGGGAGGGGAGTGGAGGGAAGGAGGGAGGGAGGGAATTGGTGAGAAGCCGATAAGAGAGAGAGAGAGAAAGAGAAGAAGAAAAAGGAACAAACATAAACTGGGAAGGGGAGAAAAAGGAAATGGAAAGACATACTTGGGACCGAGATATATGGATGAAAAGAGAGAGAGAGAGAGAGGGGGGGGGAGGGGGCAGAGACAGAGACAGAGAGGCTTGAGATGCTAGGTATAAACCGAAGAAAGACTGATAAACAAGTGAGGGAGAGGAGAAACTGAGGATGAGGGGAAGAAAACAAACAAAACGAAGAACACTGATATATAATTACACAGAGAAGAAATGTTTACACACACACACACACACACACACACACACACACACACACACACACACCAAAAGCTCCTGGATCTCGTACAAGAGTTTTTCTTAACGCAACATGTGAGGGAAACCACCAGAAAAAGAGGACTTGATGTACCTTCAGTGCTAGATCTAATATTTACAAGGCAAGAAAATGATACTGACAGTTTAATATATCACCCTCCACTCGGCAAAAGCGATCATGCAGTACTAAATTATAACTTCAGGATAGCATATGACGTAGTAAACAGCAATGATAGTTACAAAAAGAGCCTAAACTATAAAAAGGGAAATTATCAAGACCTAAAGAAGTATTTCTTAGAAGTTGATTGGGAAAATGAGCTTAGAGGACAAGATTTAAAAGCTGTATATAAAAAATTTTGTGAATTTTATGAAATAGGAGTCCAGAAGTACATCCCACAGCACAAAGAAGCAGATAAGAAAATACAGAAATGGTTCAATACAGAATGTAAAAAATCAAAAGAAAGAAGAGATTTGTTGTGGAATAGATACAGAAGACACAATAGTGAAAGGGCGTATAATAATTACAAACAGGCAAGAAACGACTATACAAGAATAAGGAGGGAAGCCCAAAAACAGTTTGAGGAGGATATAATAAATAAAAGTAGTGATCAACCAAAGCTGTTTTACGGCTATATCAGAAGCAAAACTAAAGTAAAAGATATAATACAATCCATTACGGACGAGGGAATCACTTATACACAAGAGAAAGATATTTGTGAAGCACTAAATAAGAATTTCCAATTAGTTTTTACAGAAGAAAAAAATTTGGGTGGGACTATGTGGAACACGCATGTCCACCATACTACCAGATATACAAATAGCAGAAAAAGTAATACAGGAGGAGTTAAGTAGATTAGACAGAGGAAAAGCAAGTGGTCCTGATGAAATTTCATGTTGGGTATTACGAGAATGTGCAAAGGAGTTATGTAAACCATTATTTTTAATTTTCAAGAAATCCTTGAGTCAAGGTAAACTACCTGATATTTGGAAAAAAGCAAATATTGTCCCCTTATTCAAGAAAGGAAATAGACAAAATCCACTCAACTACCGACCAGTATCACTGACCAGTGTTGTAAGCAAGGTAT
>NC_136957.1:8525875-8613375 GCF_032717465.1 Coenobita brevimanus | reverse complement strand
TAATATCATTAGCCTTCTCAGAGAACTGAAGTACGGAGTAAATTAAAATAACAAGTGCTTCCACGTACTGTCCCGATCAGTAACTCCATCATGTTCCTGGGATCCCGAAATAATGAAACAAGGTTTCCAAACTTTTCTTTTTTCTACACTTTTTAAATTCCAGTGTCTTCCTTATGCACGGCGCTTGGTTCATATATTCTTTTAATTCTATTTCATTTCGCACCCCCCCCCTTTTCTTTCACCATCCGTGTCTTTATTCATTCCTTTTACTAGTTCTCCACATCTCTTCTCACCGTCTGCATTTTCTACACCCATTCGAATAACTCCAGATCCACCTCACTCCATTTTTTGCCTCCCTATTTATCTCTATTCTTCCCCTTGTTCCTCCACTGTTTATCCGGCATAACACAGACATCAGTGTACTGAAATGATTAATCAAGAATGGGGTAAAACATTTCACAGAAACAGGTTCCTCAGATTTTGTCTGGCTCTCACCTGAGAGTCCCGGATTCGATTCACGGCATAATGGTAATATATTTGATGATTTTTCTTGTGTTAAGTACAAGTTTCTCTCTCCATTCTGATTTACCCTAAGTGTTTGGGATAGATTAAAAGCATCTACTTGCCCGGGTGCCAGGGGGTTATCTCAATCCTCTTCAGGCCCACAGTGGGGGCGGAGGGACATTGGCTATAAGATTGTGACAATGTAAGATAACTTTTACCTGGCCGTGGCGTAGTGGATTGCTGCCTGGTTCTCACCTAAGAGTCCCGGGTTCGTTTCCCGGCATGAGGGTAATATACTGGATTATGCTGGTGATTTTGATGAAAGATTTTGTTGCGAAATATTCGAATACAGTGATGATAAGAACATCAGTAACGGAACTGAAGCCCCCATAGAATGAGTGAAGGCTCAAAGAGGTCCTGATATATTGGTGAACTGGGGTAAAGTATGGCATATGAACCCTTTCATTAGTCAAGTGGGGTGTTTTGGCACCCCCATTTTCTTTTTTTAAGCTCATATTTCCTAGCTGTTAATTCAAATATTTCTCTCCGTTCCAGTACTCTCCTGATTCAGTGAGGGGGAGGGGGCTTCTGGATTGGTTTGGTCCTGCCTCTGCTGTAGTGAGAGAGAGGGGCTCTTCCCCCCCCCCCCGGGGTGTCCAGTCACTGCATCGAACTAACCATATACTGTACATCATATTGTGATACTGATTTTATTTTTAATCTTGTTTTTGTATATTGTTTATCATAATACTGATTTTAAAAAATCACAATGTATTTTCCTATGCATGTTTACCTGACAAATGAGATACGAGTCCATTTGTTATATTTTAATGATATTATAATTTACTGTATTTTATTTTTATGAATTAATAAACACCACCTACAAGGCATTCAATCTTTTCATTAGTTATTGCAGAGATATGCTGAAGGTGCAGTATGAATATATTTTACATGTTAATAACACTACATGTATTTTTGTACTGGGGTGTTGTAACACCCCACTGGACTAACCACGTTTAAATATCCCACAGGACTAACGAAGGGTTAATAAAGTCACATGTAAAGTCCTAAATATAGGTGATAATAATGAAAAATTTTGCTATTCAGTGAATAATATTCAAATCATGAATGCATGCCCCCCGCCCCTCAAATAAAAAAACATACGAGTAATTATTAAAAAAAAAATCAAAACCAAGTTCACAGTGCCCTGATGTATTTAAAAAAATGCTAGAAAACTAGTTGTATTTAAAAGCAGAGCATTTGTTGTCCTTACCTTATATATTTCCTTTGTACGTCTGTATGTAGAGTATGGTATTCTATTTTGATTGTCACATCACAGAAATATATATATATATATATATATATATATATATATATATATATATATATATATATATATATATATATATATCAGGGAGGGCACATTGAAGGGTACCAAAAACGGTAACCAGATTAAAGAACAAACTTTACGAGGAACGTTTACAAGAGCTAAAGCTATTTAACTTGAGCTGTAAACTTCAGGCTGTGATTCAAATATTTTAGGAGACATGACAATATGGTGGCTGATAAGCACCGAAATTTATAAGAAACCTTTCAGATTGCACTAAAGGAAATGGAGACAAAATTATTGGCAAAGGTTTTCAATCGAAGAGAACAAATTATTTTCTTCCGTAGGGGTATAAATATATACAGTGCAGTAGGCCTATAGCAAAATGAGTATCTTGCTTTGAATCTCCAACTAAACACATTTATGGCAGATTAAGTCAACAGACCAAATAGTCATATGTTTTTCTCTTTTTCAGATTGTAGTTAGTACAGGAAAAGTGCAGTAGTTTGAAAATAATTTTTCTATTCCCTTATATATATATAGATAATGTAGATTGCTGTTTCCTCCTTCAGTTTTTCTTCTGAAATTCCATTTCCGTTTGTCAGTGATGCATGATGGTCCTTCTCATTCTTCCTGTCGCCCTTGGCTGAATGATTTTGTAGGCTGGGTGGGAGACATTCTTTTTCGCAGCCTTTACCGTCTACTCAAAGAATTACATATTGTTATGATCTCTGTAACAGACAGCCTGTAAAACACGATCAAATCTGTCACTGTTTACCTTCCTCTGTACTCCTTTATGCTCTCTCTCTCTCTCTCTCTCTCTCTCTCTCTCTCTCTCTCTCTCTCTCAAGTACTCGTATCCCAGTCCCAGTTAAACACATGCCTCCCCGCTAGTCCTTACCAATTTCAAAACTTCATCTTTCTCTCTTATCCTTCCCCCACTTCCCCTTCCCTCCCTATTCCTCCTACCTTCCCTAACCCTTCCCACTCTCTTTAAGTTTCCATCCTATCCCCACCCTCCAAATGCCTTCCCATCCCTCCTCAACCCTTCGCATCCTCCTCTCTCTTCTTCTCCCTTTCCCATATCTTCTCAATCATCCTTCAACATTACTCGCCACTCTATCCTCACTTTTTCACCCCTCCCAATCCCTAGCCATACTCTTTCACTTTCGAACCTCCTCGCCTTTGTCTTGCATATCAATCTCCCACCCATCCTTTGCTGCTCTTTTTCATCACTATCCCACTTGCTCCTTATCCCCTCTCGCTTCATCCCATCCCTTTTCTTCCATCTCTGATCAGTATCCCACCCTCTTTCGTCTGCATATGCCCCTATCCTCTCACGACGCCATCCCTCGTCACACCACACCATCCTCCTCCTTCACCTTTGTTTACTCTTTTCCATCTCCCTCCTTCACTCTTTCCAGTTCCATCCCATCCCTATTTAGCCCTTCGAATTCCATCCCATACCTGTTCACTCCTTCCAGTTCCATCCCATACCTTTTCACCCCTCCCCATTCTTCTGTTTCCTGTCCCCCCTCCCTTCTATTCCTGCCCATCCAGGTCAATACTCCCTAAGGCCAATAAACACAGCATAACAGCATGACACAAAAACCAGAGCTATTAGGGGATTGCGTGAGAGAGGAGGAGGCGGAGGATGGAAAAAGGGAGGAGTGGGAAACGTAAAGGAGTGACAGATGGAGGAAGAGAGGAAGACTTGTAGGCATAAAAGAAATGGAGGAAGAGAGGGATGGGAAAATGAAAAGAAGGAGGAAATAAGTGAAGAAAGGGAGATAAATTTATGTTTGGTACCTCAAACACTATTAATATGATGACGTCTTTTATATTTCATTCTTGCTGCTGCAAAGCTATTACACTTGTTTAGGGTCACCCACTCTTAGTAGAGGGGTTGCAAACAATCTCCTTTAACCCGTTCAGACAGGCAAGCTATTTTTAATGAGTTTAAGGCAGGTCTCTTGTGACAACGGGGTTAGAGAAACGGAGGGAAGTAAGAAGGGAAGAAGTATTTGGAGGGAGGGAGAGAAAACAGAGGTAACGATGGGACAGTGACGGGGAGGGGGGGGGCTAAAACGGGCGGGGGGAAGTGGAGATAGCGGGATAAGAGAGGAGAAAGACGTGAAGACGATGGAGAGGAGGAGGCAGGAAGGGAGAGTCTGGAAGAAGGGAGATAAGGAGAAAATAGCGTGGTAAGAAAGGGAAACGAAGGATGTGGACATACACTGAAAGAGGGAGGGAATGGTTTCAGGAAGGAAAAGCGGAAAGGGTGTAGCATGGCAGGTAACTCTGATTGGAATGTGAAAAATATGAATTCTTGGGGAAGATTGAAGGAATTAGTGAGGAGAGAGAGAGAGAGAGAGAGAGAGAGAGAGAGAGAGACAGACAGACAGACAGACAGACAGAGGAGACATCGCTTCTCTCCCCCACATCTCTCCCTGCATACCATCATGTAACACCATATAATACATTTTTTCGTCCTTTTGTTACATATTTCACGTAGCTTTGTGGCAGAAAAAGACAATGCTCCTGCTCTACATCCTATACCTAATACTGATTCCTAACTAAAAAGTTACTTCATCGTTAATCTGCTGTTGCAGCTCTGGAGCTCTGCATTCAAGAGAGAGAAACGACAATTTTAGGCAGCGCAAAAGTAAAAAGCGTAGCCTACATAGCCTACAGACAATTTTTTACCCTGTTTTTTTAAGTGACGATAAATAATTGACAGATTTATCGACAAATGTTCACAATTCATGAAATACGTATATAGGAAGGTAAATTAGTAGGTATGAGTGCAGACAGGTAGGTTGTGGTTTAACAAACGTATATTATATATATATATATATATATATATATATATATATATATATATATATATATATATATATATATATATATATATATAGCTTGGTGGATAAGAGAGAGAGAGAGAGAGAGAGAGAGAGAGAGAGAGAGAGAGTACACATAAGCATATTCGTATTAAGAGACCAAGAGAAACCCATATGTTGACAGACAAAGAAGTAGTCACATTCCATACGGATATAAAAATGAGCGTAAGAAAGAACATTCAATGAGCGCCATACTGGGACCTACCATTATTGGTCTAAGGGCTGAACATCTGACTTGGTCCTGACACCTTGTCAATGAAGTGATCACTCCCTAATTCAGATTATTTCAATAGTGCCTCATCCTTAGCACTTCCGCCAACTTTGGTCCAAATCGGATCAAAACTGTTTTATCTGACCTTGATCTTGCCCTTTGTCTTGTTCTAAAAATCACATTTCGTCCTCCAAGGCTGACTAGCACTCCTTCCACGAAATTTAGTTCAAATCAAATAGGAATAGCTTTAGTTATAAGTTAGCCCATATGACCTTGTCTTGTGGCCATGGCCTTTGACGAATTCTTCTCGACATTTAATCCCCTTATCCTTTCTTTACCTTAAACTCTCTCACATAGTTTTGTGCAAATCGGTCAAAAAGTGCTAAAGTTGATCTTGCCATGTGAATTTGTCCTTTGACCTTAAAATAAGAAGTCAGTTCAATGGTTAATCCTCAACCTTCCTCCAAGTTTGATTCAGTTCAGCTCTAAATTATTTCAGTTATTGTGATCACACACATACAAGGATCAAACTTTGGCCCAGTCTTGTGACCTTCACCACTGACTCGATGTTCTTAAAATCAAATCCCTTCGTTCTTGCTTTTCACTCAACCCTTCCATCAAGCTCAGTCTAAGCCGGATGAAAACTGTTTAAACTGATTTTCATATGACTTCGACGACGAACCTTTCTCTATGACCTTGATATTTGAATGATTGGTCTCAAAATCTAATTCCTTTAGTCTTGATGCATCCTAACCCTTCCACGATGCTTGGTCTAAATCAGATAAAACTGTTCGAGTTTTTATCTGATTTTTTATGTTAAATCACAAGCTAGTATGTTGACATTTCATATATTGATTACAAAAAAAGTCCGCGTCTAACCTGATCATGAACCTTTCAAAGTTTAGCCTAAATCCAGTTGAAATTGTCAGTAATAATCTTCACACACCAGCTCACAGATCGAACTCTGAATTTGCCCTATGACCTGACCACATGCGGCTTGTTCTCAAAATCGAAACCCTTTGTTCTTGTCCTACCTTATAGTATTCCACCAGGTTTAATATAAATCAGATGTAATCTGGTTCAACTATCGTGCTTGGTCCAAATTTGACTTAGCCCTGTGATTTTACCATTTAACCTCTCGTTCTAAGAAACAGTAGGTAGACTCTGGGGATGTGCTTCAACCCTTCCATCATCTAAGGTTAAAATAGGGTAAGAAAGTGCCATTCTGTTCAGGCAGCCAGACAGATAGTTAAATGACGACGAAAGCATTAACCTACCGTGCACGAGCTTCACTAGCACGGGGATACCAATGAGAGTGAAAGGCAAGTAATATGGCAGAGAGTAAGATACACACACAAGCAAAGAGGCAAGTTGTTTAAAGCAGGAGTAGTTTCATCTCTCTCTCTCTCTCTCTCTCTCTCTCTCTCTCTCTCTCTCTCTCTCTCCAATGCCACACCGCCGCCACACTCATAAGGCCGTAATTTCAGCCCACCGCAGATTACAGACTCAGGGTTAGGAGGCAGGCTGTTTACCAGGAAAACTCAGCATGGCTTGTTCTATCATGCTCAACAAGGTTCCGCTAAAAATATGCCAGCTCATCAATCTTATCAACCTTAATACAGCTTACTAAATTATTAACGTCCCTGTCGAATAGTTTTAACTAGAAAACATGACTAAACTCTTATCTTCACAAATGTGGATTTTAATTTATTCGACCCGCCCGTATAGTATTGACTAAACTCTGAATAGACAGGTATAAATTTTTTACTTTGTCAAGTATAACCGTATGTGCTGTAGTGACCGGATTGTACACACCTGACACAGTCACACCGCGTTTTACGGGTCGTGACGGGCAACTGACACCCAAGACCACGGTATGCCACTTTCAGTTATTAGAAAGTTTATTCGCCACCTCCTAATGCTTTTAAGGAATAACAGATGATCACGCAGGCATTTCTTGCGGCCGGTGTGCAAAATCTGTCATTCAGTACTTTGGTGTGCCGTGGGCCACATCAGGGAGAGACGGCTGAGGTGGAATATTAATGTCGGATACCAGAGTTGGTAGCTGAGTGTTGGTGATACCCCTAATGCATTCACTACACATAATTTAAAGGAAATTCTTACTACCACCAGTCGGTACACCACTTTCTCTTATTAGAGACTTTACTTGCCACCTCCTATTGCTTTTAGGCCCGTGTCCCATATTCATATTCAAGAACAGCCCCGACCACCACGATCTTACCCTCGAGGTATGATCTTGGTGAAATGCCACGATCATACCTCAAACGGTACCTAAACAGCCATTTAACGACACAGTCACGTTAGTGCTTAAGCCCAGGGCACACAGTCACGAAAATAATCACGATAGCGCTACTATTAGCATTTGTAGTGCTATCGCAACGCTTACTATGTCACGACTGCGGTATGACCGTCATAACAACATCACAACAGAATCAAGTTTGTGTCACAATAGAGCTAATAATTCTGACAGGTGTCTGACAGTTCAGAAAAATGCGTCATAGTGGACCTAGGAATGCATCACATTAATGCTATGTGTTAGGCAAATGCATCATGACCAAAAAATACGTCACGATAGCATCATGACAGAGCTAGATATTCATAGCGTGGGCTGCGAGTTGACAACTGCGGGGGCAAACCAGGCAGCATAGCATCACCTCACCAACGGTCCGCTCAGTGCTCACAGTCCACGGGCTGTCCCCTCCCTTTTTGGATGCTCAGGGGAGCCTGTGGGCGACACTTGTGACGTTATTGTGACACCTTCATGATGCCGTCGTGACTCAATCGTGATTATCATGGCTTTGTCATGACGGGAAAATTACAGTTAAAATTTAAAAACCCGCCAATCGTGACATTGTCATTGAGCTGTCATGATTTGATTGTGACGATCTTAAGACCGTCATGGCATATACAGTACTTAGTGCCATCGTAAGGTGTCGTTCAGCTATCATGACAGACGAAAATCGTGATCAGTTATCACGACAGCACCAATAATTTGATTAGTAGAGCTATCGTGATGATTTTCGTGACTATGTGCCCTGGGCTGTAGGCACACAAAAGATATTGTTACATCCCACGACACTCTACGGAAGCGTCACGTTATCCTGACGACACACTACAATATAAAATAACAGTCACTTTGACTCCACGTCATGCCAAGACACCACCATGTAGCGTGTCGTAAGTTGTCGTAGCGTGTCTTAGGTATAACTTTGCCTGTCGTAGGTATAACTTCGTGTGTCGTAGTGGGTCTTCAGGATCCGATCTCCATGTTATTGCCACGACACGTCAAGTCACACCTAATGACAAGCTATGACAACCTACAACAAGCTAAGATACGTTAAGACACGCTATGTCACGGCTAAGACAAATGACGTTACTGTCACGACATGTCATGTTCTCCTCCTTGTCAGCACCCGCGCCAACAATTTTTGAACATTCCAAAAATTTTTGTAGTGCGCCAAGGACGGCGAAGAATGACCAAGTTCTCCGCGTCAGCACTACATCATCACTAAGTTATGCCACGTTACTCATGACGACACGCGGCGACACACGAAGACATGAAGATCGTGGCGTGTCGTGGGAAAGTTCCTGACAGTGGGACATAGGCTTTAAGGAAAAACAGATGACCACGCAGCCATTTCTTGTGGTCTGTGTGCAAAGTCTGCCATTCAGTAGTTTGATGTGCAGAGGACCAGACCAGGGTGAGACGGCTGAGGTGGAATATCGTTGTGGGATACCAGAATTGATGCCTGAATATTTAAGATATCATTCATACATTCACTAGACATAATTTAAGGGTAATTCTTACTTCTGCCAGTCGGTTTTATTTGGCTAAGGAGAAATTCCATTTGCCTGAAGGATTACAAACACTATTATCAGCTTAACAGATGACGGAATGGTTCTATCCCACAGAAATAACGAAACGCAGCTTTATTTGGATCTTTTGACATGAGGTGAAACAGAGAATATCGAATGTGTCACGAACTGAAATCTTGATAAAAGCGATGAAATAAGCTAAGTTTTGCTGGCGTAGATAAATATGAGTGAAACATATCAGTGACTATCATTTTGGCTTCCGCTCGCCGGTAGGTGAAAAGGCTTGTTTCACAGGACTACACACACACACACACACACACACACACATAAGCCAATCTGTACTCTGTGAACGAAAATCGTCAGAGACGTTCGTTCAACGTTTACTGGCTTGTTTCATAGAAGTGTGGCCGAATAAAACCGCAATAAAGCATTACTCTGTGAACGAAAAACGGTCTATAAGTTTCGCTCATCCTTCCTCCGTAGAGCAATGGAGGGATACAGGAGAGAACAATGCATACCTCCCTCTTTCTCATTGCCCTCCACCACGCCGCCACACAGATGTGGAATTCTGAATCCCGTGGTGAGAAAGTGCGGCGTCTTGTGTCTCCGAAGTGGAAGGTTTGACTGCTGGATGAGGCTTTTCCTGTGCAAAATTAGCTGTTGAGATCGCCTAGACATCGACACAGCTAATATAAACCTTAATGTAGCACGGTGAAACTTTTTATTTTGCAATTACACCCGTGTTTGCGGAGCTAGAGAGGGCGTTATGTTTTTGTTGTAGGTGTGTGTGTGTGTGTGTGTGTGTTCTGACCTAATTGTTCTTACCTTATTGTATCTTTACAGGAATAAGTCAGGTTCGTACTGTCCCATGTATTATACTATTTTTATCGTACATATCCTTAAATTTATGAATAGTTCTGGCACACACTATTTCATTTGGTACTGCATTCCACTGATCAATTGCCCTACTTGGGAAACTGAATTTCCTTACGTCTTCATCGCCTCTCCTTATGCATTTTTTTGCAGTGTCCTCTTGCTGATGCTTCCCCACAGGTTATATACTCATTTATGTCTATTTTCTCTTTCCTTGAGATATATTTATACAGCATAATCATGTCTCCCCTTTTCCTTCTCTCCTGTAGTGTAAGTAGATTTAGTTTTGCTAGTCTTTCTTCGTAGCTTAGATCCCTTCAGTTTGGTACCCATCTTGTAGTTGCCCTTTGTACTTTTTCAGTCTTATCGACTCATAGTCACGGAATTCATAGGTCCCTACCCCTACCCATTATTAGATTTTGACTATGCCCAGCTCCGTCCTATAGTGAGGACACTGGAAGCAAATGGGTGAAAGAAATTGATCGATTTGCCAGCGTTTAACCCGTTAGCTCACCGAGTCCCTTTGCTAGGGATTTTGCTGGAGGAGTACTCAGCATACTGCCCTCCAGCTATCGACTCATAATCGCAGGGTTCATAGGTCCCTATCCCAGGGTTCCTTCCTTATAAAATTTTGAACACTCCCAGCTCCGTCCTATATTAAGGACACTGGGTGCAAATAGGTTAAATAAAAAAGCTGTGTACCATCTACTATCAAGACTGTCTGACATTAAGTACAGAAGCTGTCTTCAATCTACTACGAAGCCAGTCAACCATCAAATAGTGCAATTCTCTGCTATCAGTCCCCAGGTCTGTCGCTCATCCCAACCACAGCTCTGCTGATTATCAAACCCTTAGTGACCATGTAACCTGCAACTTGCCCTTCTTGTCCCCTGACACAAGCCAGCTGCCAACGAGACTAGAGCGTCATGTCACCCAACCAGTGAATGAACTCACCTACCAACACTGCCTCACACATCATCTTACATCTATGTTTAATATCATCTATCAGTATATTTAGGTGGTGAGTTAGAACCATTCAGTGAAAATTTTATTCCATTATCTCCGGATCAAAAAATCATCATACATTATTTTTTTTGTTCTTTTTCAAGATTTAGTCACTGTACTTAGATCAACTTCCACAGAACATCTTTCATACTCCCAATTTTCTTTTACTCTATTCATATATAGGGCACAGACTGTAGCACCAGCCATTTTAAGTAGTACTACCAAGGGGAATAGGAATGCTGGAGATAGGGACAGCTGTATCTCCTGTTTCACCGCTTATCAACATATTTCTTTACACATCACACAGTGTACCCCACTATGTCACAGGGATTGACTCCAGCAAGGGCATGCGGCCAGAAAACTTTGCCTCTGCTACCTAGTGGCGGACCTATTGAGGGGAGGTGTGACATGGGCTCCCCCAGCATAGTTTTGTGGACTGGGATGGGATGGGGTTCAAATCTGCTACAGGATACAGGGCACTGCGGTTCCTAGACTGCCAGTTCTGCCCGATAGAGAGGGCCCCAAACCCTGGAGTAGCCCCGAAGAAGCTCCTCTGTCAGAGGGTGCATGATGCCGGGGCAGTTGCAGTGCCAAGGCGTGCTTGAAAGGTGTTACTGCAGCTGTCCTGGCAAGGTGCCCCAAGCCCACTGCTACAGCCACCAGGCACATCTGGCAGGTTATGAGTCCCTGGTGCCATGCCTGGACTTGGGACTGTGTGCGTGGGTGGGACTTGTGGTCTGCCTCTCCCTTTATTTTAATGACATTGTAATAACTGATAAGGGGATTAGTGTGGCATCATAGAATGTGAGCAGGTTGAATGTATAGTGGAGGAAGTGGTTGAGGCAATGATAGGAGGTGGGTGGATGTTGGCTGTGTACAGGAGGTTAGATATAATGGAGAAGCAGCCAAAATGATTACCGGGAAGGATTGTCTGTATTAAATAATCTGGATGGGAAGGACAGATGGATATGGTGGTGTGGGTGTACCAGTTAAGGAAAAATGGGAGAATTATGTCATAATGAAATGGGAAAGAATGAAAGTATTATACTAGTGATAATTTTGTTTGGTAGGGACACATTTTCATTTATATAGATGTATGCTCTACAGATTGCTTGCAATGATGTTGAAATAGATACACTCTGGGATGATTTAATATAAGTGGTAAGTGGTATACAGGATGATGAGATGGTAATTTTGGGAAGGGACTTAAATGGTCATGGGGGTGAAGTAGCTTGAGGATACGATAGGATGCATGGAGGATGTGCATGGAGAAATGAGGAAGAGGAAAGGATACACGAGTTTGGGTAGGCAATGAACACGAGTGTGTGCAAGAGGCATTTTAGGAAAACACAAGGCAGGTTGATTACATACGAGTCATGCCCTCAGCATTACTGAATTTACAGTAACAACAGTGTCGCTAACAGCAGTTGTTTAGCCTCTAAAACATTTCATAAACATAATCTACAGATATCTAGTGCATATCCAAATAGATCATCTCCCACTTTGTGATTGCTCGAAGAAAGAGTATCTTACTAGGCATCTAGCAGGATGGAAAGTTACTTATGCAAGACCCAGCCTTGGAGTACGCACCTGGTAAATCTGATGTAGTTACATATGCACATTCACATCATGTATCCTCAGCAGTCTCACCATATGAAGCAAATGAAGTTCTTTGCACCACTGTAACCCCAGGTATCGTCCTTAGTTGTCAGCACACGGACCCTCTGTGGTCTAAGGTAATTTACTTCTTACAGTCAGGATATGCTATGATCTTACCTATTTTGCCAGTGACTGTAGATGAACTCGTGTCCCTTACCAGTAGGAACATACCTAATAGAGAGGTACATAAACGTGTTGTTCCCACTGCCTTAATACCTGCAGTACTCCACGCCATCCATAACATACCTCATGCATCCCATCCACAAAGAGATCGGTGTTTGACCCTCTGCGTCCCGGCTGATTTTTCACCAGTGACCCCTCTCAAACGTGGCAGATTTTCAGAAAAAAATTTTACGGTTAAAACCTCAGCTTTATATGAGAAACATCGAAAATTCAGAGAGAAAATGCTCAGTTGAGTTTAGAAATATGGTAGAAGTAAGAGTACCTTTACCTTGTTACCGTGTTCTCTCAGGCCAGGCTTGAGAGAAAACATTTTCTGTGCGAGGGGTAGCTATTTCAAACCATTCATAACTGGTTAGATATTTATCTATTTGGTGCGAATTTATATGTAGTACAAGAGTATATTGGTTTTCAGACAACAATATAGGTGATATAAGCATTGTTCACTCACCAAAAACATC
Organism: Coenobita brevimanus; assembly: GCF_032717465.1. NCBI lineage: Eukaryota > Metazoa > Arthropoda > Malacostraca > Decapoda > Coenobitidae > Coenobita > Coenobita brevimanus. Next base: position 8,600,418 of record NC_136957.1, on the reverse strand, counting down.
AACATATGGCACCTTCTTTTACGACATTACCACCTCATCACGTCTGCTTGTTTCTTTCTCTGGCTTATTTCTTCCTTTGTCCTTCACCTCAGGAATCACTTTCGCCTTGAATTGCATCAATGGCGAGACCGTGGTGCGACATGTCTTTACTAGCCAGCTCACTGCTAACAGGTGAGTTGCCGAGAAAATGAGATGTGGGAGGGAGGGGGGGGGGTCGTCCGGTAGGGCCAGGCATTATCCCCGCCTGGCATTGGGTGGAGGAATGTCTCCCATATATGCCTACCAAAAATCACTCGTGAAACTTGAAAAATATGCAAATGACGGACCTCACAATTGCAAAACGTATGGATACGTCATCGGGTGTCACCTTGACAAAACGTGGTGACGTATCCATACATCGTCGGGATGCCTTGGGTTAAGACAAGCACATCTTTCATTCTATTGGCCTGCTGTGTGGAAGACCATCAATGTTCATTGTAATTTCTTTGTTCCCTGTAATCATCATAAAAGGACTATCGGATCTCCTGCTCCAGTCTTGCAATATGCAGTTTCATCACATCCATGAGAAACTGATTCTACTGATCCCCTTAACCCCTCCATGGCCACTGGCCTCGAATGAAGTTTGGCTGATAAATGGCCGCAGGCATCGTTTGAGCATGGCCTATAAAAAAACGGCAAAAATTTTTGGGAAGTGAACGAACGTTCTGAACGTCTTCAGACTGACCAACACTAGACTTCCATACACCCCATCAAGCAATTCAGAGTGGGCTGCTGTGATGAATGGATTTTTTTTTTTTTTTTTTTTGCTCCTGGCCATGCCTAAACAAGCACAACTACACCCATTATTTCGACCCAGACAGGAAATATCCCTTTTGTCCTTTCCTGGAAAACACAAAACCACCTGTTTATGATTATGAATTAATACAGGCTCAAACGAAAAATGACACGATAATAAGAGAAAAATACATTGTTGTTTTGGTATCTTTACCTATTTGCTCAGGTTTGTTGTACAGGTTTGGATCATTCGATGCAGTGTGTCTTGCAGAAAACTATGAAAACTTTCTGGAAGTGAACAAACATCTGGGATGTTAGACTGACCTTCACTTCATGTTCTCACACCTCATTTGTCAGTTCACCACCTGCTGCCATGATGAGTGGATGTACGACTTTCTCGCTCGTGGCCATGCCTAAACACACATAGTTACACCCATTATCTCGAACCAGACAGAAAATATCATCTCTCCTCCCTTCCGAAACACACACAACCACCCTGTTTACGATTATAAATAAACATAGGTGTAAACAAAAAGACATGAAAATAAAAGAAAAATTCATTTTTGTTTGGTATATTTACCTATTTGTTCAGGTTTGTTGCACTGTTTTGAATATTTTTACATATTCTTTGTCTTTTACAAGCATAACAGGAAAGTTTTCTTTGTTCACATGATGCTTTCCTGCTAATAAGCTCATGTGAGGTGCTAATGGCAGGTCGTCTCGCAATTTAACCCTCACTGTCCAGCCTGTACACTCAAGGGATGACGTTAATCTCTATTAGATCTGAAAACACTCTCGCCTCCCCTTTCCAACAAACTCAACCACCCAGACTGCAAAAATAAGTCGATACTACCATAAACACAATAAACACCGAAAAATGCAAAATAAATCATATAAATTTTTACATTCAAACCTTGCATATTTTGTCCTGAAAAACTTCAAACTACACATATACAGTTATTTAACAACTTTTCAACACCATTGACAATGTTTGTTTGGTTTTTAAAAATTATGTGCGATGTTGCGTCAATGCAATACCTACATGTGACTAGTATCAGCTGCCTAAATTTAAGCAAATTCCACGTTCAATTGAACGCCAAAGGATGGGCCTATGAAGCTGAAATTTGCACTGCCAGGTGCGTCGGAATTTCCTCTTCAATATGGCAAGGGAAAACATCAATTTTCGAAACTTCAGCAAATGGCCTCGGCATCGACCAGAGGCGCAAATAAAATTCCGGACCCACGGCCACGGAGGGGTTAAATTACATCATATGGAGTCTGGTGCAAAGAATGATTTTGTGGCAGTTGTCTTTTCTCATATTATTGTGTTCTGATAGCACTCCAAGACAAGACTCCTAAGAGTGCTGCCTGTACTTTCATTGATCATGTCCATTCGCTGCGTCATCAACCATTATTACTGATAATGATTCAGAGATCAACAACAGCCTTCTCATTGAAATTTCTAAACAGTATCACCTCAGTAAATGTAATGTCATACCCAACCATCCGGCTTCCAATGGCCTCATAAAAAAAAAAAAAAAAATCGCAAGGTCCTGGAGTGCTTGAGGTACATAAGCTCCTAAAGCACTTGTTGGGATGAATGGATACCACAAGTTGCTGCCACTATCAACAGCTCCATTAATAAATCTGCTGGTGAAAATTAAATCTTTGGCTTATGTGGATTCCATAACTCTTTGCCCTATTTAGTGCTGTTATTAAGACCTAGTCCACTCTTTTACTTAGTCTATTATGTGAAAGTGAAACTGCCAGACTTCTAGAAAATACGTCAATATATAAACGCTAATCTAGCCTTGTGTAAAAAGGATACGTTGCATCACCAGCATAGCTCTGCCTCACCTATTTTTATTAACACTGGGGAATTAGTATTTGATCCCAGACATCCTCGCACCTCTAAATTGGATGACAATTTCATGGGCCCACACCGTATATCTCGTTATGGTAACAAATTTGAGATTTAAGACTTGGTGTCATCTACCTATCTATCTATTTATCAGCAGACGCCTTAATCCCGCCATTTCGCCGCCCTGCTCCCAGCTCATATCCCCCTCTCTCATATATCTCTCCATTCCATCCCTCCATCTCATCCTTGGCCTCCCCCTCCCTCTCCCCCCCTCCACCTCACTAACATACACTCTCCTCGTCAGTCTCTCGTTCTCCATCCTCTCCACACGGCCAAACCAGTTCAGTGTATTTCTCCTAACGCTTTCTATCACCTCCACATCCACACTACAATGTCTCTTCACTTCCTCATTTGTCAGTCTGTCTCTCCATGTGACTCCAGATGCTCCTCTCATATAACTCATTTGCACTGCTCTCGCTCTAGACTTCTCTCCCTCCAAGAAGGTCCTAGCTTCACTTCCAAACATTAGAGTGGGTATCGCAATACTGGCATGCAGTAAATTTTTCACTTCCATGCTCACTTCTCTGTTTCTTATCACTGCTTTCAAGGAACCAGCAACCTTTCTTCCTTGATGTACCCTGTCAAGCACTTCGCCCTCTAAAATTCCATCCATACTCACCATACTACCCAAGAACTTAAAGGCAGTCACATTTTCCATTTCCCTCTCATCCAGCCTCACTGTACATTTACTAACTTCACATCTCTCGAAGACCATAACTTTATTCTTCCCTATATTTCAGCCTTAGATTCAGTTTCTTACACACTTTCCCAAACATCCACCAAGCCTTGCAGCTCCTCTTTGTCTTCACTTAACAACACAGTATCATCTGCAAACAACAGTACAAGGAGTTTCCAGACACTGCTATCTCTCATTCAGGCCACTCCAACATCCAGTGCCCTACCATGTATCTCTTTTATAACCCCATCTATATACAGATGAACAACTATGGAGACATGACACATCCCTGTTTCAATCTGACCTTCAAATAGAAAAATTCACTCAGTTCACTATCCACACGCACTGCAGCCTCATACACATTCTTCATGGCATTCAACAACTTCCCATCTACTCCTTCTATTCTTAATACTTTCCACAATCCTTGTCTATCCACCCTGTCATATGCTTTCTCCAAATCCATGCAGGCCGCATGCTATTTCTTTCCCTTCTCTAGATATTTTTCCACTTGATATCTAAAAATGAATACCTGATCTACACAACCTCTTCCCTTCCTAAAACCTCCCTATTCTTCTTCAACTAATTCCTCTGTTATTTTCCTAACTCTATCAATAAGTATCCTACCATATCCTGCTCCTATTACACTAAGAAGACAAATGCCCCCGTGATTACCACACACTTCTTTTCCCCGTTTCCTTTGTAAAGGGGATTAATTATACCTGACTTCCAATCCTCTGGGACTCTACCTTCCTCCCAGGCCAATCTGCACAACTTCCACATCCATTCTACTACTGTCTCTCCCCTGTGCTTCAGCATTTCACCTCACACTCCATCAATTCCTGGGACTTTCCCCATTTTGACTTTCTTCATTGCTTCCACAACTTCCATCCTACTGATTTCTTCCTCTCTTCTCACATCCCTCCTTCCCCCCAGCCATTCCCCAATCACTTACAGTATATTCGCATTACTTTCTTTATATTCAACAAGTCCTTAAAGTGTTCTCTCCATCTGCTCACTTTTTCTCCCTTGTCCACAATTAATCTACCATGTATATCCTTCACTCTCTAACCTCTTTGACACCCTGTGTAACTCTCTTTACCTCTATCCAGAACATTTTCTTACATTCTATCCAATTTACACTCAAATTCCTTCCAAATTACTCATCCACTCTCTTCATACTCTTTATTACTAATCTTTTCACCTCTCTCTTCCTCTCTACATATACCTCTCTCTTTCAGCTCTCGACATCTTCCACATCCATGTTTCTCATCCACTCATTGTATACTTTCTTCTTTTGCTCCACAGCCTGTCTCACCTCTTCATTCCACAATGGTGTGCATCCCCTTTTGTCATCTCTTCACCCCAAACACCACCTCACATGCTGCACGGATTCCTCCTGTGAATATCTTGCACACACCTTCCACATCCCCCATCTGCTCCAACCCATATTTACTCAATCGCTCCTTCACTGCTCTTTTATATTCTGCCTTATTTCCATCCTCTTGTAACTTGGCATCATCTGAGAGTAAATGAGTTAACACAGATAATCATAAGGGAATTCCCAAGCGCTTAGAATGAGAGGAAAATCAGGAAAGTAATGATTCTTCTTCTTCTACAAGACCTTCTGCTGTACTTCGTAAGTGTCTGTCTTCTTCTGCCCTTGCTACCTCTTCATCTCCTCTTGCACTACCTATGAATGAGTACAGGCAAATGCTTCGCACAGCAACCCCCACCCCCCACTGTTTCTTGTGTCCGTTTCTCCACCTGTAAGGAACACTTAGCCGATTTGAACATTAATCTAGATTTCCTTTATAAGTAAGTTGTTGTGGAGTGTGTAGACAGCCTTGCTGCTGCTTGCTGTCCTTGGTTCATCTCTGAGTGATGGAGACAGAGATCGGATCCTCCGCCCAGGGACATTGGTAAAGCCCTGGGGGGTAGTAATGTAAGTGGCGGATGCATCTCCATTTCTAAGCAATATTGTTACACATATGAATGAAATAGGTAAGCAGTTGTACAGTGTTTCAGATGTTGTGTTAAAATGTAATTAATGCAATTATGGAAATTTTGTACATTACCTTCCATCTTATATCATTGTCACTGTCCTTCCAGTATGTCATATTGCAAGTAGAGGATTCGTTCACATGTTAGTAGATGCTGCCAGTAATCATGTTACCCTCGGTCTTGTCCTATTGCCAGACCTTCCTTTTGTTTTGGAGTGGGCTCGCACTAACTTTAATCCTGATTCTACTTTTCCTTTTTCAAGCCTAAGATTCAACTATTGTATAATTGAAGCTATCTTTCTTTCCATGACTATCATGGTCCAAATTCCTGCTCCTTCCTGAGTTACCTTTGCATTTCTTTCCAGATTTCCCTTCCATCTGTCTTTTCAATGCCTCTGTTTTCACTGCATATGTATACTCTGAATTATTTCTTCTTTCCCCCTCAACCGTATGTTCCGTCTGATCTCTTACAGTCGTATTCATCTGCTGTTCAAACACTTCATCCATGTCCTGTGTTTCTCTTTTGTATCCTCCTTATCACAGCTGCTCCGTGTGACAATGCTATAGTCAAAATATCTCAACTCCTTCACCATTTTTTAAGCCCTCATTTTGTATATCCTCCTACTGCATTAACTCTGATAGGAGTCTTAATCACTGTGATTTTTGTCAGTTGCTGTGTTAAACGTATGAAAAAAGCTCATGAAATTAGGGTAGAAAATAAAGGAAAACAATGAAACTTGTTAAATCTAAAAGTGATGTGGAGTAACTGCAACCTGACCCTGAAGTTGAAACAATCTGAGCGGGAACATGACGGCCCACTACCCACCATCCAGAGACAACAACCAACTGCACCACCGTCTACTGTGTGAGGATGTGCCACGTGTGACCATCCAACTAAACATGTAAACTTATTTTATTACGAGACCTTATTCCCTAGTGATGCCATTGTAAATCCTGTATAACCAGCTATTATTTGATGTAGTTTTACTGTTCACCACTATACCATATACCGGTATATTTTGAAATCATATAACCAGCTTATAATTTTTGTGTATCCACTAACCCTGTTATTACTTGAATGATAATTTATACTTAGCCCATCATAATAACTGATATAATTATTATTCTTTTATGTATGTACACTAATTTAATTAAATAGCTGCCTATTAACTAATATGCTCTTATTCTTAGTATAGTATACTGTCATATAATTTCTTGTAATCCACTTATATTACTAGTGTTGTTATTGATTTAGTCTTCTATTAATCTCTGTTACAGCTAGAGAGACATTTTATTTACCTGGGGGAAGAAAAATGTAAGCGAGCGGATGTTTATTCCTTAGTTTTCACAATGCAGACACTGCTTGAATGCACTGACTGGTGCTGACAAGTTCCTCTCACCAAATCTGCACACTCGGGGAAAAAAAAAAAAAAAGATGAGAAGACTGTTTTGTGTACACTGTCGAAAATTCCTTATCTCTGCATAACGAGATGGCATTGGTTAAAAAGAAGCTCACTTACCTTTCTCCATATGAAATTAGGAGAGACAGGTATCAACTAGAATCCGAGAGTGTAACACAGCTCTCTTCCAATGAAAGTTACAGTCATTGTCAAGAATCTGTAAAAAAAAAAAATCCTGATGGTATACCTAAATGCATATAATGTATCTCATTTACTCTGCAAATGAATGTTCCACCAAGCGCATAGTGCAAAATGGTTTTTGTTCAGTTGGTTTGTCTGTTTTTGTCTGTTAGCAGGTTATATAAGAAATTTCTGAATGACACTACAAAAAACATTGGAATAATGATTAAGAACCATCAAGGGGGCAAATAAAATTTTGGTCAAAAAGGTAAAACTGTCTTTTCCCCTAAAGATAAAAGTAGCAGAGCAGGGGCAAAGTTTTGATCTATAACTCAAACACATTTGACACGCTTTGAACCAAACTTGATGAAAGGCTTTAAGGTCAGGCAGAAGGGCTATTCTGGGAACAATTAATCATAGGCCTTGGTTAACTTAAGCACATCTCATCTAGTATCAATCACAGTTGGTAAAAATTTTGAAACTAAGGCAATTAAGCAGTTCGAATTTGAGAACAGCGAATGAAGGCCAAGCTCACAGGGCGGAGTCAATGGTTCGAGCGTACACAGAATGTAAGAAGGGGTGTTGCACTATGATACTTCTTCTTGTAAGCAAATATTTCATATTGCCCATTTCTCATTTTTTTTAAATTTCACATTAATTGTCAGTTGTGTGATAGCGATGAAACTATGTCATTATGGAAAATACATACCGTAAGTAACATACAATAGCTTAACACGATGAAATCTGCAAAATAATTCAGTAAGGAAGAGGTGCAACGAAACCTATGCCAATAACAAAGCAAATTGTAAATGAAGGCTTAGGATTAATGTCAATCAAAGGCATAAGGATCATTAAGGCAGTCAAGTTATAATGACTCGGTGTTATATTATATGATCATAATAACCAGTTCTTCAGCTAGGTCATCAGTTCCAAAGCTGTGTGAACGAGGAGGAAACAAATTATGTCCTATGATCTGATTGGCCCAAGATTCAAACTCCGGTTTTTCCGGTTGCATGTTGAACATGGCAACCCATGCACCACCAGCTGCCCCCAAGGCATGATACTATTGCTGAAAAATGGCCATCCACACATAAAACTTCTCATACTACTTCTGTGAGAAGCTTGAGGCTTACCAAGGGGGAAACAGCATTATGTAATACATATCTGAATTGCTTCCATTCAAAACCTCAAGCTGCACATTGTAATTCTCCTCCAGACAACCTAGTTTCACTATGAACTTATTTTTTTTTCCCTGGACCGTCATATATTTGGGAGATCCATTAGCAAGTATAAGTGAAGCTGTGGTGTGGCGTATGGGGTGGGGGCAGTGTGATGAATACCAGCCAAACAGGGAGGAAAGGTTATAGATGAATGACTTAGTATTAATGCCTATCTGCTACACGAGGGTCAGAGGCAGACAATCACATGCCACCAAGTCTCAATGTATCCCTTGAATGCAGCATGAAACAACATATTTTCCATCATGTTCTTCAATTGTACTGTTGGTTGAACAAGAATATATAAGGAACAAATTTCTTCCAGTTGTCTGACCAGTCCAACAACTGATGATGAGCTGTTGCATTTGTGAGTTCGATAAGTGAACCATTACACTTCCACTGATCTCACTCTTGACTTGTGTCCTTCCAACAACGTCCAAGCTTCACTTCCATACGTTAGAGTTGGTATCACAATACTATCATGCAGTAACTTTTTCACTTCCATGCTCACTTCCCTGTTTCTTATCACTGCTATCAAGGAACCAGCAACCTTTCTTCATTGTTTTACCCTTTAAAGCACTTCACCCTCCCAACTTCCATCCTTACTTATCACACAACCCAAGTACTTAAACGTAGTCAAATTTTCTGTTGATATTGGTAGGAATTATAGTTAATTAAATTATATGTATTATAAGTCCTTATTGAATATTTATTGTTCAGTATTTTATCCATTGTACATAACTGAAAATCTTAGTCATCTCAGGAGAGAGTAACAATTATACTCGTTTCTCAAGTATATCAAAAAGAGATATGGTCCTTCTTATAGAATATTCAAAGTACTCAAATATTTTATCTACATTTATATTTAATTATTTCATTGGCAACAAGTATTACATTTACATAAATGAAAATAAATCCTGATTCATAAAATGTTAATGATACATGATACAGTACCACTGGTACCAAAGAAAAGCAAATGAAACTCAGCTAATGACATAACTCACCCAAACAACATCAACAAAACTCTTTGCCTTATATTCTCCTATATGGAATGGACATGAAAACATTGAATATGAAGAGGTACATTGTACATTTTGCACATGATTCTGGTCCACCAGTGACACTGCAAATTGGTTTGGTTGCATGAATGTTGTACATGGCAAGTTATCTCAGCATCAGTGCATAATTTTCTCTTCCTTGATTTTCATTCATTCTCGATATTTTCATTCTAGTTTTTCCTGTCTGTCTGATGTTAGCTGCTACTTCTAATTCTGAAACTAGCTGAGCTGCAGTTAGGTGATTGAGAATTAAGGTATACATTATCTTAACACTCATCTGATTCTGCCCCATCTTGTGGAAGGAAAAATTGTGACTTTTTCTACATCCCTGCCTCAGATTTCTTCATGTGAATTCTGGGGTTCCTGGTATTCGTTGTCAGGGGTCTCCGATATTTGTAGCAGCTTATCAACAGTCCAACTGAAGCAAAAAAAAAAAAAAAGCTAAAACTATAAATAATCTAAATAACAGTTCATTCATCATGTCCACAAGTATATACTTAAAAAATAAATCATATTAGCCACCCTGACCACTGAGAGATCAACAACATAAAAACCATAAACTATAAAATTTTCCATCACCATTTTATTGCTTGACACTGGTATCTGAATAGCTCCAGTGCCCAGTGTCACCTACAGGTGAGAGGCTATATAAATAATAAAAAAGCACTGAGGCCAGTTTTCAAATGGCTATATGAATGTTTTACTATTTATTTAGCAACTACTTAGGTTGTTCAACAAAGACACTGAACCCAATCACTTACTACTTTACCCTTTTGGCAGCCATTATGAATATGGTACTTGAGAAATTAGTGAAAACTCTTCACCACACTCTCCTCATCTTCTTGTCAGAGCTCCACATGTAAACAGTGGACCCAGCTGACTATATCTAAGAAAATAGAGATGATTGAGGTCCGTTGAAGCCTGAAATTTAAGGGCTAAGTAATAAAACTTAAAAGCCTGTGCAAACAAACTTCTGTCGCCTACAGGTGACTCTGGGCTCTGATGGGCTGAGTAAAAACTGAGAATTTGCCATGGCAACACTGTCGTACTCCGATTTAATACTGATGCCTGGTGGACTCGTCTGGTGGAATGTTTTGTTAATGTAAATGTTATTGCACATTGCAGACAATAACACCATTGCATCATTACCGAAATAATTGTGAAACTCTTTCATATAAATGAAAATGTTGACGGTTTTGAACGTCACTGCACACTAACTTGTTATTATCATATTAAATGGGTCAAAATTCGTACTTCATATTTTTTATTTTTTATCTGAACTTCTGTCAGAGATTTTTTTTTCTCTATTGAAGGAAAACCGTTCGTTCTGAAGGCTACGTACATGTAACCATTCCAATTTCAAAAGATCCAAGGGATAAAACCTTTTGGTGACAACAAGATTATGCCAATATGTACAAGGAGTGAAACTTTTTTATTTATTTATTTACAGAAGTTATGTCGGTATTAGAAGCATATTAGTAGCACTGACAAGAGTGCTAAAGTATAATTCATAAAATAAAATAACTGAAATGAAGTAATGGAAAAAATTACGGGGAGAGAGAGAGAAAGAGAGAGGGGGGGGGGGGTTAGGCCGGTGATAGTTGACAGGAGGTGGGAACAGAGGTAATACCGAGACACCAATCATAAGGATGACAGAAATCAGGGTTGTGAAATAAAGATGACGCTTGAGACAGATGAAGCTGGGTTAGCAGAAAGGGGATGCGAGTATGAGCAGATGTTTGGTGGGTGGGGGTGGGGCAGGTGTACGGGAAGAATGACTGAGGATCAGAAGTCCAGTAAGGAGGCAGGAATAAGTGAATGGAGGCAAGAGAGGGGTTGAGGAAATGAAAGTAGTAGTAGCGAGAAAGGGGGCTGCTGGAGAGAAGAGAAGGGTGAAAAGAGTTGGTAGTGGGTAGAAAAGGGTCCAAATGGTGATGGAAGTAGATAGAGAGAGGTCAGAGGAGTGGAGGAGAAAAGAAGGCGATGATACGTGGAAAGACACAAGGGTACGGGGGAGAGAAAGAGGAGACGGGGAAGTATGAGGTGGTGGTTTGGTGGAGAGAGAGGTGAGTAGACAGAAAGAGATTCCGTGGAAAGGAAAAAAGGAAGGAAGAAAGGGAAGAGAGGAGGACCGTTGGAAAAAGATGAAGGTAGGAGCAGGAAGCGAGGAAGAGGTGTATTTGGAAAGGAAAAGGATGAAAAAAAAGAAGTAACAGTGTATGTCAAAATGAAGGGATATGGAGAGAGTGGGAAGACGGCAATGGTGGAGAAGAGAAACTTCGGAAACGGAGGCAGAGGAGCAAAAATATAGGAATAATAAAATGGGAGAAACAGAGGGAGTAGATGTGAGAATGTTGATAGACAGGATGAAGAGAGTGTGAATAGATGTGAAAGTGAGAGCAAGATAAGTGCAAGGAAGACAAGCAGAAGATAAGTAACGGAGGATTAAGAGGAGAGGGAAAAGAGGAATGACAGACAATGATATGTGAAAGGGAAGTGGGAAGGAGAGATCGGACCAGGTATTCATGAGATATTTTGCCAACATGTATACTTACAAAACCTATATATGTTATTACACCAACATACACACCAAATCGATCATAACAGCTTCGCCATCAATGTCGCGAACGAATGCTTGAGAGAAAATAAACGACGAACTATACAAATAACTAAGAAGAAAAGTACCAAAGAGGAGATCAGGTAAGCAAAAAAAAGGGAAGTGAAAGAAGCGCAACGGCTGAGTGAGAGAAAATATCAAGTGAAAACTAAAGAAAGAATGAGAGAGTGCACAAGAAAAGGTGATGAGTGGGAGGTGCAAAAAAAAAAAATCAGGAGCAGGGCTGAAGTGTTCAAAAGAGTAGAGGGATAGAAAAGACAGAACATTAAGCAGGGGGAGTGACGGGGGTGGAGCCTACGGTAATCGATAGTGTCCCTTAAGAAATTTCTGAATGATTTATGACGGAGAGAAAGGGACAGAGACCTAAAAGAAAAGTGTGGAGGGAGAGAGGGAAAGGGGGAGGCAATGCGTGGGTCAGGGAGGAGGGGCGACGAGGAATGAGAACTGGTGAAAAAACAAGAGTGAAAAAAAAGGATGAAGGTATGCACAGACTTTATCATTTGGGGAGGTTTTGACGGTGGTGATGTAACGTTTCATTTTCAATACTACTGCACATGATAACTTTCGTCCCTTCAGTCCGGGGACGTGTCTTCATTTCACTTACAGCTACTGCCAGATAATTTTATTCAACTATGAAAGAATTATGGAGGTAAAGCTATTAATGAAGTCTGCATCTAACTCTTCCATCTCGGGAATTCTATCGTAAGATGACTGAGCCATCAACTGAAAACGACGTTCTGAAGCGAAAAAGGTAAAAGTAAATGTGAGATTCAGAAAGGCTCTTGTGAGTGACCAGAATATAGGATACTTCATTCGTCGTGCACCATTGTCTTTTATTTAGCAAATGTTCGTGTGATGGAGTGATGTCGTCATGAAACAACAAAATTTTTTGCTCTCCTCTCACCTTCAAACTAAGCTGTCCTCGCAATAAACAAGTTATTCTGGTCTTAGGGTGCAAGATGAGGACAACCTTGTATATCACATTTATGTTGTGGATATACAAACCGTAAGTGTTTACTTCCCGGACTTTCCAAAAATGCACGACTAAACTATTTAAAAAAATATCATAAAATGGTAAATCATTACTTAGGCAGGAGAAAGGGAGGGAGAATTACCATCCCGCTACTAAAACCTCACTGAACAAGACAGTGAGAGATGTGCTGCCTGCTGTGGGTAGTGTGGGATGTCAGAGATCGACAGGATGAAAAATTATTTGCATTTGTTTTTGCTCGTTTACATACTTTATTTTCTCGGCATATTTTCGCTACATTTTTTTTTACAATAAAGGAACAGAGGAAGGAAAAAAAAAAAAACGTACACCAGATTGCAGGTGTCCTTCATTCATAGAAAAATTGACAGTTGGACTTGAACAGCCGTAGGTTGAAGTTTGGGGGGAAACCATTCTGCGAAAGTGAGTGCCAAAGAGATGCTGTTGGGAAATAAAAGAATTCTGAAAAGCAGTGATAGTCCAGTCATGAGCGCTACCAGATGCCAGTGTAGCACGGGGGAAGGCGTGGAGAAGTGGCCCAATGGATGCAGCTTCGTCTGAGCATTTGCCTAAAAGTATCTGTAAAATAATATAAGGGAGGCAACATTCCTCCTAATTTGTAGGAGGGGTAGTTCATTTGTAACAATAGGGTTATTAATTATTCTAACAGCCATGTTCTGAATTTTGTCCAGGTGTTTTAGTGCAACTTCTGAACATTCATTCTACAAGGGTTAGCTATATTCCAGCTAAGAGTGCACATGACTCATGTAAATAATAGATAACTGCTCATCAGTGAAGAAGTTACAGACTCACTACAATAATACAAGTTTTTTGAAGCAGTTTTGGCATGTGATCTAACATGAAAGATCCAGGTGAGAGCAATATTAAGTGAAACACCGAGAATTTCAATACTTTCAGAAATAGGAATATTAGTAGCATTGAAGGTAATATAGGAATCAGGCAATATCTGTTAGTAGACTGTATCTGTTTGGTTTTCCAAGTGTTGAATGAGACAATGTTATCTGGTCCTTGTTCACTCATCTAGGATAAGTCTTGATTTGTTTATGGAGAATGCTGTACTGAGTTGTGAGTTAAAGATATCATACTTTGTGAATGCATTTTTAAGTGTGAATGAACTGTAAAGTGATGTGTCATCTGCACTGAAATTAATAGAATTATGGCTGGCATATAAGAGATTATTAATATGAATTATGAATAGGGTTGGAGCCAGAACTGATCCTTGCGGCAAGCCAGCATTAACCCGTGGACCGCGACATACCTCACGTGGGGGTGTCTCATAAAGCTGCGACATACCTCTTATGACTGAAATTTTCAACAGCGCACCAAAAAGGTTCTAGAAGGATCAGTATGACACAAAATTTATGGGGTATTAGGGTAACTGGTATTCCCCTTTCCACCTCCTATCTTCAGCCCATTTGCTAAGTTGCACCAGCAACAATGACCCAAGAGCACAAACTTTGTAACATATTTTCTGCAATATTATCTGCCCGTGTAAGGCAGTCGTGAGTCAAAATTGTTTAGGATAACATAAAATCAAAACTAAGGTCAATAGGAGGTAATAGAACAGAAGTAGGCTGGTATATAGTGGGTGTGATAGTAGCATCCTAAACTTGTATAGTAAGGTGCAGAGAGAGCTGGCAACCCACCTGGCTAGCAGGGAGACTGGCAAAAGCCTGTTTATAGCCTGTCTCGTCAGCTCCATTACACATTACTCTCTCTCTCTCTCTCTCTTAAAGCACAGTTTTCAGGTTCCTGCCAGAAATGCAATTTCTGACAATTATTTCTCCAAAACTATGCTGGTATCAACTTTCAAAATCCTAAGGGTAGCTGCAAGATGTTCCACAGGGACAAAAGATGATAGGCCATGGCATAGGAGTTTGGATAGCAAGGAACTGTTCCACACTCTCCAGGTTCGTTGATTGACTGGAGGATGGCATGAGATAGGAGACTGGGTATATCGACAGTGGATTTTTTGTGGGGAAAACCATACTGTTTATCATTAAGGTAGTGGATTCAAGATGTTTAAAATGTCCTTATTAATTACACTCATATGCTTTACCAAGAGAAGATGTGATAGCTGTTCGTCTGTAATCAAAGGGGTCAGAGAACTTCGTATCTTCGGAATTAGGTCGATATTGGCTTCTTTCCAAGAATTAGGGAATGAAGAAGTAAGTATGCATAGCCTGAATAATTTAGCCAGAACAGGAGCAAGTTCTGGGAAATACTTTTTCAAAACAACTGGAAGAATTCCATCTGGACTTGAGCTTTGTTGGATGGTAAACTGTCTAGGATGTTTTTTTGGATCTAGACTGTATCTTAAGAGGAGCAGTTTCGGAAGAGTCAAGTTCTAGTACAGGAACGTTCTGGTTGACATCCTCTAAGGTAGAATTTCTGGCAAATGTACTGGCAAGGATGTTTGCATTACCACGTGGGTCATTTTATAGTTGTTGTTGTAATATTCGCCCCGCACTTGTTGGGGCACGGGCAAACAAAAGAGCCCATCAGGGAAGAAGCAGGTACAAGCTCTCAAATTAGAGCATAGTAGGGACAGCAAACTGGCGAACGAGGGAAAGGCAGCAGAGGCAGGGGAAGGTGCGATGGTTGGTGGTGAGATCGGCTGCCCGATGATCGACGAGTGTGGGCGGGGCTTGGCGGTGGATGGTGAGGCTGGAAGCACGATGGTCTAAACGAGGGCAGGGCGAGACGAGAGCCGTGTAGACAGCGCGGCGCCGATGGAGGAGGCGCCGATGAGCTCAGGTGGAAACTGTCCCGACGCTGCCCTTGACCCCCACAGCCCTGATGGAAAGGGCGAAAAAGACTCGCCCTGCTCTCCAGCAGCAGCAGGTGGAAGCATAGAGGGGAGGCCCGGTCCTGGTCGTCACAGATGGCACAGCCCCGGTCCATGGTCGTGGCGGAGGGAGGGTCATCGGCCGGGTAGTCTAGGGCGGAGGAGCCTCGACTTCCTGGTGGGCAGATCAAGGCACTCCCTCAGATAGAAACGACGAGCCCATCCCTCAACTGATACGGCTGCTGTGGAGAGCTGGTCCCGCCGGGAGGTGTTGCCGTGATGAGAGATGGGCTGCGAGTGAATTTTATAGTGTTACCATCTGAAGATTTTTGTGGGGGAATGGATGATGACTTGTTAACGTTATTATTGAAAAAACTGAGAAGTGAACAGAATATTCTATTGCCATTAGGATCACTTAGTTGTAAAGAAAATTTGATTTTGAGAGATTTATTACTGCTTTCCCATGGTTTCTAGCAATGTTAAACTGACCTAGTGATTCAGACGTTTTTATTTTATGTAAAAGTTATATGGTAAGGACTTTTGGGTCGTTGCTCTGGCACAATTGCTGTCAAACCATTTTTTGGAGTCGAACTGTTGGCTGGGTATGATCAGTTTCATACCAGCTTGTATTAAGTCACCAATGTGGGACTGGGTAAAACTGATGTTACTGGAGAAGAAAGACTGCAATGGAATATCAGCAAGATATTTTCTAAATCCATCCCAGAGTGCCCTGTCAAAGTGCCATCCGGCCACCCTGACTGGTTCAGAACGTTGAGGTTTGGGCCAGTTAATTAATGAGGCTTTGACGAGATTGGTGTCGGAGGATCCAAACAGTGACAGTACTTCTACCCTGTATAGATCTTGGTTATTTGTCAGGAATAGGTCCAAGAGATTGGCGTTATGGTCAGGATTTTCTGGTACTGTATTCTAGTTGGTTGCACTATCAATTGCGTGAGAGTACATAATTCTGTAAACAGCTTGCATTCTGCAGTAGACCAGTATCGTCAGTCCTGGAAGAATGACATAACCATTCTACAATAAGCACATTAAAATAACCCAAAACGGTAATTTCAGTGGTAAGGATGAAGTTAAGGTTAGTCATCAACTGTGTGGATGTGAAGTCAATCATGCAGGGTTCTGAGGAAGCTTTGAGAGAGCAATAAACTATACAGGTATATTTGATAATATTTAGATCGATCTATCTATTCCCAGGCGCCTTAATCCCGTAAGGTGTGGCCACAAACAAATCGCCTCCATGTCACCCTGTTCCCCGCTAATTCACTGCCCCACCCGAAGTTCACACTCCCGTCTCTCATACACCTCTCCACTCAATCCTTCAATCTCCTCCTCGGACTCCCCCTCCCACTCCCACCTTAGGCTGCACTCTCCTTGATAGTCTGTCGCTCTCCACCCTATCGATATGGCCAAACCTTCTCAGTGTATTTCTCCTAACGCTTTCTATCACATCCACATCCACACCAAAATGCTACTTTACTTCCTCATTTGTCAGTCTGCCTCTCCATAAAATTCCACATGCTCCTCTCTGATAACT
Organism: Coenobita brevimanus; assembly: GCF_032717465.1. Classification (NCBI taxonomy): domain Eukaryota; kingdom Metazoa; phylum Arthropoda; class Malacostraca; order Decapoda; family Coenobitidae; genus Coenobita; species Coenobita brevimanus. The sequence goes on along the minus strand of NC_136957.1, from coordinate 8,583,226 downwards.
CTTTTCCTCTGCTCTCACTCTTGACTTCTGTCCTTTCAACAAGGTCCAAGCTTCACTCCGTACCTTCTTTATCCCTGCACAGTTGCTGACTTTATTCATGTATTTTATTCGCTCTTGTGGAGAGTAAAACTCTCATGTGTGTGGAGGCTCCACACATACAGTTCTTCTCAACAAGGTGGAGTCAAAGGCTTTTCGTCTCATTATCTCTCCTCCTCTTACTGGCTTCCTTCAACCTCTGTCTCATCACCGCACTGTTGCATCTTTATCTCATTTCTATCGCTACTTCAGTGGTCACTGCTCCTGTCTGCTTGCGTCCCTCCACCTCTACGATGGGCGCATAGCACCCACTGAGCAACAAACGCTCATCCATTTTCTGTCCAACTCTCTAATGCAAGAGTTAACTGTTACTCCCAGTCCTTTTTTTATGCAACAAGCCAACTCTGGAACTGCCTCCCTCTGTATTTCCTACTTTGTATGATTCCCAGTCTTTCAAATGCAGTGAGTCCAGGCATCTCGAAATGTACGGATCTTGAATTTGGCTCTCTGTTGTACTGTTTTTGTTCTTTTCATTGTGGGCTCCTGGCATTCAATTCCTTCTTTGTTGCATTTAAGTTAAAAAAAATTCCATACATTAGAGTTGGTATCACAATACTATCATACGGTGATCTTTTTACTTCCATGCTCACTTCCCTATTTCTTATCACTGCATTCAAAGACCCAGAGAAATTTCTTCCTTGCTGTACCTTTTCAAGCACTTAAGCCTTCAAGCTTCCATCCTTACTTATCACACTGCCCAAGCAGTGAAATGCACTCAAACTTTTCCATTTCCTCACCATCCAACGTCACTGTACACTAAGTGACTTCATTTCTTTACCTTTCCCCACATTCACCTTTAGATTCCGTTTCTTACACACTTTCTCAAACTCATTCCCCTAGCCTTGTAGTTCCCTCTAACTTCACTTAACAATACAATATCATCTGCAGACAACAATGCAAGTTTCCAAATGCTGCCCTCTCTCATTAGAGCCACTCCAGCATCCACTGTTCTACCTTGTATCACTTTATAACACCATCGATATACAGACTGAACAACCATGGAGACATGACACATCCCTTTTTCAATCCTACATTCAGATAGAAAAATTCGCTCAGTTCACTATCCACACGCACTGCAGCCTTAGCACCCCCATACATAATCTTCACTGCATTCAACAACTTCCCATTTACTCCATATATACTTATTATATGGCACAGTCTTTGTCCATCCAGTTTGTCATATGCTTCCTTCAAATCCATGAAGGCCTCGTACAACTTCTTTCCCTTCTCTAGAAACTTTTACACCGAAGCTCTAAGGATGAATATCTGATCTGCACAAACTCTTTCCTTCCTGGAACCTCCTTGTTCTTCTCCAACTACAGTAATTCCTCTGTTAATTTCCTAATTCTGTCGATAAGTATCCAACCATATGCTTTGCCTATTACACTAAGAAGACAATTGCCATGACCTAAAAAAATATATATATATATTTTTTAATTCTGAGGCGGATCCGGATTCATTTTAATGGCAATTGCATTGACGGAGGTATGCGCTCTCGGAGTGTTTTCTAGTTCTCTCTGCAGTGAGTGCAAATTTGTTTTTGTAATTACAGCATGCATACGATGTTATTTTCCTAAACAGATGGCACTTCAAAATTATGTACACAGCATCAGCAACAATAATGATAAACGAACAACAACAAAAACAACAACAGCACCATCACCACCACCACCAGTAATAATAATAATAATAATAATAATAATAATAATAATAATAATAATAATGGTAGTAGTAGTAGTAGTAGTAGCAATCGACATGGCCAGAACTGTAAAGCTCCATGATATACTGTAAATATTCCCGTACAACTAGTTTTTTGTTAATAACCCATATTTGCCATTAATGGTTATGGACATCATAGTCTTCTATTCAAAATATTTTTGGCCAGCTCATGCTGCCCTTATTGCTAGTCGCATTTTCCCTCTTTGTTGTATTCTCGTATTCTTTCTTGTTTAATTGTGGCAGGCACTTCTGCCCTTCAGAACCATTTCCGACCAAGCCAGGAAACAATTAACAGCCTATGACCTAATTATTTTTAGTTGCTAGGCAACTTCTTGTTGTCTTGCAACGACCGAATATCCACTTTTTTCCGTAATTTCACGTTTTGAGCTATAGAAGCATTACTCTTTGAGCTACCTGCATCCACTGTCTGACTTCTTTCTTCTTCATTTCTGCAACATTCGCGGCCTTTCCTCCAACCTTCTGTCTGTCGATCACCACCTCTCCTCCTCTAAACCTCACCGTCTCTTCCTAACTGAGACTCAGGTGTCTGAGGCAACTGACAGCAAAACCCTTTTCTGTATCCTCCTACTTTCTCTATACTCATTTCAAAGCCAAAAGTAGCTGTTGCGAATATGTACGCAACAAAATATCTTGTTCTCGTGTTCCTGAACTTGATTCTTCTGAACTCTCTACACTCTGGCTTCGGCTCTCCTGTCATTCTCTGACTAAATATATCTGAGTTTTTTCCTTATCTCCTATTTCTATTGTCAAAAATTCTTCGACTATCTTATTTCTACGATGGAACACATTCTATCCATTTCTCCTTTCTCTGAAATCTCCATTCTAGGAGATTTCAATATTCACCACCACCTGTGGCTCTTCTCTCCTTTCACTGATCCACCTGGTGAACAAGTCTTCATCTTTTCTATCCTAAATGACCTAAAGCAGCTTGTACAGCACCTTACCCGTATCCCTGATCGCCTTGGAGAGAGCTCCAACATACCTGACCTCTTCCTTACAACTAATCCTTCATTTACACTGTTAACCTTTTCTCTCCGTTAAGTTCCTCCGATCATAACCTTGTTACCTTAACCTGTCCTATCACTTCGGTACAGCCTGTGGACCCTCCAAAGAGACGTCGTCTGTGGCACTTTGGAGCTGGGGATTGGGAGGCCCTTAGGCAGTACTTCTTAAATTTTCCCTGGAACGATTATTGCTTCCATGGTCAAGAGCCATCTGAGTGTGCTTTGCGCATAACGGAGGTTATTCTCTCAGGCATGGAAGCATATATTCCTTTCTCATATCCTTTGACTAATGCAAGATAGCCTTGGTTTAATCACGCTTGTTCTAATGCTATCCGCAACAAGGAGAGGGCCTATATAAGGTACCGGAGCTAACCCACCCCTGAATCACATATTTTTTATGATTCTGCTCGGAATCGTGCTAAGTCTGCTCTTTGCTCTGCTAAAAATAATTTCATCCTTACTAAATGCTCTCAACTCTCCAACTCGAATTCTTCCTGCTCCTTCTGGCACCTTGCCAAAAACTTTTCTAACAACTTTACCTCAATATCCTTCCCTCCTCATTTCTATTCTGATGGCTCTGTAGCTATTTCTTTGGCTAATAAAGCAGATCTCTTTGCTCAGACTTTCTCCTCCATTTCCACTTTAGACGATTCCAGTGCTGTTCCTTCATCACTTCCCCCCTCTGACTTCCTCATGACTGACATTAAAATTTCTTCAGCTGATGTATTTTCTGTCATCACTGACCTCAATACTAAGAAGGCATATGGGCCTGATGGAATCCCTCCTGTTGTCCTCAAAAACTCTGCTTCTGGGCTTACACCCTGCCTAGGTATACTCTAACGCCTTTGTCTTTCAACTTGTACTATTCCTTCTTGCAGGAAGTTTGCTCTCATTCAGCCAGTCCCAAAGAAGGGTGACCATTCTCAACCCTCTAACTATCGTCCAATTGCTTTAACATCCTGTGTCTAAAAAGTTATCGAGTCTATTCTTAACAGAAAAATTTTAAAGCATCTTTCCGATCACAACCTTCTTTCTGATCGTCAGTATGGGTTCCGTCAGGGACGCTCCTCTGGCGATCTTCTCACCTACCTTTCAGACTCCTGGTCATCCTCCATTCGGGACTTTGGTGAAAGCTTTGCCATTGCACTTGACATCTCAAAGGCTTTCGATCGAGTCTGGCATAAATCTTTAATTTCCAAACTGCCCTCATACGGTTTCGATCCTTCTATCTGTGCCCTCATCTCTAGCTTCCTTTCTGGTCATTCTATAGCTGCTGTTGTAGACGGCCATCGTTCTTCTCCTAGATCTATCGACAGTGATGTTCCTCAGGGCTCTGTCCTATCACCAACTCTCTTTTATTCATCAATGATCTTCTAAGCTGTACATCTAATCCTATCCACTCGTACGCTGATGATTCCACCCTTCACCTTTCCATTCGGTTCCCGCAACGTCCATCTCAGCAGTTACTTCAACAAACAAGGGATGAGGCTATGGCACACCTAATGTCTGACTTGGCACATATCTCTGACTGGGGTAAAAATAATCTTGTTATTTTTAATGAATCAAAGACTCAGTTTTTACACCTATCAACCCATCAAAATCTTCCACAGGAGTACCCACTAATGTTGAATGATATTCAGCTCAATCCTGCATCATCCTTGAACATGCTTCGGGTTTCATTCACACGGGACTTATCTTGGAAAGATCATATTGGATCTCTTGTAAAATCTGCTTCTAAGAGATTAGGTGTGCCAAGCCAACTCCATGCCTTCTTTACCCCTGCACTGTTGTTGACTTTATACACGGGTTTTATTCGTCCCTGTTTAGAGTACAACTCTCATGTGTGGGGAGGCTCCTCACATACAGCTCTTCTCAATTGGTCGGAGTCAAAGGCTATTCGTCTCATCAACTCTCCTCCTCTTACTGACTCTCTTCAACCTCTGTCTCTCCGCCACACTATTGCCTCTTTATCTCTTTCCTATCGCTACTTCAATGGTCACTGCTCCTCTGAACTGTCTGCTTGCATCCCTCCACCTCTATGACGGGCGTGTAGCACCCGTCTAGCAACAAACTCTCATCCCTTTTTTTGTCCAACTCTCTAATGCAAGAGTTAACCGTTACTCCCAGTCCTTCATTTATGCAGCAGGTGACCTCCGGAACTGTCTCCCTCTGTGTGTATTTCCTAATTCCTATGATCTCCAGTCTTTCAAACGCCGTGTGTCCAGGCATCTCATATTGAATGGATCTTGAATTTGGCTCTTCTTTGTATTATTTTTGTTTTTTCTTGGAAGGAGTGTTCATTCGGGCCCAGCCTTTGGTTCCTTCTTCCTCGCATAAAAAAAAGAAAAACTTAGGGGCGTAGAAAGCTCTGACTTCTGTATGCATAATTTTGAGGTCATTCCCTATCGGAAGTGTACCATCCACTTTTCCCCTCTCTCCTCTCGTTTTTGGTTGGCAACTGCGAAGATCGGCCTCAGCTCCCCTAGCAACCAGTGTTGGTTTTCAAAAATGCCCCTTCTAGTTCCCCAGCAGCTCAACGGAATTAAATGAGAGTTTGCATGCTTCTAGACACTGGCTAGTACTACAACTTTCTATTGTATGCCTGTGTGAAACATTGGTCAGGTCAAGGATCAAAGGTTAACAAATGCAACAACAATGAAAATAGCTAAGATCACAACTTTGCTCCCACGAAATGCTAAGACTTCAAAGATTATTATGCCAGGGCCATGATTCTTGGAGGGAATGCTGCACTGGAGTACTTCCATACAAAAATGACATTTAACATTGAAACTCACTTATAGTCCCTTGCAGTGCAACCTAGAAGTTGTACTCTTGGTGGGCCATACCGCAGATTTCAAGTTCCCTAGCTCCACAGTGAGTGAATGGCCTCAAATGAATCGTTCCATACTTATAGACATTAATGAGTACTACAAGCATGCTCCATACATGCATGACCTATATCCGCCAGGAAGGGGTCAAAGGTCATTAAGTGTAGACAATATGAAAAGAGCTAAAATTACAACCTGCGTAGCACAAAATGCTAAGGCTCCGAAGATTATTAAGCTAGGGCCATGATTCTTGGGTGGAATGTTGCACTGGAGCACCTCTACATAGAAATGACTTTGGGCTAACTTAAGTGATGATCCAACATAGTAAAACAAGTAATAGCAAAAAAAAATGTAGCCTAAAGTAAGTAAACATTTATAAATCAAGTGTTAAGGAATGTGCTGAGTTTCCTTACGATAGCTAGACAACATCAAGGTGAGCAGACAGAGTGATGGAACAACAGTACTTAGAGATTATCTTTTCTATGAGATGTATCCATATTTTGGAAAAGTGCCTATAGAAGGTCCTAAGAAAAAAGACAAAGCTTAAAAACAGGATGAAGACTTCTACCCAGAGCTGGCTGAAAAGGAAACTTATAAGTTAACCCATCACATCCCGAGCTATTTCGCACCTCCAACACCCCCCCAATCCAGAGGTATTTTCGATTTTTTTTTTTCTTCTGGCTAAAACCTCTGCTTTTGGTGGGAAACATCGAAATTTCATAGAAAAATCGCTCACCTGAGGTTTAAAATACTCAATCCAGGTAGCAGTACCTCCTTACCTGACTGGGTTTTCTAACAGGCTGGCACCAAAGAAAACGAGTTCTATGGGATGGTAACTATTTAACACCACTCATAAACGGTATTTATTTATTTATTTGGTACGAATTTATATGTAGTACGAGAGTATATTGGTTTCAGACAGTAATATGGGCATTATAAGCATTGTCTCACTCACTAACTCATCACCATACCTGACCTTTTGCCACATTACCTGATCATCATTTCTGACTGTTTCTTCCTCTAATGCTATGTAAACTTTGTCCTCCACATTGTCACTGATTGGGGAATCACTCTGGCCCTGAATGTCTTTACTGGCCAGGTCACTGGTAACAGGTGAATTGCCGAGACAATGGTGTGTGGGGGGGGAGGGGGAGGTTATGCGGTGTAAGGCATTGTCCCTGCTTGGCATCTTGTAGAGGAATAGAGGAAGGTGTCCCGTGTATACATACAAAAAATCACGCACGAAAATTGAAAATTGTGCAAATTAGGGACCTTGCAATTGCACGACGTACCAGTACGTCGCCGGGACTGGCAAATGCAAAACGTTGCAATGTACCCATACGTCGATGGGACTCAGCGGGATAATTGAATAAGGAAGTAAACTAGAGAGAACTTTTCAAATGGAAATCAATGTAATTAAAACAGAACTATGCAAACACTGGGAACATGAAAATTAAAAAAGGAAGAATAGCCACAACAATAGATTAATTATCCCCTGAGGTAAATTATCTGAGAACGAAGAGAACTGAAATAGGATGTACAGTTGTCAACCATGAGAGAACTACGGATGATTTCAGAAATGATATGGAGAAAATCAGGCAAGCAAGCAGTCTGAAAAACCAAAGTAGTAATACTGAAGAGGACATAACACAGGTAAGTGAAATGATGAGAAATTGCAAAGATAAGGTACAAACTACGACTGCCGAAGTGGTGAAAGTAAAGAATTATTTAAAAAAAGAAAAGGTAGAAGAAAAAACTGTAAGAAAGGTAGTGAAAGATATCATTAAAAAAAAAAATAGTCAGGAAAGCTGTAGAGATTACCAGACCTATAGTAATCAGTGACATAAGTGAAGAAATAAATAATAAAATTTCAAGGGACAAAAATGGAGATGGAAAAGATAATGAACATATTGAAGGAAGTATCAAATGATATCTGTGATAAAGATATTGAAGAACTTAAGAGACTAGGGGAATATGAAAGGAATAAGTCAAGGACCCTGAAAGTAAGGTTCCAGTGTGGAAACACTGTAGAGAGAAAAAAACAAAAACAAATTCATAGAAAATGAGGAATTTAAAATAGTATCGATAAAAAGATACACAACTTAAGAGGAATGGGGATTACTAAAGGAGAAGACTGAGGAAGAAAACACAAAGAACAAGGCATGATCAAAGGAAGAGTATTTTTTTTTTACAAAGTTACTGGATTGAAGGTACGAAAGTGATACATAACCAACAGGAAATAAAAAAGGAAGGAAGTTAGTAGACTCAAGCTATGGGAAGTATGTAAACATGATGATTAAGTTGATGTACTCAAATGTAGATGGAATGGTATCTAAATTATTAGAGATGAAAGACTATACCAGAGAAAAGGAACCACATATTATTTGCCTAACTTAAACAAAGATAACCCCACGGATTCAGATGATACCCTAAACTTTAAGGAATACAATGTATGGAGAAGAGATAGAAATGTAACAAAAGGGGGAGGTACTATGATATAATAAAAAAAAAATCTACAAGTCAAAGAAATAGACCTAGATATACCCTCACTAGTAGAACTGATTGCAGTATAGATTAACACATCTGAAGGGAAAGTAATAGTGGCAAATTTATACATGCCACCCAAAACAAACACTTGGGAAAGAGGTTCATATGACGACCTGGCAGAAACTACAAGTCAGAGTTTAAGAGCATTATTACATAGAATGGAATAAAAATATGAAAGAATTATATGAACTGGAGATTCCAATACAGACATAACTCAGAATACCCTAGATGTAAGATGCCATGAAAGCTGTTGGGATCAAAAGCTCCTGGATCTTGTGCAGGATTTCTCCTAAGACAACATGTAAAGGAAAACACCCGTAAAAGAGGACTTGATGATCCATCAGTTGTAGATCTTATAATTACTAACCAAGAAAATGATACTGACAATATAATGTATCACCCTCCATTTGACAAAAGCGATCATGTAGTATTAAACTGCAACTGTAGGACTGCATATGACACAGTTAACAGTAATGAGAGTTAAGAAACAGCCTAAACTACAAAAAGGGCAACTACCATGACCTAAAGAAGTACTTGTTAAGAACTGATTGGGAAAAGGAGCTTAGAAGACAAGATTTTAATGTTATATATCGAAAATTCTGTGAATTTTATGAAAGAGGAGTCCAAAATTACATCCCTAAACACAAAGAAACAAAAGTAAGAGTAAAAAAATGTTTTAACACAGAATGCAAAAAATCAAAAGAAAAAAGAGACCTGCTGTGGAACTGTCTCCCTCTGTATGTATTTCCTGCTTCCTATGATCTCCAGTCTTTCAAACACAGTGTGTCCAGGCATCTCGAAATGAGCGGATGTTGAATTTGGGTCTTTGTTCTTTGTTTTTCTCTTGGAAGGAACAATAATTGCAGGCTCGCGGTCTTTGGTTCCTTCTTCCTCTCATAAAATAAAGCATACAGAAGACACCATAGTGAGAGGGCGTATAACAACTATAAACTGGCAAGAAACGATTATACAAGGATAAGGAGAGATGCTCAAAGACAGTTTGAGGATGACATTATATATCAAAGTAGTGATCAACCGAAGCTGTTTTACAGCTACATCCGAAGTACACCAAAGTTAAAGATAAAATACAGTCCATTACTGATGAAGGGATCATCTATACACAAGAAGAAGATATTTGTGAAGTTCATTTTTTCATTCATTGCCAGGCGCCATGTATCCCAGACGGGGTGGCCAAGGCCTTAGAGTTAATTGTTTTTACAAGGAGGGGCACTAATCCTTCACCAACCCCACTTGACACATAGGGAGAACGCCAACAGCATCTGGTGTTCCCAGGCGGTCACCCAACCAAGTACTAACCAGACCCAACGTTGCTTTACTGAATAAAAATTTCCAATCAGTTTGTACAAATATATATATATATATATATATATATATATATATATATATATATATATATATATATATATATATATAGGAAAAACTTAGAGAGAGAGAGAGAGAGAGATAGAGAGAGAGAGAGAGAGATGATATGGAACATGCATGCCCACACATATTACCAGATATATAAATATCAGAGAAAGAAGTGCACGATGTGTTAAGTAAATTAGAGAAAGACAAAGCAAATTATCATGACGAAATTTCTGGTTGGGTGTTACATGAACGTGGGGAAGAGTTAAGCAGATCTTTATATTTAATATTCAAGGAATCTTTACTTCAAGGTCAACCACCTGATATTCGGAAGAAAGTAAACGTTGTTCCCTTGTTCAAGAAAGGGAATAGACAGAATCCACTTAATTATTGAGCAGTATCGCTGACTGGTGTTGTAAGTAACGTACTAGAAAAGCTGATAACAATAGTTTGGATAAACCATCTAGAAGAACACAATATGATAACTGAAGGACAGTTCACCTTTGGAATGGGAAAATTATGTGTTACAAATCTGTTAAGCCACTATGATAGAGCTGTAGAAACACTGAAGAAATGAGAAGGATGGAGGGAGAGTATTTATTTAGATTTCAAGAAAACATTTGACAGTACCACACCAAAGACATTTATAGAAACTGTACCATCAAGGAGGAATCCAAGGTAACCTGTACTCTTGGATGCATGATTTTCTGAGAAAAAAAGTAATGAGGACAATACTAAGGGGAAATTACTCACCACGGAGAGAAGTGACTAGTGGAGTTCCACAGGGCTCAGTGCTGGCACCAATTATGTTTACAGCATATATAAATGACAGACAGTAACACTGGAAGTGGAAGCTATCTTAATATGTTTGCAGATGATGCCAAAATACAAAGGAGAATACTTATTAACATAGAGTTTTGCAGACAGCTACAAAAGAAATAAAAAAAAAAATAGTAATAATGAATGGAGCAATAAATGGCAAATGGAATTCAATGTGGACAAGTGTCATGTAATTAAGTTTGGTAAAAGTGAAAAAAGTCCAGACTGGGATTATAAGTTAGGAAGTTCATCCCTATACATGTTAGAAATGGAGAAGGACCTAGGAGTGATTAACAATAACAGCCTATCACTGGCTGACCACATTAATGAGAAGGTATAGAACATGTACACCCTGCTTGCTATTATGAGAATAGTATTCATATACATAAATGAAGATATGATGAGAAAGATAAAAACGTCATTCATCAGACCAACACTGGAATATACATCATTTATCTGGAATCCTCATCTCAAAAAAAACATACATAAGACTGAAAAAGTACAAAGGGTCGCCCAAAGTTGGGCACAAGGCTTAAGGGATCTAAGCTATGAAAAAAGACTAGAAAAACTGAATCTGTCAAAACTACAAGAGAGAAGGAACAGAGGAGACACGATTATGCTATATAAATGCATCTCTGGGAAAGAGAAAATAGACATACATGAATATATAACCTATGGGGAAACATCAGCAAGAGGACACTGCAAAACACATAAAAAGAGAGGTGAAAAAGACATAGGGAAATTCAGTTTCCTTATATAATGCAATTGATCGGTGAAATGCACTACCGAATGAAATGGTGTGCGCCAAAACAATTCATAAATCTAGGGATATGTATGATAAAAATGGTTTAATACACGGGACAGTACGAGCTTGACTCATTCCTGCAAATATAAAATGTAAGAACAATTAGGTAAGAACACAAACCAGTGGACCCTTTTTCCCAGTAAGGTATTTAATATTCTATACCGTAGCTGCTCTCTCTCTCTCTCTCTGAATTAGCGGATTCATTCTGCTACTGCTGAGGCAAACTACACTGGGTGAGCAGGTTGATGGAAGAGGATATATCTGTCGGGGAACAGGCATATAACACATTGCCCTTGGTGGGAATAGGTCGATGTGGGGATACTGATCTGTGGGGAAAAAGTGCGTGAAGAAATGAGCCTAATTTCAAACTTAATTCCTGCGAATAAAGATAGGTCTATGAGGGAAATACATCCATGGGAGAAAGCAGGACCCTGTGGGGACTTGGCATTTCCCTATGGAGGAACAGTTTATTGGGATAATACGTCGATACAGGGAGTGTATTAGCGTGAAAAATGTGGCTCATCGAGAAAATATCTCTGTGAGGGCAAAATCGATTCATATGGAAAAATAAGTTTATGCAGAAGATAGGGTCATGTGTGAATATAGATCCATGATGGAAAATAGGTCCATCGTGAAAATACGTCTATGATAAGTAACGGGTTTATGAGAAGAAAATGATCTCTATGGGGGATGTTGACCTCTGGGAAAAACAGGTGGGAAAATGGACCCACAAGGAATATAAGTGCTTGGGAAAAGTAGGTTCATGAAGAGAGTAGCTTTATAGGGGAAAATACGTCCATGGTGACACTAGGTCCCCAAGAAAGTAGTGGTCCAGAAGGAAATATAAGTCCACGGGTGAAAACAGATTCACGTGTGGAAACAGGTCCACGAAGGAAATCTGCGAGGGTGGAAGGTTTACCTCAGGGAGAGAAGCCCGAAGACGGGCTTACACTATTAGTTCTGTTTGTTTACTACCACTCTGATCCCTTACCTATTGTCGACGTGAAAGGACTTAGATGACGACTGGGACGATACTGTGAGGGGAAGAGGACATTGGCAGAAATGCCCTCTTCCTCTCAACTTGGGTCCCACCAGCTGCCTCAGCTAGTTTTCCAAGACCATTTTCTTCTACTCTTACTTCTCCCATTGCTATTTTCCTATTCTTTTCCTTTCTGTTTCGGGCATTAAATAGCTTGGATGCTTCCACATTCCCCAAAACTCCTTCTTTTCAGCCCACAGTTGGGCGGTAATGAAAGTCTCCACAATTCCCCCCCTCCACCCGCGTTTCCCGATTTTGACCCCGGTAACGACCATTCCATCTCGTAAGGATGCTTCTCCAACCCTCACCACTCACTCTCAGCCCCTACCCATTTGTAACGGTTCGCCAATTTTGCCTACGCCATCTCCCAACTAACAACCCCTCATAACCACAACACCTGTCTCACTCCCACTCTCATTCGTCCTCATCCATGTGCCCTCCCTCTCATCTCTCTCTTCCTACGTCCTCTTGTGCTTCTGTCGCCCCTTCCACTTCCTCATTCTGCCCCAAATGCTGTCTTTCCAGTTTGCCAACAATCCATCTCGACGTTTGTACTCATCCTCGGCCCTCAAACATGAACGAAGTACTTTCAGATTTTGCCTTCTTCATATTCATGCCAAGAGCTATTTAAACTTTCACTTATGCCATCATCAAGTAGGTAAAGACGTGGCATTTCACATCAGACCTTATAGCACTCATCGCCTCAGTGTAACAAGTCTTCTCCCTCTTAATGATCTTTTCTCCCCCTCTAGTCACATTTACGTCGTTTCCATATATAAATCATCTCCAACTCTCCTATAACTCAGTTAGTTAAATTTTAATTTTACCTTCTTTTCTGCCATAACCTTCGTCACCCTTGCTGCCGTATGTTCGTTTTTGCCTGGCGTTAGAATGTTCGATAACTCTATGTTTACCGCCAAACGATGATATCAACTGACGGAGGCTCTGCCAGTGAAAATTTTGTGCTTCATCTGTGTTATTACATACATATTGTTGTGATGAGTTTTGTTTGTTTGTGTACCACCAAAATGCTTTATTCATCTAACAAAATCCTGCGTGTCTATGGGATACACGTGTGCATGTCACATGCATAAACACTGAAGCTAAAGCACATACTGTACACCCCACCAAAAAGGAAGGGACACACACACACACACACACACACACACACACACACACTAATCAGTACTGCCCCCAGTTCCATCGCACAGTATTGCCAGACCCGCATAGGAATGAGATATGCATTGGAATGAACATTCTCTCTCTCTCTCTCTCTTTCCTGGCTCACCAAATGGTCCAAAGTAATTATGCCAGGGAAAAATAGGACTAAACCAGCAGTAATACGGAATGGTAGAGAGAGAGAGAGAGAGAGAGAGAGAGAGAGAGAGAGATATAATAAAGCTGGAGTACAAACTTCCTGAAACCCATTGAGTTACATGTGGGAAACAAGAGTTGGATGACGTTGTGTGTGTGTGTGTGTGTGTGTGTGTGTGTGTGTGTGTGTGTGTGTGCGTGAGTTCTTACCTAATTGTTCTTACCTAATTACATCTTTACAGGAATGAGTCAAGCTCGTTCTGTCCAGTGTATTAAACCATTTGTATCGTACATATCCATGAATTTATGAATGGTTTTGGCACACACTACTTCATTCGGTAGTGCATTCCACTTATCAATTGCCCTATTTGGGAAACTGAATTTCCTTACGTCTTTATCACCTCTCCTTTTATGCAGTTTTTTACACTGTCCCCTTGCTGATGCTTCACCATATGATATATAGCCATTTATGTCTACTTTCTCTTTCCCTGAGATGCACTTATACAGCATTATCATGTCTCTCCTTCTCCTTCTTTCCTGCAGTATTGGTAGATTCAGTTTTTCTAGTCTTTCTCCATAGCTTATATCCCTTAAGCTTGGTACCCATCTTGTAGCGACCCTTTGTACTTGTTTCAATCTTATCTATGTGTTTTTTAAGATGAGGATTCCAGACTACTGATGCATACTCCATGGTTGGTCTGATGAATGATGTTATTATCTTCCTCAGCATATCTTCATTTATCTTTGTGAATGCTATTCTCATATTAGCAAGCAATGTATACATGTTTTGTACCTTCTCACTCATGTGATCATGTGGAGACAGTCTGTTTGGTCGTTCTCCTTTTCTGATATAATCCCAATCTGGTCTTTTCTTACTTTTACCAAATTCAATTACATGACACTTATCCACATTAAATTCCATATGCCATTTATTGCTCCATTCATGAAGCTTGTTCAATTCCTCTTGCAGCTCTTTGCAAGAATCTATGTTAGTAATTTTCCTTTGAATTTTTGCATCATCTGCAAACATATTTAGATAGCTTCCATTTCCACTGTTACTGTCTATGTCATTTATATATACTAAAAACATAATTGGTGGCAGCACTGAGCCCTGTGGCACTCTGCTGGTCACTTCCCTCCATGGTGAGTAATTTCCCCTTAATATTGTTCTCATTTCCCTTTCTCTGAGAAAATCCTGCATCCAACAATACAGACTGCCTTGGATACTTCCATGATGGTACAGTTTCCATAAAAGTCTTTGGTGTGGTACTCTGTCAAATGCTTTCTTAAAATCTAAATAGATACTGTCCATCCATCCTTCTCTTTTCTGTAATGTTTCTGTAACTCTATCATAATAGCTTAAAAGATTAGTAACACATGATTTTCCCTTCCTAAAACCGAACTGCCTCTCTGTTATCATACCGTGCTCTTCTAGATGTTTTACCCAAACTTCCCTTATCAACTTTTCTAGTACCAGGTATCTCACAACACTGGTCAGTGATACTGGTTGGTAGTTGTGTGGATCCTGTCTATTCACTTTCTTGAACAGAGGAACACTGTTTGCTTTCTTCCAAATATCAGGTAGTTTACCTTAACCCAAGGATTCCTTAAATATTTAATACAATGGTCTGCTTAGCTCTTCTGCACATTCATGCAAAACCCAACCTGAAATTCCGTCAGAACCATTTGCTTTTCCTTTGTTCAATTTACGTAACTCCTCCTATACTTCTTTTTCTAATATTTGCATATCTGGTAATACATGTGGGCATGCATATTCCATATCATCTCTCTGAAAATTTCTTTCTTTTGTAAAAACTGACTGAAAGTTTTTATTCAGTACTTCACAAATATCTTTTTCTTGTGTATAGATGATCCCCTCATCCGTAATGGACTGTATTTTATCTTTAACTTTGGTTTTACTTCGGATGTAGCTGTAAAAAAGCTCAGGTTGATCACTATTTTTATTTACAATGTCCTCCTCAAACTGTCTCTGAGCCTCCCTCCTTATCTTTGTATAATCATTTCTTACCTGTTTGTAGTTGTTATATGCCCTCTCACTATTGTGTCTTTTGTATCTATTCCACAGCAAGTCTCTTTTTTCTTTTGCTTTTTTTACACTTTGTATTAAACCATTTCTTTATTTTCATACTTTGTATTAAACCATTTCTTTATTTTCATTTCTGTTGTTTTGTGCTGTGGGATGTAATTCTGGACTCTTGTTTCATAAAGATCACAGAATTTTCTATACATAATATTTAAATCTTGTTCTCTAAATTCTTTTTCCCAATCTATTTCTAAGAAGTACTTCTTCAGGTCATGATAATTTTCCTTTTTGTAATTTAGACTCTTTTTTGTAACTCTCATTGCTGGTAATGTCATATGCAATCCAGAAGGCACAATTTAACACTACATGGTCGCTTTCGCCAAATGGGGGGTGATATATTATATTGTCATTTTCATTTTCCTGCCTTGTAAATATTTGATCTAGTACGGATGGATCATCAAGTCTTCTTTTTCTGGTGTTTTTCTTTACATGCTGTGTTAGGAAGAACTGCACAAGATCTAGCTTTTGATCCCAACTGCTTTCATGGCTTTTTGCATCTATTCAAATTTATATTTGAACTGAAGTCTCCAGTTAGTACAATTCTTTCAGATTTCTCATCCATTCTATGTAATAATGTTCTTAAACTCTGAATTGTACTTTCTGCCAGGTCTTCAGATTCGTCTCTTTCCCAGGTGTTTGTTTTAGGTGGCATGTATAAATTTGCAACAAGTAAGTTCCCTTCACATGTGTTAATTTGCAATGCGTCAGTTCTACTTGTGAAGGTATATCTAGTTTTATTTCTTTGACTTGCAGATTTTTCTTTGTTAAGATTATAGGTCCTCCTCCCTTTC
This sequence comes from Coenobita brevimanus, assembly GCF_032717465.1. NCBI lineage: Eukaryota > Metazoa > Arthropoda > Malacostraca > Decapoda > Coenobitidae > Coenobita > Coenobita brevimanus. Next base: position 8,566,771 of record NC_136957.1, on the reverse strand, counting down.
TTAAATTTCTGTCTCTTCTCCGTATACTGTATTTCTCAAATTTTAGGGTATCGTTTGATATATTTGGGGTTAATTTTGTTTCAGTTAGGCAGATAATGTGTGATTCCTTTTCTTTGATATAGTCCTCTATCTCTATTAATTTAGACACCATTCCATCTTCATTTGAGTACATCAACCTGACCATCTTATTTACATACTTACCATGACTTAAGTCCTCTGCCTTCCTACTTTCTCTTCCCTGTTGGTTATGTACCACTCTCTTACCTGCAGTTCAATTACTTTGTAAAAAAAAAAAGTACTCTTCTCTTCTTCTGATCTTCCATCATTCACTGTTTTTGCCTCCTCCCTATTCTCTTTAGTATTCCCAATTCCTCCTGACTTAGGGATAGTTTTATCCATACTTATTTAAATTTCTCTTTTTCCATGAGTTTATTTGCATTTTTTAGTATTGCCTCCACAGTGTTTACACTCTGGAAGGTTACTTTCAGAGGCCTTGTCTTACTTCTCTCATATCTCCCTAGTCTTTTGTGTTCCTCGATGTTTTTATTGCAGATTTCCTTTGATGCTTCCTTCAATATGCTCATTATATTTGCCATCTCCTTTTTGTCTCTTGAAATTTGGTTTGTTATTTCTTCTTTCTCTATGCCGGTATTTACTAAAGATTTATTGATATCTGCAGAATCTTTGACCAATTTGCGGTTATTTTGGATTATTTTCTTCACATCCTTTCTAATGCTTTTTTCTTCGAATCTTGTTTCTAAGTCTTTCCTAACTTTCACCATTTCAGCATATGTAGTTTCCACATCATCTTAATAACTTTGCATCACTTTATTCACCTGGGTTAACTTCTCATCAGTATCATTATTTTGGCCTATCTGACTACTTTTTTGTCTAACAGTTTCTGTATCATTTTTTAATTCCTCCATAATACTCTCATGGTTAACAACCGTACTTGCCATTTCAGTGATCTTCCTTTTAAGTGAACCTACCTCAACGGTATTATTTTGTATTTACACCCAATTCACTGACAAGAAAATGGGCTAACTCACCTTATACTTTACGCAGTTCTAAGCCTTTTTTCTTCTATGGCACTTCCGTTGTAAATCAGCCGCTGAGTTATGCAATTTATATTGTTATTATTCTCGATGGGAGAGAGCCATCTCTCCCCTGCAGTGGTCAGACAGTTGTGTGTGTTCGTTTGTGCGTGTTATGTGTGTGAGTGGATAAAGCACATGCGTCGCACATGATTCAGCCAATAACAAAGTAGGATTTCAAACGTCCCATGCTAGGGCCCGCAGGATTTGAAACTCAGTTCGTTTCCAGTCATGAACTCTGAAGGCTGCAAAATTAATTACTTCAGGAGCTGTAAACTGGTAGGTAATGGCCTTATTTCGTATTTACACCCGGTTAGGTTAGGTTAGATGAGGTTTATTTAATGTCAGGAAGGGGGTCTGGCGGGCGAAGCCCCCCAGTCAGGAAACACAGGCAGGGCTGGGGGGTCTGGGGGGCAAAGCCCCCCAGTTAGGAAACACAAACTCCCTAAGAAGCTTAAAATTATATTTTTGCGAAGGATTTTAGTGTTTTTTGTTTTAATATGATACCAGTTTCAGTCAGAAATCACTCGTTTTTGTGAGTTTTTCCCACTCAAAACCCCGCTTTCCCACAGGTCCCCCATTATACTTGGGGGGGGGGAGGGACTGCAAAAAAAAAAAGTGATTTCCGACAGAAATAATTATCAGATTCAAATGAAAAACACTAAAATCCTTCGGAAAAATAAAATTTTAAGCGTTGGGAGTTGTGTGTAAATACGAAAATTTACCACCTCAACTGTCAGCTCATTTATTGTTGCCTCTCTCCTGTTTAATTCCTCTACTAATTTTTCATTTTCTTCTTTCTGCATATACAGTTGTTTCTTAATGCCATCCATTTCACTTTGAAATGCCCTTTTCAATCTGTTCCCCCTTTCCACTAATTTCTTGAATGTTTCCATTTCGACTAGTTCCTTGTAGAAATCGTCCTGTTTTCTACCCCTTTCCTCCCAGTTCCTTCCATATTCACTTCACTTAACATGGTGGTCCTTTTTGCTAATAAATAAGAAAAGAAAATGTTTTTACTTACAATTTGTGCATCTTAACTCGCCTGTGGTGCCGTACAGTAGTCGAAACAGTTGTGAGTCCTGTGACTTGATCAACACATTCCTGCACTAACCAGTTATGTTCTCTTATTTGGGCAACACTTTGCTTAGACTTGCTCCAATAATTCATAATACCATTTAGATGAACCTGTACAGAGCTTGACTCATATAGAGATACTATTTAGGTATAGCCAGTTGTATCGAGTGTTCAATTCGGAGCGAGGGGATACGACGTATTTACTTTCTGATGCCTGGTGTGTGTGTGTGTGTGTGTGTGGGAGGGGGGGTACGAAAGAAAGCAATGAAATTTAATGGTAAACAGATATAAAGGAATGGTAAATGGATATTTGGAACAATAAACGGGTGGACGAACTGAACAAGGGAAGGAAGCTGAACATGTAGTAGAGAGGTAACTGAAGATGCTTATATGTAACTAGATATTCTGTATGACTGATGAAAGTAAATACTAAAAGCAGTAAAAGGTAGGTACTGTAAGTAATGCAACGTATGCGAAACAGGCGATAAATAAATGGTGTAAATATATATCGAGTGATGGATAGAATCTAGGAGGAGTCAACCAATTTCATTAACACACAAATTGTGCATTTTCTTGAAGCAAAATTTTGTAATGACAACACAAAGTGAAATCCTCCAGAGGACAAAGTTGACGGCCTTGGGCTGCTGAGTGAGAATGAAAATTAATGTCACTTCATCAACATTCTACAGACCGCAGTTATGATACAATTTTGACGTTTACGGTTTCAAATGAATCACTTGAAACCGGCGGTGTACCCCCATCTAAAGGCTTCACACACTCATGTCAATCTGAAGGTAACTAGGACCAAAATGGTCAAGGCTATAGAGGAAAATTCTTTATTACAGGAGATATCTAGTCATTACAGCAGTGCGGTATTTAAATGCAGTAATTCATGCCACAGTCATAAACTTGATGCAGTCCATTGCAAATTGGCAAACTGCAACAAAAAATTTAAATGTGAGAATACGTTGCTACCTCATTAGGTGATGTGGAAAAGCAATTAGTGACGATGAGCGTGAGGTAGTGAATGTGGTTGCTGGTTCAGGTGTCGGTGTGAATGTTAATGTGGGTGTGGGTGAGGACGTCGTTGGTAAAGTTGAGGGTGTGGGTGTGGATGTGGATGTGGGTGTGGATTTCAATGTGGATATGCCTGTGGATGTGGATGCTGATGTTTGTGTGGGTGTGGCTGACGACATGGTTGAGGATGTGTGTGTGAGTTTAGCTAGGGATGTGCGTGTTCTCTCGAGATTTACCTTGGAAAGATCATATTACATCTCTTGTAAAATCTGCTTCCAAGAGATAAGGTGTGCTAAGCCGACTCCGTACCTTCTTTACCCCTGCACAGTTGTTGATTTTATACATAGGTTTTATTCGCCCCTGTGTAGAGTACAACTCGTATGTGTCGGGAGGCTCCCCACATACAGCTCTTCTCAACAAGGTGGAGTCAAAGGCTTTTCGTCTCAATTACACTCCTCCTGTTACTGGACCTCTTCAACTTCCGTTTCTTTGTCGCAATGTTGCATCTTTATTTCTTTCTATTCCTACTTCAATGGTCACTGCTCCTCTAAACTGTCTGCTTGCATCCCTCCGCCTCTACGATGGGCGCGTAACACTCTCATCCTTTTTCTGTGCAGCTCTCTAATGCAAGAGTTAACCGTTACTCCCAGTCCTTCATTTATGCAACAGGTCAACTCTGGAACTGTCTCTCTCTGTCTGTATTTCCTGCTTTGATCTCCAGTCTTTCAAATGGAGTGTGTTCAGGCATCTCGAAATGAAAGGATCTTGAAATTGGCTCTCTGTTGTATTTTTTTTTTCTTTAATGGAACGGTTTGCGTGCTCCTGGCCCTTGGTTCTTTCTTCCTTGCATAAAAAAAAAATGTGGGTATGACTGAGGATGTGGGTGACGGTGCTGGAGAGAGAGAGAGGCTGAGAATGTGAGTGTGGGTGCTGGAGAGAGAGAAGGAGAGACTGAGGATGTGGGTGAGGATGCTGGACAGAGAAAGACTGATGATGTGAGGGAAGGTGCTGGTTAAGATTAATTTGCAGAGAGTGTTTGCAAAACATGAGTTCAACGTACAGGAGCAAATCCTCTGCAAATGGCAAAAACCATATGAGACTTCGTCTTCGGGACCTAGCGTGGCATTACGTAACTAGTATCTGCCTCTTTAATTAGTAAAAAAATATATATGAGAATAGATGAAGAGAGCAAGACTAGGATAGCCTACAATATCTGTATTTAGAAGAACAAATAACAAAGAGTATACAGCTTATGATTATGATATATGGAGCACATGTGTAATTACGTATTAAAAGCAGGAGAGAAACAAGACAAAGGACATCTCTATTACCTGCATCCACCCCTGCAATATTGTAATGAGAAAGAATTTATTGATTACAGCCTACAACTGCCACATATTTTGTGTGCCTACTTAAGAATTATGGCGTTATCCTCCCGGGGAACAGTTCCCCTCGTAAGAGTTAGCAAGGTCTTATCCTCCCTGTAACGCTGCTGGAGTGAACGGCTACTAGTATGGAAAATTCTGTGTTCTTAGGTTGAAAATTATGACCATGCATGAAGGCTTTATTCAGAACTACAGGGGTCACAACCTCCCTGTGGGAGGGAGGCCTTTTGAAGTCTGACCCTGCCTACAACGTGGCTTCAGTAAAGAGTCAACATTGTGAAAAATTTTGTTCTCTTTCGCAAATATCTATGACATTTTTCCCCCTAGGGATCGCCCACCCTTACTCGAGGGGGGTGGTCATCGGAGTTACCACCTTACCAAAATGTGGATGAAGTAAATGCTTAGCCTTTTTTTTTTTTTGGGGGGGGGAGGGTTCTAGGCTATGAACTATGGATGTGCATAATGGCACTGCTGGAACCACAAGGGGCTGTCCCTCCCTTTGTGAGGAGGGATGCTCAGTGGTTCCATCCTTCCCAAAACTGTGGCCATACATAATGACTTTGGCAGAGTCCAGTGGAGGCTGTCCCCCCCCCTCCCCCTGTGAGAGGTGACTCTCAGCAGTCACATTATGCTTATTACCTGTTGCGAATGAAGCTGTTCCACTGTGCAAAATTTTGCATTCCTAGGTAAAATGAAAAAAAAAAAAAGTTGCCTAATGGTTTGGGGGGACACCCAGAGGCCACCACCCAAGTCAGGTGGGGCCCTAGTAGGTTCCACTGTTCCTGAAAGATGACCCAGGGGGATGTCTGCCATTGTGTAAACTTTTGTTTTTTGAATACTGCAAGAAGTACAGATACTCAATGAGTAGGCGAGTGACTGAGGGAAAGAGAGAGTGTGACACAGTTAGGGACAAGCACTACAGTACATGTAACTAACCTGTGGGTTCAACAGAAAATACTGACTTCATGAGGACATAGAAGAAATTAAAATTCATTTAACCTTAAACAATGGATATTTTGTTTTACAATTGTTGTCATCACACAATTTTATTCATAACTGCCATAGAAGAAATTAAAATTCACTTAACCTTAAACACAATGGATATTTTGTTTTACTATTGTTGTCACCACACAATTTTATTCATAACTGCCAACCCCTGCGAGGAGCTGGCCTATAAAGCGTGTGTAATTAGTCTGGCCCCACAGTCTGACCCCGGGGCCATTTTTGGAGTTTCGAAAATCAATTTTTTGTTTTGCCATTTTGAAGACAAGTGGAGACGCACCTGGCAGTGCAAATTTTAGCTTCCTAGGCACATCCTGTAGCGTTGAATCGAACGCGAAAGTTGAGAAAATTTCCACAGATGATACTGGTCCCACCGTGGTGTTGCCGCAACACAACATAATACAAAGGGTTTTATATTTCCTTTGCACACACACACACAAAAAGGTCAGTGATGCTCAAATGGCATGAAATGACAAGCTATAGGTGTCTGGAAGTATTTCAGCACATAGTACGTGAGGTTTCAAGAGGAAAGAATAGGAAAAAAATATGAATTTATTTTCACCTTTTTGGTGTATATTTAGTTTATGGTAGTATGGAGTTGTTTTTGTCGCCTGGGTGGTGGAATTTGTGGGAAAAGAGAGGTCAGAGATTCTATTTTCAGACCTTAATGAGAAAATTGTCAGTCCCAGAGTGTACAGGCTCTCCTTTCCGAGTTGAAAGTCGAGGTGAGCCGCTATTAGCACCTGGCTGGAGCCGATTAGCTGTAAGGGAGTGGAGGCCTTTCAAGCCACTCACACATCACGTGAATGCCTAAAACATTGCTGTAATGCTAATGCAAGGCATAGAATATGTAAAATGATCCATAATAGTAAACAAATCCGGAACAGATATGTAAAGATATCCCCCCAAACGTATTTTTCTCTTATTTTCATGTACTTCTTGTTTATGCCTGTTTGTTGTTTTTATCGTAAAGTTCGCTGCTGTCTGTGTGTTGCAAGGGAGGAAAAAGACGATATTTTCTGCCTGGATTGAGAAATTTGGTCTAGCTACCTCCATTTGGGGAAACTAAGCACAGTCAAAAGACGATATTGTCTGAGATTAGCACGGTCACTTCAGGCGAAAGCATTTTGACGTCTTGCGCTTGTGAATTTATCTTTCAGCAGTATTCAGCACTGACTATGAGTATTTCACAAGAAAATGTAAGAGCAACAGAAGTGGATAACAGTAATGGAACATTCATGGTGGCAATCATAATACACTGAAGGGAAAATACAACAAAATAAATGCAAACCTCTAGTGCATGGTGCGAGTAGTGGAGTCAGGCCAACATTCACTCCTCTCTGCCATCCCTTCAGAGGTCATAAGTAAACATACATAAGTCATTGTCTTGGAATATCACTCTATATTCTAGACTAACTTACTTTCTCTTACCTTTCTAAACACTTCTGTCTTACACTATTGCAATTCCTTACTTTTAGAAATAAAAACATTTAGTGAACCAAGTTATTTACGGTAACTTTTACAATTACACTCAACTATTTACACTTCATACTCCCACAGTATTTCACTAAAGAATGATAATCAGGGAAGCAAGCAGAGGTGAGAGGCAGCTTGCATGAGTGGCACTGTTAGGTAGTGAGCTTTCGTTCTCGTTGCCGCCTCTCTGTTGTTGCACAGACGTGGTAGCACACCTGTGCACTCCTGGCCCCTCTCATCACACCTTGTCCTTGATAGGGTGGTGGCATCTTTTCCAGGTAGTGCTGTGCCTACAATTCCCTTGCAGCAAGTATGTCACATATGTCTTGCACAGTACTTGTATGTCCCCGTGACACTGATGACTGGTGACCGTGTTCCTGCAAGACGTCGAACATACAATCACGCACGAATTTCCGCACAGGGATCATCTTCCCAGTTTTTCTGGCAGTAGTCATGATGCACATTCAACATGCGTTTCATGTACCACTTGACAGAACAACGAATGCACTTCACACTACAAATCTGCTTGTCACTTTTATCAACCAAGTGCATGTTACGATTGTAGTCTGTGATTGGATTTGGCATTTGAATACACTCGCCTGTCACGCAATCAATTTTCCCTGTGTTGATGAGAGCACCTGTGTACGCAGTTGACAGCATGAGCACATCATGCCTGTCTCGCCATTGCAGGGCAAGATCTGTGCTATGTAGCTGCAGCACTGTGCCTCTCTCTCGCTCTTCACGAATGTGTGACATGCCATTTCTGTTAGGCCTTCCTGTCACACACGAGCCAATGCCTTGTGACAGCAGGTGCTTCGCTAACTCAGGATAGGTGTACCAATTATTTGTGTAGAGAATGTGTCCTCTACCCACATAATCTTCCATTATTTGCTTCACAACTGCACCAGAAATGCCAAGACGATCATTATGGTTGATATCGGTCGTTGCCCCGGTGTATATTATCATATCTATCACACCTATCATATCACACAGTACAACTATCTTGATGCCAAAATGATGACATTTAGATGGAATGTGCTGCCTGAAAGGGATACGGCCCTGGAACATCAGTGACTCGTCAGTCAGAACCTTATGAAAAGCCCCAAAATTGCATTTGAATTTGCCATTGAGGTTTTCCAAAACTGTTCTGATCTTTCACAAACTGTCTGTTCGGTCCGAGGTTGCATTGTCGGAGAAAAGAAGGAACCATAGGATGTTCTGGTACATGTTCCATGCCATGTACTTCCTGAATGCATTGACCCATGTCAAAACATCGGTGGTCCAGTAGTCAACAAGCTCATGTTTCTTGACCAAGGTCATCAACATCATCAGTGCCATGAACATGTACAAGGTTGGCATTTTCACATAAGTCCAGTGTCGTGTCCTATTGGCCTCTTCCTTTGCCATGTCTGCAGTGGTCTTGTGAAAGAAATGGTTGGTCTCAGTGGCAATGGTTGTCATGAGTTGCTCGTCAAAGAAGAGGAGGAAAAAACTCATGACTGAACTCGTCGCCATCAGTCCTGTTATGTCCCTTAGACCAGAGTTGCTATCATCAAAGGGAAAAGTCCTTGGTTCGAACTGTGTCGTGTCTCTCCATCCGTAGGTTGCTCGGGAAGGGGACACCTGCACTCAAGGCTGCTCCTTGGACAGCCTCCCAAGCTGTGATGCTGACTTCTGCACCTTCCATACACGCCGAAGCACTGACTTGAAGCCGGTCCCAGACGATGATGTCCCTGGTGCGTGATAAGGTGGTGAGGGGACACGAGAGGTTAATGGATGTGGTGAGAGGGCACATGAGGGTGAGGGAAGTGATGAGATGGATCTGTGGTTAAAGGAAGTGGTAAGACTGCACATGAAGTGGAGGTAAGTGGTGGCGAGGGATGAATGGGCGAGACGATAAGGGCTGAATGCACCTGCACTCTCGCTTCATCGTTCTCTGCTCTCCTCCTTTCCTCCTCCTTCTTTCCTCCAGGAAAGAGCTCCTTTGCAACCAATCTTCTTATTTTTGGTGGGAGTGCAGCTCTCCCACAATCTAGTAGAGTATCATCCTTGCACTTGGAGGAATCTTCATCCTTGTCCTTCTTGTCCAGTGGTGTTTGATACCACTCATCGTCGCCGCAACCGTCACTACTACGCTCCCCGATGGTATTGTGGCCATGTTCTTCTGACCCAGTCCGGTCAGTATCACTCTCCCCACCCCTGGAGAACAGTTCCGACATTATTTCAGGGCTGGTCAGGCCCCTATGCATGCGCAGAGGGTGGCAGCGGGAGGGGTGTGGAGGCATGGCCAGGAGCGATAATTTGACGCCCACCCATCGTGGCGGAGCACCCGGAACTGACAGATGGGGTGTGTGGGACTCAGTGTAGCATAAGTCAGTCTCAAGATGTTTAAAATGTTCGTTCACTTCCCCAAAATTGTTGTCGTTTTTTATAAGACGTGCTGTATTGACACAGCAGCCATATTGCAGTGATATGTCATTTGATGCCGGCGGCCACGGAGGGGTAAAGCCACTCTTAATAAACTGGAGTGTCTCTTAATTTACCTTGTGCCTGGCAGCCCTGTGCCTCACCACGAGTGCTGGCTACACTGTTGTACTTGATACTTGGGCCATTATGATAACTTGTTATAGTCTCCGGATATATTAAATATATAAAGAATATTTTGTATACTTGTCACAAATAATATGGCTACAAGACGTGTAAATGGAAATAAATAATTATGAACAATTTTTCACCTTTCACCCCACAGCAGGCCTTTCTTCTCTCTCTCTCTCTCTCTCTCTCTCTCTCTCTCTCTCTCTCTCTCTCTCTCTCTCTCTCTCTCAGTGCAGCTTTAGATGCTAGAGGAGAAATGTTAACTGCTCCTCGCCCTCCAGCCGTTCTTCACCATATCGTACCCAATTAATGACATGCAGGTACAGTCGTCAGCATAAATTCGCGGCAAGTCTACTCGTGTGATGTGAGTCCTTTTGTCTGGCAACAGTGTAAGGGGATTGTTGCCACGTAGCCTTTTATACACTTTAACGACGTGTTTTTAAAAAATGGTACTAGTGGCTGGCTAGAGTACAAAATTATGTATACCGTATTTAATCAGTATAAAAAAAAAGTGCAAAAGCTGACAGAATGTTATGAAACGACGTACGAGCGTAATACTCTGACATTCCTCATAACCGTGTCTAAACTCCCTTCCCCTCTCTCCCTCTTTCTCCTCCTGATGTCCCCCCCACCCCTCCTTCCCCCTCCTTCTCCCCACTCACGTTCATGCCTCTCCACTTTCTCCTTTCCTCACTCTCTCTGCCTTCATTCATTTATCCACGGCACTAACCCGACTGGTGCATCACAATTCTCTCTTGACTGTTTACTAAACCAATATTGTACTGTTCTCAATTGCTCGAAAAGCTTTCATAAAATGTATCCAAGGCTAATTACCAATATTCCTTCTTGTTCTAATCCCATTCTCACCCTCCCCGTCTGATTCCCACTCTTTTTATTCCAGTTGTCATTCTTTTCTCTACCCCTTGTCACTACCAACAGCCGCTAGATACAGAAACGTTTGAAGTCTCGTTCTTGTGATGTATTATTCCTTACTGTGTGTGTGTGTGTGTGTGTGTGTGTTTAGTAAGCCTGGCAGTTGGTGGCTATTACTTCAGTAGGCGAAATTAAACAAACATTTGTGCCCATTCCTCCTACTTCCTCTCTCTTTCTGTCTGTCTCAGTCTCTGTCTGTCTGTCTGTCTGTCTGTCTGTCTGTCTGTCTGTCTCTCTCTCTCTCTCTCTCTCTCTCTCTCTCTCTCTCTCTCTCTCTCGTTTCAAGGAAAATGTTCCCATTCTCCTCATACTGTTCACTGATGCATGAAGCAGGATCAGAACCCATCTTGTTTCGAACTACAGTATCACGTTTGAAGTAAAGAGTGGGTGAAAAAGACTGAGGCATGGCAAGATACTCTCGAATGTAAGGAGCTAAAAGGTTACAGGAATAGACAAGAAATGGAAAAGAGTTCAGTTCATTACGTAGATCTGCGCCGTGGTTAAGGTAGACAGGGTGCGGAGAGAGGAGAGTGGAAATGAAGGAGCACTGGGGGGGGGGGAGAGTTGAGATGTAGGGTGGGGAGGGACATGGAGTGGGAACGAGGGAGAGAGCAGAAGTTTCATCATTCTACAACATATTTCTGTCGTCTTTTGCTCACTTGTATGCTAATCAGATATAAAGACCATTGCATTCTGGGCGATTTATAGCACTAATTCTTACAAACACGTCTTTAAAGCGTATAAAAGCCTGTGTGGCGACTAGTTCCTATACACTGTTGCCAGACAAAACAACCACATCACACGAACAGGCTTGCAGCGAATTTGTGCTGACGACTGTACATGAATTATATGTTTGAAGTTTAGTCATGTCATTTTTAGGGTCCTGCAAGTACAGTGAACATTGTTCTAGGTAACAGGACATATTTCTGAGGAAGGATTTTATGCAGGCTTTATTAGCCCCTTAACTCCCTGGGTTTTTTCCAATATGAAAATTATTCCTCTTCTAACAGAAACAGTAAACTACACATATACGTTATCGTACTAGAAAGGTTAAGAACAATGTCCCAGTTTAGCATATATGTATAAAAGTATGGATACTGGTGTAAATCATGGGCTGAGAGTCCGGTACAATGAAAAGTACACCCACTAAAATAATTATCAAAACCCGTTGCTTCGATACCGTTTGCAACTATCACTGGCACAGAAGCCGTTAATACATGGAAAGGGTTGGTACACCTGAACCTCCCCCCCTTCAATCTTTCCGTCCCTCCCTCCCCCAAACTCACTCTCTCTCTCTCTCTCTCTCTCTCTCTCTCTCCAGGTATAGTATATCTCCCATAGCATCATGTGTATAACAAATAAATCATAGCAATGGACATGATGCTTGAAGGAAGATCTTAAAACGTTATCCAGTAGATATATATCGAAATCAAAATGTTGTTCTGCTTGGCACCCATCGTATCGGAGGTTGCCACCTTAAGATTTTCTTAAACTTCTGATATAATGACAACCACCATTAGCTTTTCAGGAATGAGTTGATGGCAAACTTTATAGTCCTAACTGTCCAGTATATACAACACCTTGCAAACAACGCATGTAAAGTATGTACAGTGCAGTATTTATCGTAGTATTGTTATAATATTAACCACATCATTGACATGTGAATGCACTAATGCATGGATTTGCAAACTGAGTATGGTATATCACCAGTTTGACGAAGGTGATAACATCGCGGATGGGGTGATCAGTAGGCATGTTCGTTTATTAAAAGATAGGCTTTTACCTCGGACGGTTCTCGATTTGCATATAGTGTGGGGAAAGTGTTGTCTACGAAACTGCTTCAGCTTTGACAATGTCAGCATCGAATGAGCAGTGTTCATATTCTGAGTGGCTTAGGGTTCTTTCGTATCACTTCTTAGATACTGATTAATTCTGTGCATAACACATCAATATTCTCGTTTATAATTTTTATAAAAACTATGTTGATACTCAAACTCTTTACGTAACGTAAAAGGCAATGACAATAAGCATAACAAATTGCTTAGTACGCGGTGCTACGAAGCCTCCGATGTCACTGTGGATACGGACCTAAGGCTAAGCAGATTAGGGATTAAGCACGCACGTTAACTCGAGTTTATTTTCAGATCTCTCGTCCGGTGTGTCCCATTATATCACGCTGAAAGAGTGCTGATAACTTTTTTTTTTTTGAGGGTGTACATGGACAGATAAATAATAGCGTGGAATACTATACTTGAACAGACAGAAACGCCGAAAGAAAAAACGAAGTGAACGGTAGATCTATGTGCCAGGAATCCGTACAGAATTCCCCTGGAACAAATAATCTGATTATATTCATATTTATACAAGTTTCTTAATGAGGGAGGAAGGACTGGAGATGTAAAATATTAATGGAGAGAGAGAGAGAGAGAGAGAGAGAGAGAGAGAGAGAGAGAGAGAGAGAGATGAAAACAACCTCCACAGCACAGGCAATCTGTCGAGAATTTAAGAGATGATGAAACCCAAGATTCAGAGGAGGTAAATTTATGGCGAAATTATCTTTGAAATTGTCATCTACCTCTCACTCATCAACTCGGAATGAGCCAGGTGTCCCATTACTCAACGCATTATATCCCCTTGCATTGACTAGGTTACCAAGTAGTCCCTGTTCCCCACATCTGTTGCATCTCTTCCCAAAATATGGTTGTATTCCATTGACTTTACGTTTCGTTATATCGTAAATTCAACATAGCTTTCACGATAAATTGTTCAGATTGACATCGCAGGTTGAGTTTAAGTGTTCAATAAATACTGGCTGTCGTGTGGCACGAAAATGAAAAGTCAAGAGAAAGAGAGAACAGTGGAGATGGGACTGCTGAGGAATGTGTGTGGAGTACAGAGTGTGCATAGTGTTCAGAATAATATGATTCGTGAAAGACGGGGAGTGAAGAAGTATGTAGACACCAGAATCGAAGACAGTGTACTGAGATAGTTTGGTCATGTGGAGAGAATGGATGACAATAAAGTGGTGAAAAAGGTATATCTGAGTGAATTTGAAGTAGGAAGGAGGCAAGGTAGGCCAAGAAGGTGGAGGGATACGGTGGATGAGTGTGTGAGGAAGAGAGGTATGAGGCTAAGGGATCGACAAGAGACCAAGCTGGCTAGATGAATTTTGTGCGGAGAAGAGCATAACCAGGGATTTGGCACCCTCTTTTAACGTGGCAGCGTTCGGATTGGCTCTAGGAGATAGGTATATGTGAAGCTACAGAACGTGGTGAAATTTTTTGGTCTTTCTGATTGAGCTACGATTCCGGGGGCTTGAATGGTGAGTAAATGGAGGCTTGGCCCATTGAACTGGACAACCTTTGGGTGTCTGGAAGTTGCTGTTCTTCACCCTGCCCTACAGTGGGAAAGGAGGTCCGGATGATGATAAATACTGGCTATATCATGGAGGTTCTCGGGCTTGGATTTTGGTGTCTGCATTTGGAATTATATCGAAGAATTTTTTCCTGCATTTTTTGTAGCTTTTTGTTTCAATATTTTAGGATGGATGTCAACAAAATATTAGATTATTATACTTGCTTGAGGGAGGGGAAAACGTTAGACTGCATTAGTGCCATAGCTGTTAAATAGTCGTTTTCTTCTAGTTTATACATGCATCGATAAGAGATGCTGCCAGTAGCTACAGATCGCTTGACTATGTGGTATGAAATGGCAGTGGAAACATAACAAAGATAAAGTACTAATATAAGAAGACGAGAGAGAGAGAGAGAGAGAGAGAGAGAGAGAGAGAGAGAGAGAGAGAGAAAGAGAGAGAGATTAGATTTAATGCGTGTAGAGAGTGAGAGCAGTGCGAGTATAAGTGGCTGGGGAATGGCTGGGAGAAGAAGACATGAGAGGAGGGAGGAAGAGATCAGTAGGGCGGAAGTAGTGGAAGCGATGAAGAAGATTAAGTTGGGAAAGGCCCCAGGAATTGATGGAGTGTGTGGTGAAATGCTTAGGTATGGGGGTGAGATTGTTGTGGATTGGATATGGAAGTTGTGTAGATTGGCTTGGGAAGAGGGAAGGGTTCCAGAGGACTGGAAATCAGGTATAATTGTTCCTTTAAACAAAGGAAAAGGGGAGAGAGAAGTATGTGGTAACCATAGGGGTATTTGCCTACTTAGTGTGACTGGTAAAATATTTGGTAGAATACTCATTGATAGGGTTAGGCATATGACAGAGGAGCTAGTTGGAGAAGAACAAGGGGGATTTAGGAAGGGAAAAGGGTGTGTAGATCAGATATTTGTTCTAAGATGTTTAGTGGAGAAGTATCTAGAGAAGGGAAGGAAAGTGTATGCTGCCTTCATGGACTTGGAGAAAGCTTATGACAGAATAGATAGGCAAGGTATGTGGAAGGTATTAAGAGTATATGGAGTGGAGCGGAAATTATTGAGTGCTGTGAAGAGTATGTACGAGGGAGCTTGGGGTACTGTGCGAGTGGATGGTGAGCTGAGTGAGTTCTTTGATCTCAATGTGGGACTGAAACAGGGTTGTGTGATGTCTCCATGGCTGTTTAATATACACATGAATGGGGTTGTAAAGGAGGTGCAGGGTAGGGCAGTGGATGTGGGGGTGGGTCTAATGAATGAGGGTGAGATTTGGAAGCTTCCGGTGTTGCTGTTTGCTGATGATACAGTACTGTTGAGTGAAGATGAATGGGAGTTGCAAGGTTTGGTGAATGAATTTGGGACAGTGTGTAGGAGGAGGAATATGAAAGTTAATGTAAACAAAAGTAAAGTTATGGTGTTTGAGAGGAATGAAGTCACAGAGTGTGCAGTGAGGTTGGATGGTGAGGATATGGAGAATGTGAGTGCATTCAAGTACTTGGGTAGTGTGATGAGTAAGGATGGAACTTTGGGGGATGAAGTGCGTGAAAGGGTACAGCAGGGAAGGAAGGTTGTTGGTACACTGAAAGCAGTGATGAAAAATAGGGAGGTGAGTATGGAAGTTAAGAAGTCACTGCATGATAGTATTGTGATCCCTACCCTGACGTATGGAAGCGAGGCATGGACCTTGCAAGAGGGGAACAAGTCAAGAGTGAGAGCAGTGGAAATGATTTACTTGAGAGGAGCATGTGGAGTGACTTGGAGGGACAGGTTGACGAATGAAGAAGTGAAGGAACGCTGTGGGGTGGATGTGGATGTGGTTGAGAAGATTAGGAGAAATACACTGAGGTGGTTTGGACATGTGAAGAGAATGGAGAATGAAAGACTGACTAAGAGGGTGTATGTAGGTGAGGTGGAGGGAGGGAGAGGGAGAGGTAGACCGAGGATGA
This sequence comes from Coenobita brevimanus, assembly GCF_032717465.1. NCBI lineage: Eukaryota > Metazoa > Arthropoda > Malacostraca > Decapoda > Coenobitidae > Coenobita > Coenobita brevimanus. The sequence goes on along the minus strand of NC_136957.1, from coordinate 8,550,878 downwards.
GGTGGAGGGATGGAGTTGAGAGGTATATGAGGGAGGGGTGGGGTGAGTTGGGGGGAGGGTAGTCAAATGGTGGGTGACAGAGTGACTTGGAGGCGTTTTGTCTGCGGCCACCCTTTGCGGGATTAGGGCGTCGGGCTATAGATAGATAGATAGTGTGCACAGGAATATTTAGCTTTTACTGAGTCCTAGACTTCCTGCCGGTTAAAAAATGAGCCTGTTGAATTTTCAGTTCAGGTCCCTATGTAAGGCAGGACAAGGTCTCGTGATCTGCCCAGCAATCTAGAACGGGACTTCTTGTTGTGAGCTGAGTGTGATTCTGATCGCACCTTCGCCATCCATGTTGATAAATGGTCTAAAGAAATGCCTATCTACAGGATAAGTGTTATTAAGACAGAAAGCAAATTTTGGTACTTCCTACTCAGCCACAGAATTAACAGTCTAGGTCCGTGTTTCATTTCAAGGAACAAAAACGTTATAGGCATCCTGGGTAAAAGAAGACCAAGAATGACGCTGGAAATTAAATGTGGAGACACAGACGAAGGATGACTTGGAAGCGTCGGGAGGCAATGACGATGACATGCACTAACGACGTATAGAGGCATTTTTATAGGTGCTTTCTTTTGTGAAATGTGGAAAGTGGTGTTTGACAAGTGCATAAACAGGAAGCCAAGGTGGCTTCATGGTAACTTGTTTCTTGATTTGCATGTGTACAGATTCAAGGATTCCAAACCCAAACCTTGTTGTCCATTTGTACTTAATAACGAAAACATACGGTATATATACTCTAAAACACAAACATAGCCGATAAGACACTTTGAGTTTCACATATATCATTGATATGACTACAGATACCACTCCTTCCCCAAAACATATTTCTTCAGTCTGCGAAAGGGATGATTTAAGCTGTTAGTCTTGTTTCGAGGGAACGTCTCTTCTTGAAATGGACCGACCTCAATTACAGATAGAGCCATGAAGGACCATTCAGATAGTGCAGTACCAGCGTGACTGCCAATTGGTCAAGGGACAAGCATTTGAATTTGCCATTTGACACTGATCTGCTACCAGTTCCTCTCAAATTCGAATCCCTTCACCATTGCTTTATGCTGAACCTTCCCACAGAGTTGGGTCTAAATCAGATCGAAATTCAAGTTGACTTTGCCATGTGACCACGACTTTTGGCCTATTTCTGCGACCTTGACATCTAATTGGGTGCTTAAAATATTATGGCTTTATCCTCAGCCGTTTCACAAACTCTGATATAAATTGTATAAAAATGGCTAGGTTGACCTTGACATGTGACCTTGACCTTCGACTTGTTGTTCTAAGTAAAGGTGGGTCAGCCCCTAAGCCTTTCCCTGTGCCTTTGACATTTCATTGACAGTGTTCAAAATAGAATTCCATCATTCTCGCCTTACCCTGAACACTCTAAGTTTGGCTTAAAGTAGAAACTGTATACTTTCGCTCTGCCAGGGTATGACAGAGGTAAAAAAAACAAAAAACAGTAAGCCTGCAGTAAAGCTGATATGAAAAGGCGAAAGGTAAATATTAAAGTGTAGTGTATATACTGTACATTAGTGTTGCTGCTTGCTTACTAACTGTGAATGGGACTTTTGCAGAAAGGTTCTGTGCTTTGTGAATATTCGGAGGCGGTGATGTCTGAAACTGAATGTCGACAAGAATAAATTGAATGTTAATCGTAGTTTCCACGTATCTCAAAAAAGAAACAATGGTAACGGAAAAGTAGCTAATTTAGTTGATGATACAGAGAGAAATGTGAAAAGAATATGGAAAACTGTGTGTTGCGAGGAAGAAGGTTTCCTGGTAACATAAAAACCATTATATGGAAGTGGAGGATGAGTGGAGAAGCTACAGGAAGACTGCATAAAGGTGCGGTATTGGTGTAAAACAGTAGTATGAACTGAATATGAAAAAGTAGTAAAGTAACAGTGGGAATACAACTGTTGCGAAATATAAATTGACTGTGTAGATTTGAGAAGATAAAAAAATAATGCGTGTGGGGGAGTGTAATTTGGAGTATTTGAAAGGTAATGAGGTCCATGAAAAAATCAGAGATGACTTTTGACCTATGGGTAGAACAGTGTATGCTGGGATAGTAAAGTTAGACGGAGAAATAGACATGACATCGGTGATAAAAGGGATTATATAGCTGATGCTGACAGAATAACGAAACCTGTACAACCAAAAGGTGATGGCGTGATATGGTAAGTGACCTTATTAGAAAGCCGGTACAAAGGACAAGGAAGCAAAAAATTAAGAGCCGATTCATAAAGTGTGTCTGGCGATGCAAAAGCAAGGATTACTATGCCTTTTGAATCCCATCAGCCTGACTACATCAAATTATTTAAATTCATTCAATATAGGCGTGAGTTCTTGTATCGGGGAAGTGCTGTGTGATTTTAATTAAGCTCTTCAGGGCAAGATGAAGAATAAACCAGAATATGAAGATAGCGTAACACCTTTTGCTAAACTTCACGTTAACGGAATGGGATAATCCACTGGGAACATAATCAGACGATTCACAGTAGTGTGGTTGGTTGTGCCTGTATTATGGACCTAAACAGTTAGGCTTAAGTGATGAATGAATTGGAAAGTGACCATTTTCCCTGGCCAATTTGAAGATAGACAGCCTGCTTTGGTGTGTTCTTATTTTTCGTGTCAAGATCCAACCACATTATTTATGAAACTGAAAGTAACGTTACCATCATGATGATGGTGACTAATGAGAGAGAGAGAGAGAGAGAGAGAGAGAGAGAGAGAGAGAGAGAGAGCAGTGCTTTGCTGTGATGAGTAATTCATATCATACAGCCAAAGTTCACTGTCAATATTCCCAGCACGAAAGGTAAAGTTACCCGAAAGATTTCTTAGAGACATAATTAGGCAACAAAGATAGTCAGGGAATGCAATATGACGCATTTGTTAACCGTTTCAACTCAGTGACGTACCGTAATTTGGCACAATATTCTTGTTTCCTCAAAATGACTTTACTCAACTTCCGAACGATTTTTCGTGTTGTGGCTAATAAAGGGGCATCTACAACGCCTCTGATACGAAAAGTTTCATTTTAAGTTACCGCAGTCGATTTATAATGGCCAGAATAAAATATACACCATCGGATTGACGGGGGATCTGTACTATAGTTGCTTATAATTAAGATGATTGTATTGATAAAAAGTAATAATAAATAAGATCACATGTATTCCCATTTTATCGCCTCAAGGTGTAAGTGGGCGATAGCAGGATACTTTACTTCAGAACAAATAGCCTAAGCATAGGGGGCTGGCCTACGTGCTTGGTGGCATTACAAAAGAAACAACGGCAAATCCATTACAACTACCTAACGTATAATTGCCACTATCACCACTGAAATGAACATTAACATTACTAATAACAAGATTTCCACCATCATCAATACTGTCAGTCCTATCATTGTTATTTTTATCGTTTAAACTGCCCACTCAACTCTATTACTGCCTTCATATTCTACTGTATACTCTTTTTACACTAACATGGCCTAAAATTGCCATCTCTTCACCTTGAATGCTGAGCTGCAAAAACACATTAATTTTAGTATATGCTGGTCAGGAAGACGTGCTGTGGAATGCAGTATTGTCTGTTTCTGCTATTGAACTACTTGAAATGAGCTGCAAAGGTCGAAAATTTAGGCCATGTAAAATAAAAAACAAAACTACCATCAACACCACCACTACTACTGTATATACTCCTACCACCACTATCACTAACACATCACCATCATCAAAAATACCGTCATAATTATTGTCACCATCAACCAGCATCACCGCTAAGAGTAACACCATCACCATTACCAACATCGTCACTGCCACAGTCGTTAACAGTGCATTCACCGTCATCTCACCGTTGTAACAAATACCGTCATATACACCACAGTTATCAATACATCACTACAATAATCATCATTACCACTGTTATTACTTCTAACATGATTGTCTTCACCATTAACACTATAATCACTATTGCCATCACAACCACTTATAACATTGTCTTCACTACCATGCACGTCAACCCTGTCACCATCACATTCACCACCATTGCTGGTACAACCAGCATCATTATCACCACCACCAATATCACCAACAGCCTATCCACCACTATTACCACCACAAGCGTTATCACCAACACCGTCACCACCACCTTTATCACAACCATCGTTACCTCCACCACCAGCAAAACCATCGCCATTACAATTTCTACAAACCCATCTGATATACCGTAATGAAGATTACAGAAATAAGTTTGGCTGTCGGTCGTAGAACGGTGGAAGGCAAGAGAAAAGGAAAATTCATAAGTTTTTAGGAAATTTAACTTAGTTACGATATTGATGACGAAGGGAGGCTGTGCTGAATCGGGTGGAAATGATAGGCAGAGAGAGAGAGAGAGAGAGATCAAAGGAATTTTCCTACCGTGCCGTACTGAATATCAAATACTCTTTTAAATTCCCAATCTATTTTATGACTTCTCACTGTTGTTGCCCTCCCTCCTTTGTCAGCAGTCTCCTCCTTTCCTCACATTCTTCTTCGCACCCTTGCACTCTTTTTACCCAACTGCAAACTTTCCTTTCCTTACACTTTTCTCCCACTCGTATGTCCTTATACTTTGTTAACCTTGCTCTCTATTCCCCTCCCTACACTCAATTCCTTCCTTAATCCTTTTTCCCCACGCTACACTCTCCCTCGCCTTCATACACTCTCCTTTCCTTTCTTGCTCTCACCATCCATTCCTCACAATCTTCCTTTCTTACGTTCTCCTGCTGTTCCCAAAACTCTCCCTTCTCTACACTGGTTTTCATTTACCTACATTTTTTGTCGGCATTCCTTCTCTCGCCCATCCTCTTGTTTTATCACACTTCCCGCTCTCTGCCTGTCTTTCTATCTAACACACTTTCTCAGACTCTTCCTTCCTCTTCCGGACTCTTTATGGAGTTCCTTTCACTCTCTTTCACTTATCTCCACTCTTTCCCATCATCATCATCATCATCATCCAGACCTCCTTTCCCACCCAAGGGCAGGGTGAGGAGTAGCAATGTCCAGACAGCACAAACTTGCCCAATCCAAATAGGCCACACTTCCATTCACTCATCATTCAAGCCCCCGGAATCCTGGCTTCACCAGATATGCCAAAAACATTCACCACATTCTGCAGCTTCACACAGCGTATCCGATTGAATCGGTCCGGACGCTGCAATGCTCACAGGCGGTGCCAAAATCCCTGATCACGCACTTCTCACAAAATTCATCCAGCCAGCTTGATCTCTTGTCAGTTCCCTAGCCTCACCGACTTCCAAACCTCTCTTCCTCACACACTCATCCACCATATCTTTCCACCTTCTCCTTGGCCTACCTCACCTCCTCCCTCCTTCAAATACGCCCAGGTATACCTTTTTTACCGCTCTATTCTTATCCATTCTTTCCACATGACCATACCATCTCAGGACACTCTCTTCGATTCTGGTGTCCACCGACTTCCTCACTCCACACCTTTCACGAATCACATTATTTCGTATCCCAGCCACCCTCTGTACTCCACGTACATTCCTCAGCAGTCCCATTTCCACTGCTCTTACTCTTGACTTTTCATTTTCATGCCACACCATAGTCTCACACCCATATGTTAGAGTCGGCACTAAGACTCCCTCATGTAAGCCTCGTGCAGCTGCAACACTCAAGCCTCTGTTTCATATCAAGGCTTTCATTGCACCAGCCAGTTTTCTTCCTTGTGTCACTCTACTTTCAACTTCTTTTGCACATTTTCCTCTCTTTTCTATCACTGTACCCAAGTATTTGAACTCTCTCACCAATTCCAGTCTCTCTCCATTTATTGTGACATCACACTGGGAGTCACCTTCTCTCTCAATAAGCATCACTTTACTCTTCTCTACATTTACTCTAATGGCACGACGCTCACAGACATCAGCAAAACTCTGCACTAGCCTACTGAGTTCTTGTCCGGTACTTGCAAGCAGTACTGCAATATCAGTATACAACAAATTTGAGATATTCCATCTATTACCATTCATTACCAGCGCCATCCTTCTCTTCATTACTCGTGTTTTTACTTCTCTCATCACCCCATCCATATATATATTTTGAACAACCAAGGGGACATCACACAACCTTGTCGCATGCCCACACCGATCGTGAACTACTCACTTAGATGCCCATTAACCCTTACACATGCTTCGCTACCATCATAAAAACTCTTGACAGCACCTATCAGCTTACCATCTACACCATACATGCACAAAACTTTCCACAATCCTTCTCTGTCTACTTTGTCGTATGCTTTTTCCAGATCCGTGAATGCCATAAACACCTTATGGTCCTTCTCACAAGCCTTCCCTGCTACCTGTCTCGCTGCAAATACTTGATCCACACATCCTCTGCCACTCCTAAAGCCACCCTGTTCATCACTCACTGGGACTTCTGATATCTCTCTTACTTTCTCTATAATAATTCTTTCATATACCTTCCCTACCACACTTAATAAACTTATGCCACGATAATTCTTGCACTCACTTCGCTCACCTTTATTTTTGTACAGAGGGTACAATCACAGCCTTTTTCCACTCTGCAGGCACAGTTTCATTCATCCATGCCTTCTTACATATCTCCAACAAGCACTTCATTCCACTCTCTCCACTACACTTAAGCATCTCTGCATACATTTCATCAATCCCAGCTGCTTTCCCATTTTTTAGCCGTTTCACAGCGCTCTTCACCTGTTTGAGTGCCACATCTCTTGGCACTGCATTCCTTCTCTGCACACCCCCAAAACCAATCATGTTTACAGCCGCTCTGCTCTCTCTATTCCTATTCATCAGGCTTTCAAAATATTATTTCCCTCTGGTCTTTACTTCATCTCCATGGGTTAGTAACCTATCACTGCATCCTTCACACCATCACATTTCTTTCCGCTTTCACTTCTACATTTCCACACCTCTTTCCAGAATAACTTCCTATTTTCAGAGCAGTTCACATTCATTTTTCTTCCCAGATCATCATTTACCTCCTTCTTTTTCCTCTTCACTAGGCTCTTTACGTGCTTCTTGCTCTCGATATACTCAATTCTTATTTCAATTGAACCCTTATCCTGTAACCACTTTACCCACTTCTTCCTCTTTTCCTCCACTGCTCCCTCAACCTCCTCATCCCGTCATGCCGTACCCTTCTTTTTTGTTCATACTCTTGCCACACCACACACCACTTTAGCATTCCTAACTAAGCAATCCCCATATGCATTCCACAGGCCGTCCAGATCCATTTCATTCCAGTTCACTAATTCTAGCTCGTCCTCTTTCCCACTTTCATTTTTTAATTCTTAACTCTTCCCCGCCTCTATCTCACTTACACTCTCTTACCCATTTTCTTTCTCCACTCTTTCTTCTCCTTTGCTGTCTGCTTACTTTTGCTTTTCACCATCTCTTGATCCTCGCTAACTCCGCTTTACTCATCCCTCCTCTCTCGTCTCCTTCCATTCCCTGACATTTCCTCCATCTCCCTGAGTCTCCCCAACGTTGCGCGAGGCGTGGCAAGTGTGGGAGTCATCAGGAGGGAGACGCAGGGGGAATGTTAAGATCAAGTGAGGAGGTTCCTCTCTCTCTCTCTCTCTCTCTCTCTCTCTCTCCATAGCAACATGGCTTGCAACCTTCTCTATATTTCCTCCTATGCACTTTTGGCACGTAAATGCGTGGTATCTTGTGCGATTCTTTTTAGCTTCTTATTTACCTCAACCTACATCATGAGACAGCAGACAACGTGCAGTAGAGCAAGGTGCCTTACACTTATTTTTTGGTTGTTTTTCTGTATATAGACGTGCAGTGAAACGCCAGACATGGGGAATTTGCATATTATGCAGATAAAGTCGGCCATTACTGAAATTCACTTTTTTTTTCCAGTTTCTCTAGAAATGGGGGAATAATGGAAATAATGGTGCCTTGACTTATCTTTTCATGGTCCCAAAATACAGTAATCCTAGTTGCAGCAATGTTGGGAAACCACTATCTCGGATTCCAAGATGACTGCCACGAGGCCAGTGGAGATCATTACTTCCTTGCCGAAACTGCGTGTTTCTTGTTATGTCATAGTTTCTTACCCCTTTTGTCTCTCCTGGAAATATGGTCTCCTTTGAAAACACGTCACTTCTAGAAATATGGTCACCTATGAAAACAGCCTGCTTCTCGCTTCAATGCTTCTTTTCTCTATGAAAGATGACAATGGCAGTCACAGTGAAATCGATCAGGGTTTAGGGCAAAGATGCATATGACGTTATCCTGACCTATTAAAGAGTGTTGGAGCTGCAACAGTCGCGTGACAGAGAAAACAGTTCTGAAGCATGAAATGCCCGCATGCTCAGCTGCTTGTTTACTAAGTCTGGGGAAATGTACATTGCTTCGTATAAGTCAAAACTGAAGAGGTAGTTCCAAGTGTTGGTTTCCTCACGTTTTACTCAGGAGGCACAAGCTGTCATATGTGATGCACTATCTTTGGTGTGTGCAATAGCCATGTAATCGCACTGTTAAAGACTAACATGACAGTGTATATAATTTCAGTACTAGCAAACGGTCACATATAGATATTTATTTTATGTCTGACCACTATTTCGATGTAAGCATTAAATATGCTACACAGTCAAAATGAATTGGTCAGGAAGTCAGTAGAGACCATCACCTAATCATGCAGAATGCTTTTCCACCACAAAAAAAAAAAAGTGTACCAGTGGAAACCAGCTCAAGTGACCTTAGACAGAAGGAATATCTGGAAAATTTAACTGAAGAAGCAAATATGATCAAGGATCATTAGATGCTGGCATAAGGTCGTACGTCACATACCAAAGAATTGTGAGATGATATCTGCATTTTTTTTTACTGATGTTGCACTTTTACCAAAAATCCGGACACACTTGTGGCCTGAAAATAGTTCACCGGTTCTGAAAAGGCTTGGTTGAAATAGTGGCATCTGCTGAGAATCATGCCAAAACTGCTCCACAACTGTCAGCAACTTACTGGATTTCTGTGTGTGATACTGCCGCACAAAAGTTTGGTGTTGGTAAATCAACAGTCATGAAGATGCTTCATGCTGGACAGGCTCTCCGAAGTTTGAGTGAGGTTGATGTTCCAATGTCAGCTGTAATAGCTCAAGCTACGAAATTCATAGCCCAATGCTATGGATGTCCGAGCTAGTATTGTGAGATATCAGACGAGACCAAGTACTGTCATGTAAAATGAGCCAAAAAAGAAGCACAATATCAGTGTCAAAACAAACCCAGCATTTACTGAAAATGTTCGGCGTGCCCGTTTTAAAACAGCTTATTGGAAGGCAGCAGTTGAGTTGAAAACTCGTAACTTGAACCCAAATGAATATGGATGGACATGACGCAGTAAAGTCTCTTGCATCAGTCCTCCTGCCTGGTGATGCTAGAACATCCCCCCTAGGAGTCCTAGAGTTAATACGGTGTGGTTGTGTTTCATGCACACCATGCAGAACAGCACAGTGTGTTGTTTGTGCCGCTCACTAAGCACGGATCTTCTTCTGTGCCTGTCGTGGAGTTTCATGTATGTGACTGCGAATATCAACACACAAAACATGTAGAAGGCGATGTGAACAAGGTCGATTCTGAAGAGGAAACAGATGAAAACCTAGACAATGACTGACCTCTGTGTTTATAATCGTAGTCCTAACCAGTGGTTATAACACAGGACTATTATACAAAAAATAATATGAGTAATTGAATAATTCCTAACATTTGAGTAATGAAAACATGAGTGGAGATATTAATCAGGTAACACCCTGTATTTGAGGTACAGGCATACATACAGGTGAAAATAATTGGCATGTAACTTACAGTAATCTGCAACGTTTTCAAAATAAAACGTTGACTGGTGGATATATTGTGGGAATTAATTATGATCCTAGATACAGGCCCAGTTTTCACATATCTGTCCCACTGAAATTAGACTATTTCAACCATGAGCTGCGGTGACCATATATCATCACCATCAGTTTGAGTCAGTCCAGTGCAGGACAAAGACCTCTCCCATCTTTTTCCACTCTAATCTGCAGGTTGGTACATTGTTCCATCCTATCCCAACGAATCTATGAATCTCATCTCGTCATCTAATCCTCTGTCTGCTTCTTTCTCTCGCTCTGTCTCTGGGCTGTCTACTCAGTTACCCTGGTAGCCCATTTGCTTTCTGTTCTACAAAGTATTTGACTTGCCCACATCCATTTCTGTTTTTTAAGTGTAGTGATTCTGTCCTCAATTTCCATTATTTCTAACCCTTACACCGCGGGCTTGTTTTGCTCTGTTTTGCGTGTCCCGCGGGCATATTCGGGCTCCGACAGACTCTCAAAAAATATTTGCCAAAAATCAGTTATTAGTCCTAGAATATTAAAATTACATATGCATATGGCACATACCTTCAGCTTTCTCCTGGGATGTTTGTTGAGCCTTCTTCGATTACCGTAGGACTTGTGGAGACCTCTGAAGTTGGGTAACAAAGTCTTCACTTTACACTTCCCGACAACCCATAATATGATTACCACAGCCATATATTATCACTAGAAACACTATTCTATGATTCTTAAGTAGTTTGGGATCCATACTCCAAAAAAAAAAACACTGTGAAAGCAATGAAAATAACGAGCGCGTATGACCCTCCCACTTGCGCTAGTTCGCTGTTGGTATTCTGTCATTTATTATTCATAAAACCCCTCACACTTTATATTTCTCTTACTATATAACACTTATATATATCTGCACTCTTTATCCATAAGTTTCCTTCAGTAGTATTAGTTTATTGCCATTGAAGTCATTCAATTTTTCATTCAGTAAAATACGTAGAGATTCACTTTCACTGTTATAACCTCAAGTATTTGTATTCATATTCTTATATTACTAATTATTTACATATCTATTTACATTTTCTATTGTATTTTCAATATTTACACTTCTATTTTACTTACACTATGTTATTCACTGTCACTTGTAGTAACATAAAACTATATTACACTGTTCAATCATATGTACTGTACATTCATTGCTTCACTTGATATTTACACATTATTTACATATTATTTTCATTTCCCACTTGCACTTTTAGAACTGCTTCTGGCTGTGGTAATCAAAGAAGCAGGTAACACAGAGGGGAACCTGGCACTCAGTGCACTGCCAAGAGGTGCGTTTGTGCTCAGGTGTGCATCGGGTGGTATGTGTACACACCTGGCACCTGTGGATCGCAGCTTTCCTCTTGGTTGTGGCAGGCATTTGCACCAGTCTGTGCCGATCCATGTACGCCCTCTGCTCAAGTATGTCGAGAAGTCTTGCTGCATGGCGCCTTGGAGCTGCTGCTGTCACCTTACCATATCTTTCAAGCAGCTGCTGAACACAAGTCCTGGCAAACAACCTCAGGGAGAAGGACTTGGGTGGCTTGACCTTCATCATGTACAGGATGAAGGCGTTCAGCATCATGTCTATGAGATGCAGAAAAACTTTCCTGTACCACCTAGTATTCTTCCTGAGGCAGTCGATCTCTCCAATCATCATGTCGGACTTGTCCACCAGCCGCATGTTGATATTGTAGTCTAAGACAGCATCAGGTTTCCTCACAGGTTCGCCTGTCCTACGGTCGACCTTCCCACTGTCTTTCATTTCCCCCTTGTGTACGGTGGTGAGCATGTGCACGACCCTCTTGTCATGCCACCGTATTGCCAGCATCTTCTCAGACTTGCGTAGGTGCACGTCTCCTCACTGCGAGGTTCCTGCCTCTGGGAATTTAGGGAAGTGGGCACGATTACTCTTGACAGTGCCGCAGGAGCCGATGCCATGCTCTGAAAGGTATTTGGCAAGTTTCGGTGCTGTATAATAGTTGTCTGTATACAGCACATGATTCCCACCAAAATACCTTTCAAGGAGCACTTTCACTACACAGCCTGAGAAGCCAAGGGGGGGTGTTTTATCCAGATCGACAGTGCTGGCTGAATAAATGACGAAGTCAAGGATGTACCCCGTCTTACAGTCGCACTGTACAAGGAACTTGATTCTGAAGCGATGGCGTTTGCTTGGAATGTACTGCACAAACCTAAGACGTCCTCTGAACAAAACCAAGGATTTGTCAATGACAACCTTCTGAAAGGGGTGGAAGAATGTCATAAAATTATCCTTCATTCTGCTCAGAATCTCCCGGATCTTCCAGAGTGGGATGGTTTGGGAAAGTACATCGTTGTTGGAAACGTGCAGGTTTCCCATGATGTTCCAGAAGCGATCTCTGGCCATGTACTTATTGAAGGTGGGTGAGGGTAGTAAGGGGTCCATGGACCAGTATTCTTCCAGCTCATGCTTCTTTGAGTGTGGCATGAGAAGCATGAGGGTGAAGAACACATACAGCTCCTGCACTCCCAGCATGGACCACTGTTGCATCTTGGCTGCACCTGTACCACTTGCAGCACGTTGTGATTCATACCTGTTGGTCTCATCACATATGTGCTGTATGACTTCGTCATCGAGGAAGGCCTAAAGGAAGTCCACACACTCAGCATCCTCGTCAAGAGTGAAGGCAGGCTGTATTCCTGAGGAACTCTCATTGAAATGGAGATGTTCAGGGACAAAGCGGACCCTTCCGTCCACGCGAAGGCGTCCAGGATTCCCTGTCGTGGTGGTGTAGGGTGGGTGAGGGTGGAGGGTGGCTGTGAGGCAGATTTATCTGGTTCAAGGTCACTCACACTGACCCTGGGTTGCCGTACAGCACTAGCAGCCCTTACTCTATTGGCAACTCTACTTTTACGGGTCAGGGATTTACCTCTTCCTCTACGGCCTGCCTTCACTGTTGATGCTGGTGGTGACTCCGACGACGAAGACAATGGAGAAAATTCAGCAGAAGAAGAGGAAGAAATGAGTGAAGTGGGGCTTGGGGAATGGGGAGGTGATTCACCTCGGGACTCATGGCGGGCTGGGTCATGCGGGGCCATTGTTCCGGGGCTAACCCACCGCCTTTTCATTCCCTTCCCAAATTCCTTCCCCTGCTGCACTAACGGTTCCTTTCCCTTGGAGCTAGGGATAACTTGGGACACTGAAGCACTCATACTAGTAGTTTCTGGCACGATTTCCTCACCCGGCTCATCACACGAATCCCCCGAAGGGTCATAGTCACTATCCATCATTATCATTGATAATTCGGCTAGTTCACGTTGCACTGCAGAGTCACTTAGTCCTTTCCTGCTTCCCCGACAAGTTTTTCTGGGTGTAGAGGTCACGGGGGCCCTTTGCAATGGGCGCAGAAGCGGCAGATATGGCGGGGCGCGAGTGCGACATGCTTTGACCACAGAAGAGGACAAGGAACTAAATGGCACTGCTTATCTGAGAAGGTAAGGGTTGACAGTGACAATGGGGCTGACAGCTGCTAACTTACATACTAAGAAATTATTAGTAGGAAATCTCGGCAATACATAAAGAAATAGGTAGTTCCAGGTGAATGTAAATGTCACTTAGGCTTCTCCCTTCCATTCTGATATATATTTTTATTACAGAAATAGATTACAAGGCATAGTTCAAAGGGGAAATTACCGTGGGAATTTAGCGAATGAATGCATGTGAGGTGTTGTCAGGTGATAATTAGCCAATTCCTGGTGTATACCACTATCACTGACCTTATTTTCTTTTTATATATTGTATAAGTATAGGGCATAGGGCTTATTTCAATGGATGAAATCTGTGGAAAAATCCAGGGGAGATTTGCTTAGCGCAGCGCGGCAGGGCAGGTGATAGGAAAGGGTAAAGGAGGTGAGGTAGGGAGGGGTGAGAGGGTACTGGAGGGGAGGTAGGGAGGGGAGTCAAGAACGGGGGAAAATGGCTAAATTGTCAACAATGGATGGGAGTACAGATGAGATTAGGAGTGCAGACTATTGGTGGACAGTAGCAGTACATGCTAAAAAATGATTAGTAGGAAATCTCGAAAATACAGAAAAAAGTAGGTAGTTCCAGGTGAATGTAAATGTCACTTTGGCTTCTCCCTTCCTTTCTTATATAAATTTTTTTTACGAGAATAGATTATACGGCATATTTCAAAGGGGAAATTTCCGTGGGAAATTAGCAAACGAGTGTACGTGAGGTGTTGTCATGTGATAATTAGCCAAATCAAGGTGTATAGCACTATCACTTACCTTATTTCTTTTTGGTATATATTATTTTGTATAAGAATAGGGCATAGGGCTTATTTCAATGGATGAAATCAGTGGATAATTCCGGGGGAAATTTGCTTTAGCGCAGTGCGGCCGGGGAGGTGAGAGGACAGGGTAACGGAGGGGAGGTAGGGAGGGGAGTCAGGAACGGGGAAAAATGGCTAAAGTGTCAACAATGGATGGGAGTACAGATGAGATTTGGAGTGCTGACTAGTGTTGGACACTGGCAGTAATGATAGATGATACAAGCCACCACTTGTAAGCCCGGGATAATTCAAAATAACACAGAATCACAAAAGTGACGCCCCACGGTATGATCCATTGCGCCCGAGCATCATGAAAGTGACGCCCCGTGGTTAAGGGGTTAATAACAGAACAGAGGAAGAAAAAAAATGAATAAAAAAAATTAATCCATACACCAGATTACTGGTATCCTGTGTTCATAAAATATCTGTAACAGTTAGACTTAAACATCTGTAGGTTGAAGTTTGGAGGGAAACAACTCTGGGGAAGCGAGTTCCAAAGAGATGCAGCAGGGGGAATGAAAGAATTCTGATAGGCAGAAGTTCTGCAATATGGCTGAGTGACATTCCAGTCATGAGCGTTACCAGATGCCCGTGTAGCACGAGGGAAGGCATGGAGAGATGGCACCATGGACGCAACTTCGTCTGAGTATTTGCCATAAAAATATCTGTAAAATAATGCAAGGGAGGCAACATTCTTACTTGTAGGGGAGGTAGTTTATTTGTAATGGCAGGGTTGTTAATAATTCTAACAGCCTTGTTCTGAATTTTGTCTAATTGTTTTAATGCAACCTCTCCACATCCATTCTACAAGGGTGAGCAATATTCAAGCAGAGAGTGCACATGACTCTCATAAATTACAGCTAACTGCTTGTCAGTGAAGAAGTTACGGACTCTATACATTAATCCAAGTTTCTTTGAGGTGGTTTTAGCAAGTGATCTAACATGAAAGGTCCAGCTGAGGGCATTGTTAAGTGAGATGCTGAGAATTTCAATACTTTTGGAGATTGGAATATTATTAGTACTGAAGGTAATATACGAATCTGGCAATATCTGTCTATTAGTAAATTGTATATATTTAGTTTTACTAGCATTAAATGAGACAAGGTTGTTTTGTCCCCATTCACTGATCGTACATAGGTCTTGATTTATGGAGATGGCTGTACTGAGTTGAGAGGTAGAAATATTAGACTTTGTAAATGGGTGTCTGAGTGTGAATGAACTATGTAATGTTGAGTCATCTGCATATGAGTGGATGGGATTATGGGTGACAGATAAGAGATCATTAATATGAACCAGGAACAGGGTTGGGGCCAGAACTGAACCTTGCAGCATGCCGGTGTTAATTGAGTGGAAATTGGAATATACATCATCTACTTTTACTTTTATTTTCCTGTCACTGAAATATGAGGAAATCAAAGAAACAAGCAAGGGAGTTTGGACAGCAGGAAACGGTGCCATACACTATCGAAAGCTTTAGAAATATCAGGGGCTACTGCATGAGTTTCTCCATGTAGGTCAGTTGATTGATGGATGGTATGAGTTAGGTGATTAAGTATGTCAATGGTGGATCTTTCGTGCCGAAAACCAACGCTCAAACTAAGTAACACTTAACCCGTACAATCCCACTGTAGGCATGGTGCCGACGGTACAAAACGTCTTGAGTAATCCCAGCGAAGTGATGGTGCCGACAGCAAAATTCGAGTACTGTAGCGCGTCTCTAACTGCTTCAGTCTAGCTAATTTTTTGCTAAGGAGTAGCTTAATGTATTGGCAACATTGTGCA
This sequence comes from Coenobita brevimanus, assembly GCF_032717465.1. NCBI lineage: Eukaryota > Metazoa > Arthropoda > Malacostraca > Decapoda > Coenobitidae > Coenobita > Coenobita brevimanus. Next base: position 8,534,842 of record NC_136957.1, on the reverse strand, counting down.
CAAACACTTGTAGCATTGAGTTTGGTTCTGCATGGCTGAGTAACGTCAGTGTGCCACTGTCCATCACAGCATTAGAATGTTGCGGAAGTCACGCCATTTTTCCGCCTCATTGGGCTGGAGGAGGCGGTTGAAACTGTCACATGGACCCTGTGTCCCTTCATTTAGTGGTTCTATAGAAGAGGAAGTCCTGGACGACTCTTCTGGGGAGGAAAATGAGCCAGTGGAGAAGGATATTGAGAACAGGGATTCCCACATTCTCCTCCCCCGTTCTCTCTCATCCCGCCCAGCTGGGTGGGAAAATGTAGCTCACGGCTTGAGAAACTGGGCTAGAAACACGATGGACGGTCATCCTGCACCTATTTCTCCGATAAGGAGTACTTTTTTTTTCTTTCCCTTGATTTATATGTCCTTCTGGATTGTTTTATGCAATAAAATTTTGTTCCGTTTTGGGTCCGGGTTTGGGTGGGTATAAAATTGTAAAAATGCCTGGGATGGTACGGGTTAATATAGAGTTATTAAGAACAGGGTTAGAAAAAAACAAATACAAAAACATATACAAACAAACAGGCAGTGAGTGACATAACGACCTGAGATAGACTTTTCACACGCCGTTTAATTCTTTGTTTTTTCTTACAACATTTTTACTAATTCTTGTAACAAACACCACTTCATCTATATACAAACTTAACGTACATACACTTTTTTTTTTCACTTATTTATATTAGGTCCATTACTGATTACTAGTACCAACAGTAACACACACACACACATATATATATATATATATATATATATATATATATATATATATATATCATTTGTTACTAATAGTTGTCGTTATCTATACAGTTACCACATACATAAAGTAAGTGTTATATGATAACATTCCTTACCAACATGTGTTTTTTAATTAGTGGTTAGTGCTGTTGCGGAATGTTTGCAACACCACCAATTTTACTGCCAGAGGAGACAGCGTCTGAATTATCCAATGACGATTCAGTTAGTAGAACAACAGGAAAACGAAATTGACACACATAGTTCTCCACGAACAAATGATCAAGAAAGAAACACTTCTGGGAGAGGAACTGAGGATAACGACGCTTCTTGGACAGTTTTCTCTGATGTAGAAGCGAAGATTATAGCTGTGGCATACATACCTATGAAAACTTACTCAATAAGGTTCACAGGTCAGGAAACAAATGCTCAACTATTCCTTCCCATAACGACAAGGGACTTCCAGGGAATTCGATCAATTAAACCAACACCATGGCTGGCAGATCTAACACCACAACTCCAACTTCCCCATATCAGGTGTTTGTGTACCATGAGGATAAAAATCTCACAAAATTCTCAGGCACAGAAAAGGGCCTGGTCGATGTGATGCTCGTTTTTAATCAGAGTGAGCAACTTTTTGTTAAAAGACATATAACAGATGAGAGTGAAAAAAAAACAAAAAAAAATTCATCATGGATCAACCAAGAAAGATGCCCAACTGGTGATGTGCTTAGATCTGATAAGCTCTTACGTGCTCAGACATATGATGAGTTTAACACAGAATTCCTAAAGAAATTTTCTGGAGGTATAAATTTCTTGCCAGATATAATTCCAGAATTACATAAGATCGTGGATCTTATGAGACAACATACCACAAACCCTGTCTTAGGTGAAATAACAGCAGATGTGTCCACAATTAAGAGAACACTGTGAGCCACTATGGAGAACTCAAATTGGATGACAGCTGATGGGAAAGTGTCACCAATGCATGTCGTAGACATCCTTGGTTATGTAGCTGCGGTGGCTCAATCGGTAGAGAGGCGGCCTGCAGTCCTGTTGGACCCAGGTTCGAATCCCGGCTGGGGCAGGGAACAGTTTAAGGATTTGAATTTCATAAAAGCAGACTTTCCTGATCTACCAGATGACCTGCCGACATGTCATAAAAGTACCCCCGCTAATACCAATACACCAGTCCTGTATGAGACAGCCCTAGCATGTATTCAATATGGACGGTGGGTGTTAGCGCCAAAGTGGTGACATGTACAGAGGTGTATGGTATGTAGGAGGACTACCGGGCCTTGAGTGCAGGCTGTGAAGCCTATGCCCAGAGTTGGACACATAAAAAAAAAAAAAAAAAAAATTACCTGATCGGGTATTAAAAATTGCTACAACTGTAGCATATACCCCAGGAATGTGTTTGTTAGATTTTATGAACGAGGTACAGATGAACTGTAGCAAAGCAGCGGTGAGTGAAATATTACAACCCAATACAACCAGAATGAGAATTACAGACACAGTGGCAGTCATGAATACATCTAGCCCAAGCACAGAACAAAAACGTTCGCGACCCGAAAACAGACAAACCTGACAGCAGCTGATATCGAGGCAGCGATCTCAAATACCAGGCCACAGGCAGCCTCAAAAGTCTGCATGTAGTCTAAGTAGAAACCATGCCTGAGAAAAACCAAAATATGGAAAGTCATCTCGAGGGTCACATTCTGGAGATAGGTCTACTCTATGTTTTATTGTGCGAATCCTGGTCACACGAAATCTGAATGTTATATTAAGTTTAGGGAGGATCAAGACAAAGAAAAAGGGATGCAGCCTTACTGCAGAAAACATAATACACAGGACACTGGACATCAAACTGTAATACAGTTGAAAGGATAGTACAGTATCTGTTTTAAAGTCGAGGGAAGGGCATGCCACGACAAAAAACGACCATACATTAAGAAAGCCAAGTCTAAACTGCACATGAGAAGCATACTCGGAAACGAGTGTATCTTGGTGCCCGATTCCTATGAAGATTAAAACATTCCATTATTCTTGGATTCAGGCTCTCCAGTGAATTTAATAACATAAGAGGAAATAGAGAGGATTTTAAGAAATATGAAGAAAGTAATCTTCATGGAGGAATCTGATTTAGACTTATATGCTGTAGATGGCAAATAAATAACCGTCAAGGGCAATCATAGATAACGTCATATGTAAGTTCACCACACCGAAGGTATTAACCCGCCCCTTCCCGTCGACGTATGGGTACATTGCAACGATTTGCATTTGCCAGTCCCGGTGACGTACCGGTACGTCGTGCAATTGCAAGGTCCCTAATTTGCACAATTTTCAATTTTTGCACATGATATTTTGTATGTATACACGGGACACCTTCCTCTATTCCTCTACAAGATGCCAAGCAGGGACAATGCCTTACACCACATAACCTCCCCCCTCTCCCCCTCACGCCATTGTCTCGGCAATTCACTTGTTACCAGTGACCTGGCCAGTAAAGATATTCAGGGCCAGAGTGATTCCCCAATCGATGACAATGTGGAGGACAATGTTTACATAGCATTAGAAGAAACAGTCAGAAATAATGATCAGGTAATGTGGCAAAAAAAAGTCAGGTATGGTGATTAGTTAGTGAGTGAAACAATGCTTATAATGCCTTTATTACTGCTTGAAAACCAATATACTCTCATACTACATATAAATTCGTACCAAGTAAATAAATAAATACCGTTTATGAGTGGATAAAATAGTTACCCTCCCATAGAACTCGTTTTCTTTGGTGCCAGGATGTTAGAAAACCCAGTCATGTAAGGAGGAACTCCTACCTGGATTGAGTATTTTAAACCTCAGGTGAGCGATTTCTCTATGAATTTTCGATGTTTCTCACCAAAAGCGAAGGTTTTAGCCAAAAAATTTTTTTTTGAAAATACCTCGGGATTGGGGGATGTCGGAGGTGCGGAAAACCTCGGGACGTGACGGGTTAATAAGTGATAATGAAGGTGAAATTAATTCTGAAATCTTACAAGAAATATGTAAACAGTACAATATAAGAAAGGTAAATGTCTTAGCCTATCACCAAGCATCCAAAGAGATGGTAGAGAGACAAAACAAAAAAGTGTTGGATGTGCTACAACACATTCTCAATGAAAATTATGCAAGCTGGGATGATTGGAATCCCAGAGTGGAAGCATCATTTAATGGTACAATAAAAAAGTCTATAGGAGACACATCGCATTGCATTATTTATGGGACAGACAAAAAATTACCATATGAAATTATAGAGGGTTAAATTTTGCCCATATACAATTATGGCGATTATCCTGAACTCAGTTTGCGTGAATTCCAGAATATACACAAATGAGTGAAGAAACAACTATCGATGTCCAAGGAAAAAATGACGAAGCCATACAATAAAAAGGCAAAAGAATCAACCATCAGCTTAGGAGACACTATCTATGGTATCATTCACACTAGAGACAATAAACTACCACCGAAATTTGAAGGCCCATATAGAGTACTTAAGATGACTGCAAACAAGGTAGTAATTAGGTCACTGTAGAGTGGCAAATTAAAACAAATTCATGTTGATCATCTTAAAAGGGTCCCAAGGAATTTAGCCAGCAATTATGCAACCTCGGACACCACCAAAAAAACGAACAGAAACGATGAAAATAAACTAGAGGAAATCAATACATAAAAAAATAGATCAAGATTGCATGACAAACACACAAAAGTAGGTGCAACTGTTGGTACAGATGCCACAATACAGCATTTACATAACCTAGGTATCGATTTAAACTCCTTCTATAAGTGAAACAATTAGCAAAGTTATTGTTCTCCAAGAGCCAATTGTAATGCACATCATCACTGTCATAGACCTCAGCATGACTGGATTAGCTAATTATTAGATTTTTTTTTTCGGTAGGTGACGATGAGGGGACTTATACCATGGATTCTCCTCTATACAGGAAGAGGATCAGCTCACTTAGACCCTCAGCATACAGTAAGGCAAGGATGCCTCCTAGCCCCAACGACCTTGGCAACAATCGCAAAAGATATCATGAGTACTGAAATTAGTTTGGACATCTTATTTGAATTACTGGTATTATTGGAGAACACTGCCAAGCCATTTAGGACACTGGAAGTTGTGATAAGAAGTTCTGTTACAGAAGCTCATAACACAAAGCAAGTGACTGAATTTATGAACTTACCAAAATTAAAAATAGAACAAGTGAGAAGTATCATGGTCATCATGATCCAAGATATCCCATCTTGTGGAACAGAGGCACTTAGAGACATGTAGAACATCACACATACACTGAGAGGCGCAGTTTGTTCGACCTGGGTGGTGCATTTCTAGGGAGTACTTTTGAATTGGCTACTGAAGATCTTCAAGAAATAAACAACAAAATTAATAAGATAGCACAGGTATTAACATATCTGCAGAGGCTAGTTGACAGACAAAACACGGCAATGATGACTATTATGAAAAATCTAAGAAAGGCAGAAAGTATACCTCGCCAAAGTGTGGACAAAATAAATGCAATGGAAGGAAACATGACACTTTCAACTATTCTCAGTAATCATGGAACATATTGACATAATAATACTCCAGTCAGACAACACTAGAGCTCGTTATCAAGCTTTGATGAAAGGTATTGCAAATGCTGTTAATGGCAAGATCACCATTAACCTACTTCCAGTTCACCGATCTCCATCAATCAGTCAAGGCATACATAAACATGGTTTGAAGCCTTTATTGTGGAACAGGAATCTCATGCTATATTATCCATACTTAGAAGCAACTCTAACACCAACATCAGTAATAGTTCATGTACCATTCACAACAGATAATCTGTTCACACTCTATCAAATATACCCTTTTCCTTCTAAGAATAATGACACCTTGGTCATCATCAAGATCAACACCGACACCGAACTCCTCATCGTCTCCAAGAGACAGGACACTGTCACTTTCACTAGTGAAACAACGATTGAACGAAAGTGTCATGCATCCTTACGTGCTGTTCACCTTTGTACTGCGTACATTTTCCCATTTCAGCCAACTGGAACAGTCCCTTGTGAAATGGCTATCATCAGAAATCATGACATTCATCAGCACTGCAACTTAACATTTGCTTCAGATAAACTCACCCATCATCAATGCATTGGGCATCACAGTTTTTCTACTTCACTCAAAACACATCAGTTTTCGTAATTTGCCCCGATACACCACTATCTCATACTTCAGCATCAGGATTATACATAACACCTGACTGTTGTGCTGTGCTTACACCATCTTCGTCCACCTTAGATACAAACAGTCGCTATGCCATCCTTAATCACACACACAAATACTTCCAACCACTACCAGAGATGGATTTAAACATGAGCACAAATATTAGTTGACTTCATCTAAGTTTGAAACTATGCAATTATTCAATCAAACAATGAAGCCCTGGGAAGAATTGAGTATAAATATGATCAGTCCATATTCTGTGTATAGCCCAGCTCCTGTTGTCTTTATAATCTTCTCCATTGTATTTAGTATATTATTATTGGCGACGCACAGAATGCAATCAAGGATTGCAAACTTGGAATCAGTATTTACGAGAGGAAGAGTAAACATTCAAGTTAGACCCCGTGAGTGAAATGTGTATAATATGTAGATAATGTAATATATATAAAAAAAAAAAAATGAAAGAAAAGTATGAGGTAACATATTATATAATATTAATCTAATCATGCATAAATGGTAAACTGATATACTTGTATCCACTTCATATAACAATATATATATATATATATATATATATATATATATATAGATAGATAGATAGATAGATATATATAGGTAGATAGATAATTGGTACATTATATATAATATTAATCTAATCATGCATAAATGATAAACTGATATACATGTATCCATTTCATATATATATATATATATATATATATATATATATATATATATATATATATATATATATATATATATATATATATATATATGTAGGTAGATAGATAATTGGTACATTATATATATATATATATATATATATATATAGGTAGATAAATAATTGATACATTATATATATATATATATATATATATATATATATATATATATATATATATGTGTGTGTGTGTGTGTGTGTAGGTAGATAGATAATTGGTACATTATATATATATATATATATATATATATATATATATATATATATATATATATATATATATATATATATATATAGGTAGATAGATAATTGGTACATTATATATATATATATATATATATATATATATATATATATATATATATATATATATATATAGATAGATAGATAGATAGATGGATAGATTGATACATAAATAATTGATGTTATATATATATATATATATATATATATATATATATATTATATAGTACTGCCATTATATTACCATTGCATAAATATATGCGTATGTGTGTTGTACATACACATTTGTGCCACTATATTACTACAATCTCTTGTACAATATTCTATATTCAGTTTTACTACCGTACCATGTATTTACTCCATACATACAGTATATTATTAAACACAATGTATTACTACAATGTGTTATGTTTCTGTAATATTATTGTGTCTCTGCAATATTGCGACGAATGCCATGTATTAATAGGTTACAATGTAATTTGTTACGACATGCTGTCGTAGGGTTGCCAGCTAAGCATGATCGAGCGATGTCAGGACTCTAAAATACCATAACACACTACATAATAGCTAGTAACCAATATATGAAATACTGAGATTGGATGAAAATCATACCTAAGCGAGAGGGCTAGAGGAAATAATGATTGCACATTCTCAGTTAGGAATTTCAAGCTCATCAAAATGTGATGCCGGATGGAAACTCCCCAGGCTCGGGAAAGTTCCACACACACGTGCCCTTACACGTGACTCAACCAGTCATATACAGGAGAAATGGGAGAGACAGGGAAGAAGGGTTTAGGACATAATAGAGGCACGACGAGGAGAGGCAAGGAACACTCGGGGGGTAGTCAGCAAAAAACTGCTCTCACCTCAGCATTGCTCGTGTGAGATACTCCCTAGAAAACTCACCTCAGTACTACTCTTGAGATATTCCCTTGAAGAAAATAAACTGCAATCAAACCCCAGACTCATGTTTTATCTCACTCCTGCCATCTGTGACAAGTACAACGAACATTCTCTCCTTCTTAAAAATCTTTACAATTCAACCCACTGTTACAATAGTTCGGTGATGATTACGGTATATTATATGTACAACTACGATACCGTAAGGCTTGGTGAAAGAGTTTGTGAGATTATAAGAAACGGAATCTAAGGGTGAATGCTGGGAAGTGTAATGTTATGGTCTCCGAGAGAGATAGTCACTGAATGTACAGTGAGGTTAGTTGATGAGGAAATGGAAAATGTGAGTGCATTTAAGTACTTGGGTAGTGTAATGAGTAAGGATGGAAGACTGGAGGATGAAGTGCTTGAAAGGGTACAACAAGGAAGAGAGGTGGCTGGTAAGCAGTGATAAGAAGTAGGTAAGTGAGCATGGAAGTAAAAAGGTCGCTGCATGATAGTATTGTGATGCTAACTCTAACGTATGAAAGTGAAACTTGGACCTTGTTGAAAGGACATAAGTCAAGAGTGAGAGCAGTGGAAATGAGTGGTTTGAGGGCAAAATGTAGAGTTACATGGAGATACAGACTGAGAAATGAGGAAATGAAGGAACATTGTGGTGTAGATGTGGATGTGACAGAAAGCGTTAGGAGAAATACAGTGAGGTGGTTTGGCCATGTGGAGAGGATGGAGATCGACAGACTAACGAGGAGAGTGTATGTGAGTGAAGGGGAGAGATGAAGAGGGAGGGGGAGGCTGAGGATGCGATGGAGGGATGGATTGGAGAGGTATAATTCTGAGAGAGGGGTGTGTGAGCTGGGGGGAGGGCCGTGAAATGGCAGGGGACAGGGCGACATGGAGGCGATTTGGTTGTGGCCACCCAGTACGGGATTAAGGCATCTGACAATAGATAGACATTCTGTTCACGTTTCCCTCCCTTCCTCCCTTAATCCTTTTCTCTGCCCGTCGCTCAATTCCTCCTTCCCCCTTCCCTCGCCCGCCCATCTTCCTTTTCATTTCACTTAGCTCCCTTCTTTTCATCATT
>NC_136957.1:8458375-8520875 GCF_032717465.1 Coenobita brevimanus | reverse complement strand
TTCCTCCCAGGCCAATTTGCACATCTTCCATATCCATTCTACTATATCTCCCCCATGCTTCAGCATTGCACCACGCAGTCCATGAATTCCTGGGGCTTTCCCCATTTTGACCTTCTTCATTGCTTCCACTACTTCCATCCTACTGATCTCTTCCTTCCTTCTCACCACCACCCTTCTCCCAGCCATTCCCCAGCCACTTATACTCACATTACTTTCATTCTCTGTGTTTAACAGTTCATAATCTGTTCTCTCCATCTGCTCACTTTTTTTTTTTCCTTCTCCACTATCACTCTTGCATAATTATCTTTCACTCCCCTGCTAATTTCTTTATCACCCACTCCAACTCTCTTTACCTCCTTCCAGAACATTTTCTTACATTCCCTCCACTTTACGCTCAAATTCCTTGCATATTCTTCATCGACTATCATCTTACTCTCTCTACTAATCTTTTCACCTGTCTCTTACTCTCTACTGTACATTTAACTGTCTTCCATCTCTCAACTTCCTCCATACCTTTCCTTCCCATTCATTCACTATGTGCTCAATTCTTTTGCTCCACAGCTTGCCTCATCTCTTCATTCCACCATGCTGTTCCTTGCATCCCCTTTCATCTTCTCTTTACCCCACACACCATCTTAGATGCAGCACAGATTTCCTCTTTGAAAACCTTGGACACAGCTTCCACCTCCCTCATCTGCTCTCAATCATATTTACCCAGGCGCTCCTCCACTTTTCTTTTATATTCAGCTTTTTTCCCATCCTCTTGCAACCTTTTTACCCTCCTTGTATGCACTACTTCCTCCTGTCTGTCCCTCCTTCTATTCGTCCATTTCATTTGAACCTTAACTTTCACCACCACCAGGTGGTGGTCAGAAAGTCCACTCTCCCACCCTCTGTATGCCCTTGTATCCATCACATACCTTCTCATTCTGTCATCTACACACACATAATTAATCTTTGCCTTCTGTTCATTTAATTCACCAACCACCCTTCTCATCACTCGCGACATATACCTGTGGATCATTTAGTTCTTAAAGAGGGTATTGGGTATCACCAACCCCCTCCCTGCACAAATGTTCACTACAGCACTGCCATTTTCATCCACTTCTGCAGGCACACCCCATTCACCAGCTACTCCATCCGCCTTCACATTCCCTACTTTTACATTCATATCTCAGATAAAAAACACTCTTTCATTCATCTCAAAGTTTTCCATGCACCCTTCCACATTTGCCCAGAACTCTTCTTTCACTCTGCTTGCACGCTATTGCACTGGCCCATCCTCACACACAATCGCCCATGTTTGTATTGCTACTTTCAATATTACCCACACAATCCTTGAACTAACTGATCCATACTCATATATTCTCCATACATCTCTTGCACAGCTTCTTTTGCCCTTTCATTCTCACCTACACCTGCAATGTCTCACACTCTCACCTCACCATTTAGTCCCAGGTAAACCATATACGTCCACTTTTGCATCAACAAGCACCTAGACAATCTCATTCTCTTTCATAGAATGTGATATATATATCTATATCTATATATATGTATCTATCTATCTATCTATCTATCTATATATGTATTTATATATATATATCGGTATATATAATTTGGTTTTACACCTGGTGTTCCTGAAGGGCTAAGGCGTTGCCCCTGGGTAGAGGACTTTTGGACTGGAGCGTGTAGCATTTTATGACCGGATGCCCTTCCTGATGTCTACCAATGACCCTTGGGTGGATTCGATCCTCCGACCCTTCAGTCAGAAAGGAGCGCTCTAACCCACTGAGCCACGGCTGCTATATATATATATATATATATATATATATATATATATATATATATATATATATATATATATATATATATATATATATATATATATATACGCGCGTATAATTATAATGACAGGATAACATTCTCAAGAAAATCATTGTATTACAGACGCCGGTGTTGACAGCACGATTTGATATTTTCACATACTGGGACAGAATGTGAATGGGAGAGAAAAGTAAAGAAGGGAAAGGAAGAAGATGAGAAGGAGGGGAAGAGAGAGGGGAAGGAGTGGCAAGGGATGAATGAGAAACAGGAATACAGACAGAAGAATCAAAAGGAGAAGGAGGAGAGAAGAATATAAATGTGAAAGGGAGGGAGCCGAGTTCATAGGAGGGTTGGAGGGAGAGGGGTAGAAAGGAGAGAAAAAGGAAAAGGAGTAGTGGAAAAAGAAAAGAATTTAGAAAAGCTCCAATTAGTAACTCAGTTGTGATATTCATTAACAAACGCGTTTTTCATTTCTCAAGAACGAGACGTCTCATGTAACCCTAATGGTAAATCAGTATCGACAGAATACATGTTCAGAGTACACAGAAAGCGCATACATCCGCTAACGCCTATACCAGACAACTTAGATACTACTAAACCTTAACCCATTTGTGCCCCATGTCCAGAATATAGGACGGAGCTAGGCATTTTCACAAGCAGACACCTGTGAGCTTCGTGCCTATAAGGCGATAGGTGGAGTGAGGTATGCTTACTAGCCTTCCAGCCAAATTCCTAACACACTAACATATATATATATATATATATATATATATATATATGGAGCCTCTGTTGTACAGTGGTAAAATGTGCGTTTCGCACGCTGGTGAGCGCAGGTTCGCCTCCCGCCAGAGTTGCAAAAACTCTGGGAAGCGTTCACCAAGCCACTTGCTGCTTTGGCGGACACAGGGGGTGCTGTGGTTGAACCACTGTTGCATACTAGTATGCTTGCACCCAATCGGCTTAAGGCGGGCCGATTACACTTAGTTCACAGACTACACACACATCCAAAGCCACTACAACACTACAACCACACTCACAAGCACTTCTCACCTTACATACAGCCTCTGCCAGACAGCCTAAGCCACTGGGTAGAGATACATTGGCTGCATCGTCCCTGCTTCGGTACTAATAATGGCTGCTGCTGCTGCTGAATGGAGAAATAGAAGAAGGGAAAGACGAGAGGAAGGAGTAGTTGCAAGGAGAGTGGAAAGGTTACAAGAGGATGAGAAAAATGCAGAGTATAAGAGAGAAGTGGAGGAACGATTGGGCAAATATGAATTGGAGCAGATGGGAGACGTGGAAGCTGTGTGTAGGATATTTACAGAAGAAATATGAGCAGCATGTGATGTGGTGTGTGGGGTGAAGAGAAGACAGAGGGGGGTGCAAGGAACAGCGTGGTGGACTGAAGAGGTGAAACAGGCTGTGGCACAAAAGAAGAAAGCATACAATGAATGGATGAGAAATAGGGGCGTGGAAGAAGTTGAGAGGCGGAAGAGAGAGTTATATGTAGAAAGAAAGAGAGAGGTGAAAAGATTAGTAAGAGAGAGTAAAAAGAGAGTGGATGAGGAATTTGGAAGGAATTTGAGTGTAAAGTGGAGGGACTGTAAGAAAATGTTCTGGAAAGAGGTGAAAAGAGTAAGACAGGGTGGAAGTGAATTTAGCAGGGGAGTGAAAGATAAAAATGGTAGATTACTAGTGGAGAAGGGAGAAAAAGTGAGCAGATGGAGAGAACACTTTAAGGAATTGTTGAACGTAGAGGATGGAAGTAATGAGAGTATAAGTGGCTGGGGAATGGCTGGGAGAAGGAGGGAGGTAAGAAGACAGGAAGAAATCAGTAGGATAGAAGTTGTGGAAGCAATGAAGAAAGTTAAATCGGGGAAAGCCCCAGGAATTGATGGAGTGTGTGGTGAAATGCTGAAGCATGGGGGAGAGATAGTAGTAGAATGGATGTGGAAGATGTGCAGATTGGCCTGGGAGGAAGGTAGAGTCCCGGAGGATTGGAAGTCAGGTATAATTATTCCCTTGTACAAAGGAAAAGGGGAAAAAGAAGTGTGTGGTAATCATAGGGGCATTTGTCTTCTTAGTATAATAGGAAAAGTGTATGGTAGGATACTTATTGACAGAGTTAGAGAAAGAACAGAGAAATTAGTTGAAGAAGAACAGGGAGACTTTAGGAAGGGAAGAGGTTGTGTAGATCAGATATTCATTCTTAGATCTTTAGTGGAAAAGTTTCTAGAGAAGGGAAAGAAGTTGTATGCAGCTTTCATGGATTTGGAGAAAGCATATGACAGGGTGGATAGACAAGGATTGTGGAAAGTGTTAAGAATATATGGAATAGATGGGAAGTTGTTGAATGCTGTGAAGAGTATGTACGATGGTGCGAAGGATGCAGTGTGTGTGGATGGTGAACTAAGTGAATTTTTCTCTTTGAAAGTTGGGTTGAAACAGGGATGTGTCATGTCTCCATGGTTGTTCAATCTGTACATGGATGGGGTAATAAAAGAGGTACAAGGTAGGGCAGTGGAAGTTGGAGTGGCCCTGGTGAGAGAGGATAGTGTTTGGAAACTCCCTGTACTGTTGTTTGCAGATGATACTGTGTTGTTGAGTGAAGACGAAGGGGAGCTGCAAGGCTTGGTGGATGAGTTTGGGAGAGTGTGTAAGAAACGGAATCTGAAGGTGAATGTAGGGAAGAGTAAAGTGATGGTCTTTGAGAGAGGTGAAGTCAGTGAATGTACAGCGAGGTTGGATGGTGAGGAATTGGAAAATGTGAGTACGTTTAAATACTTGGGTAGTGTGATGAGTATGGATGGAGGTTTGGAGGGTGAAGTGCTTGAAAGGGTACAGCAGGGAAGAAAGGTTGCTGGTTCTTTGAAAGCAGTGATAAGAAACAGGGAAGTGAGCATGGAAGTGAAAAAGTTATTACATGACAGTATTGTGATACCAACTCTAACGTACGGAAGTGAAGCTTGGACGTTGTTGGAAGGACACAAGTCAAGAGTGAGAGCAGTGGAAATGAGTTATTTAAGAGGAGCCTGTGGAGTCACATGGAGAGACAGGCTGACGAATGAGGATATAAAGGAGCGTTGTGGTGTTGATGTGGATGTGATAGGAAGCGTTATGAGAAACACACTGAGGTGGTTTGGCCATGTGGAGAGGATGGAGGGTGAAAGACTGACGAAGAGAGTGTATGTGAGTGAGGTGGAGGGGGGAAGAGGAAGGGGGAGGCCGAGGATGAGATGGAGGGATGGGATGGAGAGGTATGTGAGAGAGGGGTGTGTGAGATGGGAGCAGGGCAGTGAAATGGCGGGGGACAGGGCGACTTGGAGGCGATTTGTTTTTGGCCACCCCAAACGGGATTGAGGCGTCTGGCAATATATATATATATATATATATATATATATATATATATATATATATATATATATATATATATATATATATATATATAGGTGGGGGCGCCCACCATCCACTCACTCAATGTAGTGCTGCTCTCGGGTGTCTGCCCTGTCCTCTCCTCCATCCTGGTTTCCTTCCATCTTCTTCTGTCTTCTTTTCCTTCATTCTTTTCTCTTCTTTCTGCCTACGGGTGACTTTACACTCCCTCTTCTGTCTTTCATTCCTTCATTCTTTCCTTCTGCCTGTGGGTGACTCTACACTGAGTGACAAGCCAAATGGTTTTCTGTACACCAGGAAACCATTTACTACGCTGGGTGGTAACCATATAACCAAATTTTGGCGCCTGGTGCTTTAGTGGGTAATTATTGTGCTCCAGTCGGATTGAACAGGTGAAAGTTTATATCCAAGGGGTGATTGGGGTTTATTGCTCATGTAATGCCACTCAGGGATGAGTGAGCCTGGTCACTCTCATCTTAAATGTCAGGACCAAGCCTAGCCCCAGGCTTCTACGCTCCTCATGGGGAAACGTAGGATTGGATGATGGATATATATATATATATATATATATATATATATATATATATATATATATATATATATATATATAGATAGATAGATAGATAGATAGATAGATATATACTTGTAATCGCTGATTATGATGATAAATAGAGAGAGAGAGAAAGAGAGAGCGATACTTATAATAGCAGATTATGATGATATATATATATATATATATATATATATATATATATATATATATATATATATATATATATATATATATATATATCATCATCATCATCTGGTATTACAAGTCCACTGCTGAACAAAGGCCTTCCTCAACCTTCTCCACGAATTCCTTGACTGAGCTAATTTTTGCCACATTTTCTCTGCAACTTTATCTTATCTCTCCACCTCCTGTCTGGCCTTTTTCTGCAACGCTTACATTCTCTTGGTGTCCAGTCAATCAGCCTCTTGCTCCATCGATTATCCCTTATTCTTGTTACATGGCCTGGCCCCGTCCATTTCTGTTCTTTTATAACTTCATTGATATCTAGTCTGCTCTCTCACCCAAGTTGATCTTTTCCTGTCTCTTTTAGATATTCCCAACACTGACCTATCCATTGCTCTCTGAAAACGGATTAATTTTTTTTCCATCGATTTTGTCAGTTTCCAAGTCTCACAACCATACGGCATAGCTGTATTAATACATTCGTTATATACTTTTCGTTTCATACAATCTGCCAAGCTACTTTTCATAATGTCTCTATGTTTTCCGAAAGCTTTCCATCCAATTGTAATGCGTCTTTTTATTTCGCTATCATGATCTTTCGTTAATTTTAGTATTTGCCCCAAGTAATTGTACTTCTCAACTTCTTCAAGAATATCTTCACTTATTCTGATGACGCTCTTTGGTGTTTGTGGACTAAATATAAGTTTTACTCCAGTTCATTTTTAGCCTTACTTTGAAACTTTCTGTGTTCAGGTCATTTAACATTTCATGCAATGCCTCTCCTGTTTCTGAGATTAGGACAATGTCATCTGCAAATCTTAAATGGTTTAGCTTTCTCCATCTATGTTCACTCCTCTGTTTCCCCAGACTAGCTTTCTGAAAATACCTACTAGGCATGATGTAAATAATTTTGGTGAAATTATCTCCCTGATGCACTTCTTTCTTAACATTATTTTTTTCCGAGTCCTTATGTATTTTAAGTGTAGCAGTTCGAGCACTTTTAGTGTTCTCATTCACTCCTTGTTCTCGCAATGAATTTATAATTGCTTTGTGCTCCAGTGAATTGAAAGCCTTTTCATAGTCAACAAAACCTAAGCACAGTGGTTTATTATATTCTGTAGTTTTCTCAGTTAGCTGATTCATTGTGTGTAGATGATCGGTAGTCGATTACCCGCTTCGGAATCCTGCCCGTTCACGAGGTTGGTTTTCCTCCAAATTTGTTGTTATTCTGTTCGTGAGGACTTTAGTGAAGAGTTTGTAATTGACTGATAATAAGCTAATGGGTCGATGGGTATTAAGACCTTTAAGTCACCTTTTTAGTAAAGTAAAATAACTATTGCATTACACCATGTTTTGAGAATTTTCTTCTGTTTTATTAAATGAGTAAATAAGTGAGCAATTTTATTTTGTTCTTCTATTCCTGCATCCAACAGTATATCTGCTACTATGCCATCTCCCGAAGCTTTCCCTCTTCATATTTTAAAGAGAAATATTTACGTTGGTGTTACCTCAGGTATTTTACTTGTGTCAACTGAAAAGTTAGATATTGGTACTCCTGTCTTTGATGCATACAGTTCATCGTAAAATTCTTCAACTCTCATCATCTTATCTCTGCATTTTATATCTTCACAGTTTTTGTCCTTCAGTGATGTAATTTATTGTTTTCCTATTGCCATTTTAATTCAGACCTGTTTCAGACTTTTTACTTTTTTGATGGTTTCTTTGATCTGATCCATGTTCCTCTTTCCTTTTTCTTCTCTTTGTCTCCTGTTTATTTAATACCGCTTGTTCTAATTCATCTTTGTTTTTAGTTTCATCTACTTTCTTTTTTTCATAAACTTGAGTGTCTTTTCTGAATACTTCTTGGCTTTGGTTGTATTAGGTTTACCTACTACCTCCGGTCATTCTCTTAACACTTTTGTTAGTCTGTCATTCAGCTCATCAATGCCACATTCAGCATTACTTACTGTAGAGCCTGAAATCTGTTCCTTATTTCCAACTGAAAGACTACTTTGTTTTCGTTTACTTTTATTGGGCATATCTTTTTATCTTTAACCCCTTAACCGTGGGATGTCACTTTTGTGACGCTTGGGAGCAAGGGATCATACTGCGGGGCGTCACTTTTGTGATACTGTGTTATTTTGAATTTGCCCGGGCTTTCAAGTGGTGGTTTGTATCATCTATCAGAACTGCCAATGTCCAACACTAGTCAGCACTCCTAATCTCATCTGTACTCCCATCCATTGTTGACAATTTAGCCATTTCTCCCCGTTCTTGACTCCCCTCCCTACCTCCCCTCCATTACCCTCTCCTCTCGCCTGCCCGGCCGTGCTACGCTAAGTAAATCATCCCTGGAATTTTCCACTGATTTCATCCATTGAAATAAGCCCTATGCCCTATTCTTATACCAAATAATATATACAAAAAAGAAATAAGATAAGTGATAGTGCCACACACCTGGATCTGGCTAATTATCACCTGACAACACCTCACGTGCACTCGTTCGCTAATTTTCGCTGTTTATTTCCCCTTGAAATATGCCGTGTAATCTATTCTCGTAATAAAAATATATATAAGGAAGGAAGGGAGAAGCCTAAGTGATATTTACATTCACCTGGAACTACCTAATTTATTATGTATTGTCTAAATTTCCTGCCAATCATTTCATAGCGTATATATTAGTTGCTGTCACCAGGCTGACATTGGCAGCATTGCACTCTCCCTAGGCAGGCCACCACACTGTATTCAGTTTACTGTCGTCTTTCAAGGTGAAGGCACGTCGGATTCGTGCTAAGTGACTGTTGTGGAACGTGAACTGGCTAATTTGTCAATGAAAATGATAGAGAGTGACTACGATCTTTCTGGTGAGTAAAACAGTGCAAGTGGAAATGTAAATAATCTGTAAACAGCAAGTGAAAGCAATAAATGTAAATATAAGTGAACAGTGGAAAACAGTTTTAAAAGTTACTGCAAGTGACAGTGCCTAACACAGTGTAAATAAAATAGAATGTAAATAATGTAAATAAAATAGAGAATGTAAATAGAAATGTAAATCTATCTATCTTTCTATTGCTAGATGCCTCAATCCCATTTGGGGTGGCTACAAACAAATCGCCTCCACGTCGCCCTGTCCCCCGCCATTTCACTGCCCTTCTCCCAACTCACACCCCCCTCTGTCGTATACCTCTCCACCCCATCCCTCCATCTCATCCTCGGCCTCCCCCTCCCTCTTCCCCCCTCCACCTCACTCACATACACACTCTTCGTCAGTCTCTCACCCTCCATCCTCTCCACATGGCCAAACCACCTCAGTGTGTTCCTCATAATGCTTCCTATCACATCCACATCCACACCACAACGCTCCTTTATATCCTCATTCGTCAGCCTGTCTCTCCATGTGACTTCACAGGCTCCTCTTAAATAACTCATTTCCACTGCTCTCACTCTTGACTTGTGTCCTTCCAACAACGTCCAAGCTTCACTTCCAAACGTTAGAGTTGGTATCACATTACTATCATGTAGTACTTTTTCACTTCCATGCTCACTTCCCTGTTTCTTATCACTGCTTTCAAAGAACCAGCAACCTTTCTTCCCTGCTGTACCCTTTCAAGCACTTCACCCTCCAAACCTCCATCCTTACTCATCACACTACCCAAGTACTTAAACGTACTCACATTTTCCAATTCCTCACCATCCAACCTCGCTGTACATTCACTGACTTCACCTCTCTCAAAGACCATCACTTTACTCTTCCCTACATTCACCTTCAGATTCCATTTCTTACACACTCTCCCAAACTCATCCACCAAGCCTTGCAGCTCCCCTTCGTCTTCACTCAACAACACAGTATCATCTGCAAACAACAGTACAGGGAGTTTCCAAACACTATCCTCTCTCACCAGGGCCACTCCAACATCCACTACCATACCTTGTACCTCTTTATTACCCCATCCATGTACAGATTGAACAACCATGGAGACATGACACATCCCTGTTTCAACCCAACCTTCAAAGAGAAAAATTCAATTAGTTCACCATCCATATGCACTGCAGCCTTAGCACCATCATACATACTCTTCACAGCATTCAACAACTTCCCATCTACTCCATGTATTCTTAATACTTTCCACAATCCTTGTCTATCCACCCTGTCATATGCTTTCTCCAAATCCATGAAAGCCGCATACAACTTATTTCCCTTCTCTAGAAACTTTTCCACTAAAGATCTTAGAATGAATATCTGATCTACACAACCTCTTCCCTTCCTAAAGCCTCCCTGTTCTTCTTCAACTAATTTCTCTGTTCTTTCTCTAACTCTGTCAATAAGTATCCTACCATACACTTTTCCTATTATACTAAGAAGACAAATGCCCCTATGATTACCACACACTTCTTTTTCCCCCTTTCCTTTGTACAAGGGAATAATTATACCTGACTTCCAATCCTCCGGGACTCTACCTTCTCCCAGGCCAATCTGCACATCTTTCACATCCATTCTACTACTATCTCTCCCCCATACTTCAGCATTTCGCCACACACTCCATCAATTCCTGGGGCTTTCCCCAATTTAACTTTCTTCATTGCTTCCACAACTTCTATCCTACCGATTTCTTCCTGTCTTCTCACCTCCCTCCTTCTCCTAGCCATTCCCCAGCCACTTATACTCGCATTACTTCCATGCTGTATGTCCAACAATTCCTTAAAGTGTTCTCTCCATCTGCTCACTTTTTCTCCCTTCTCCACTAGTAATCTACCATTTTTATCTTTCACTCCCCTGCTACCCTCACTTCCACCCTGTCTTGCTCTCTTCACCTCTTTCCAGAACATTTTCTTACAGTCCCTCCACTTTACACTCAAATTCCTTCCAAATTCCTCTTCCACTCTCTTCTTACTCTCTCTTACTAATCTTTTCACCTCTTTCTTCCTTTCTGCATATAACTCTCTCTTCCGCCTCTCAACTTCTTCCATGCCCCTATTTCTCATTCATTCATTGTATGCTTTCTTCTTTTGTAAATGAGTTTGTAATATAAGAATACAAGTATATATACTAGGAGTAATGAAAGTGAAAGTTTCACGCTAGCATGTATGAATACTATGAGTTATGAAAGTGAAGGTGAAAGTGACAGATTCACTCTCAACTCTAGTATACAGGACGAGAAAGTGAATATATTTTACTGAAAGAGAAATTGAATGCCTACAATGACAATAAACTACTATTACTGAAGGAAACTTATGGATAAAGACTGTAGATATATATAAGTGTTATATAGTAATAGAAATATAAAGTGTGAGTGTTTTTTATGAATAATAAATGACAGAACACCAGCAGCGAACGATCGCAAGTGGGAAGACCATACACGTTCGTAATTTTCATTGCTTTCACAGTTTTTTTTTTTTGGAGTATGGATTCCAAACTATTTGAGAATCATAGAATAGTGTTTCTAGTGATAATATCAGGCTGTGGTAATCATATTACGGGTTGTCGGGAAGTGTAAAGTGGAGACTTCGTTACCCAACTTCAGAGGTCTCCACAAGTCCTACGGTACTCGACGAAGGCTCAACAAACATCCCAGGAGAAAGCTGAAGGTATGTGCCTAACTGATTTTTGGCAAATATTTTTAGAGAGTCTGTAGGAGCGCGAATATGCCCGCGGGACACGCAAGTCAAAGCAAAACAAGCTTGCGGTTTAGGAGTTAATCATCTTCTTTCTTTCACTTCTGAAATTTAATCTGTCTGTGCAACCCACCATTCTATGGTCACTTCCTATATTTACTTTGTTGATAACTGTGACATTTATGATCG
Organism: Coenobita brevimanus; assembly: GCF_032717465.1. NCBI lineage: Eukaryota > Metazoa > Arthropoda > Malacostraca > Decapoda > Coenobitidae > Coenobita > Coenobita brevimanus. The sequence continues at coordinate 8,509,120 of NC_136957.1, read as the reverse complement.
TGTTATTCTTATTTCCTACGAAGTCGATTTCATTCTTTGTTTCTGTTGTTGTTGTTGTTAGGTTTGTCCCAAATAGAGATTGGGACATGGGCAAACAAAGAGCCCATCAGAGCTGCTCTAGGCACGACATCTTCTCTATTTCACGAGGGGGAGGGTAAATACTGACTGTGTTTAAACGGATGTTTAGAGGTGTACCGCCAATGACGGCAGCACTAACTGCAACATCATCTCCTGAACGAGCAAATCTCTAGTCTGGCTTGGGCCGGAGCAGAGTGGTGGCCAGGCAGTCATGGATGTAGTGTAGGAGAGGCTCTTTGGCTCTTGCGAGGCAATGGGGACACAAGTCAGGCTCCATGCCTGCAATTTGCTTGTAGCAAAGAAACACCATACACAACCTCCGGAGTCATACCAGTAGGTAATTAGGTAGGCCTGGAGGAGGCAAAAGTGGTGTATAGGACATGGCTGTGGCATACCAAGTAACAGATAGAGAGCCCTCAGAGATGCAGAGTTGATGGTCGGCACGTGAAAGCCTACCAAGAGTGTTGGCCATCCCACGGAGAATGTGCGAGGTACTGGAGCGGAGTTGGAATGTGACCTCTGGGAGAGAGCATGTGGCTGCGTCGGCAAGCTCGTTGCCAGTAATCCTGACATGTCCTGGGAGCCAATGAAGAGTGGTGGTGGCACCTCTGTTGGTGATGAGGGATGCTACGGTGTGTATGGCAGTGAGGAGAAATGTGTTGTCAGTAAGAAAGTTTGCAGGCCCTGATGCGAGGAGGGGGAGTCTGTATGAATGATAACAAACCAGTGTTGATGGCGATGAGCATGGCGCATTGCACTGAGGATGGCAACAAGCTCTGCTTGAGAAGTGGAGACACCTGGGAAGAGCCGCCATGATTCAATGTACCGCCCCAAGGCAAAAGCTGAGCCAGCTGAACCATCAGGGCAAATAAAGCCATCAGTAAAGTAAGCTGCCGAGTCAGGGGACTGCAGAGCAGCTATCCTATGGAGGCCTTCCTGTCGAAGGATTGCAGGAATGGAGAAGTGGGGTTTTGCCTCTAAAGGATGGAGAATTGTGAAAGGAGGAGGAGTCCATGGTGGTGGGACAGAAAATCCAGGACAGGGTAAGTTGGGATTATGACAAATGTCAGGGGCAGCACCGAAATTACAAATGACAGCAACGGTTGTGTAAGCCCAAACCCGCTGGAGTAGTGGATCAGGGGTTCAGCTTAACAGATGTCTCAGTAAAGAAGAGACAAGCAGGTGTGGCTGACACCACACGAGCTGGAGAGCAGTGGCTGCTGCATGCATTGCAATATGGTGTTCGAGAGAGGGAAAACCACTCTCAGCATGAAGATTGACAAGACGGGTCCAGTGGGGAGCACCCAACATAACACAAATTGCGTCAATCCGTAGTACCTCCAGAGATTGGATGGAAGGTGGGGCGAGACCAGTAAGGCAGATGGCACTGTAGTCTACAAGACAGCGTATGGCATGGGTGTAAAATGTGGGTAGGATATTGTATGATTCACTAGTCTGCATTTAGAGAGATACCTGAGAGCAGCCATTTGGGTAGAAGCCCACTCACATAAGTACTTAATGTACCTGGTGAAGGTAAGTCCACTGTCAAAACCAACTCTCAGATATTGGTGTAGAGTAACAAGGGTGAGGTGGTGGCCACCCAGCAGCAATGGGAAGTAAGGGCGATGGAGGCCAAAAGGCAGGCTTTTGGTCTTCTCGAAGCTGATCTTTTGACCTAGTTCATTGCCCTTATCATGTAGCCTGGAAAGAGCAGCTGGGAAGCAGTCATGTCTTGAAAACTCCAGGGCCACATCATCGGCGTAACAAAGGAGAGTAGTGCCAGGGCCAAAGTTGACGTAGAGTAACCCCTCAACCAGGATGTCAAAAACCACCAGGCTTAAGACACTTCCTCTGGGGGTGCCATTGCTTTTCTGGTAAAAAGGAGAGAGCTGCCCTTGAAATCTGACCCCGGCAGTGATATCAGTGAAAAAATCACAGACCCATGATAAAAATCTGCCTCCCACTCCCCAGGCTGCAAGGGCTGCCTGTACAGCAACAGCATTGGCCAGTTCAAAGAGCTTCTCAAGGTCAAGGAGGACAGCCATACCTCATCCACCTCTGAGCTCCCCAAGGAAGGATGCAAGGCAATGAGTGGCATTCCTGCCTGGATGGTATGCATAAATCCTTGGATGTAGTGGTCCCAGCCATCAGGAAAGTCAGGCATGAACAACCATCTCAGTCATCTTAGCAACGCAGCTGAGGAGGGAGATGGGGTGCATGGCAGTGGGATCGCGAGGCTTCGGAATTGGGTGGATGATAGCTGTCTTCCACTGGCTAGGTAAACGACCCTCAGACCACGAGAGGTTGAACTGATCAAGCAGGTGCTCTCTACCACAACCTCCAGCGTGTGACAGGAGAGAGTATGTGAGCCCATTGAGACCTGGTGCGGTGTCCCCACTGTGGTGCAATGCCCTCTGAAGTTTGCTGCTGGTGATGGGGCAATCAGCAGGATCAGGCCTAGGACAGGCAGCCTGAATTGATGCAACATGGGAGGCTTTCAGCTGCTTCTGTAAGACTTGGACGGACTGCTGGAGATTGTGAGATGCAGAATTGTTCATGAAGTGCTGTGCAAAATGAATGGCTTCAGTGGCAAGATTAGGATGAGAAGGCAGTCGAGGAGGAGGACATAGATCAGAGATGGACCGGATTCTCCCCCACATCTCCCTGAGAGTGGAGTGAGAGTCCAGGGTGCATCACGATTTAATCCATGCCTCTTTCTTGATGCGGTGTTTCTCAGAGGTCACAAGGTGCGTGAAAGCGGCAGGTACCGACGATGTGGGGATGTACGGCGCTGCCGGTACAGCTTGCGTGCTGCATTCAAGCTGTGGTCCAGTTCCTTAACCCTGTCACTATAATACCAGCTGTCTTGGTAACAACTCGCGGATCGTTGCTGCAGTGGGATAGTGATACAGGCAGCCTGGGAGAAAATACGGGTGACCTGATCTGCTCGGCTCTCAAGGTCTGAGGCGGGAGAAGAAGCCACAAAGCCTGCAGCCAGAGTGTGGTCAAAGGCGGCCCAATCAGCTCGACATAGGTCACATCATAGTGTGGGGAGCAGTGGGGGTGGAAGAGGAGTTAGAGGCAGACCAATTTTGAGGGTAAAGTGGTTGCTCGTGAGGTGTGGGTGGAGTGATCACATTGCTAAGCTTGCGAAGAGCGAGGAGATGAATGAGAGGTTGTCGTCCTCCATAGATGTGGGTAGGGTCAGCATTGTCATTTAGGAGGGAAACACCATCCATCTCCTCCAAAACTAAATGCATGTGGCAGCCTGCTGTATTGGAAGGAAGGGGCGATGGGAGGATAATGAGATGGGCATTAAAGTTGCCCCCAGTGAAAATGGAGCTGGTGGCAGCCTGCAAAAAAAAGTTCACTCACGTCCAATGTGCCTTTTGGCTTCTATAAATGTTATAAATGGTCAGCGTGGATGTCTGTAGGTGGCAGACGATGCCTTGCACCTCCACATCAGGTCCACAGAAAGGAGGGGGGTCACAAACAGTGCAGGAGATGTTCCCCTGAACTAAATTGGCACATCCCTGTGTGGTGCCATGGACATACAGGAGGAGATAGTTGGTAAAACCCGGGTGACGGAAAATGGTATTACTGGGCAGCAGTGTTTCCTGGAGGAGAAAGACATATGCAAACGAGCTTGGGTCTTGTCCATTGCGGGAACTGCTGCTGGTGTTGGCTGGGGCTCTGGGGAGGTGAGAGAAGGATAAGGTGCTTGAACAGCTGGAGGTGAGGCAGACAGAGTTCAGGTCCTGGCTTTATGAGTTGGGTGGGCCATCCTGTGAGGGAGAGGAGGGGCACAGGATTGCCTTTTCTTTTCTATGTTTTATTCGAGGATACTGTCAACCATGGAGACAACAGCGGCTGAGTCTAGTTGTATCCCTATTGCTTGAGTTATCATTTCTGTGATTGCAATGGCTGGCTGTGTGGCCAGCATTCTCAGTTTGTCCACCGTGAAGAGCGGGGCCAACTGGGTGGAAGCTGGGGGTGGGGATACTGGGGGTGGAGGTGTCGGACCCTGGAAAGAGGATTGTGCCGAGTGGTGGACCTCGACAGTCATCTGATCCATGATGAGAGCAGAAGGTAGTGGTGGGAAAGCTGTCCCATCGAGAGAAGGTGGACTCGGTGTGGGAGGGCGGTGATGTTGTCCCCAAATGAAAGTGTCTGGAGGTGCTGGAGTGGCACCAGCGGACTGTTGCCGTTGAACCCAAGCATCCTGCCTCTCCCTTCCCTGAGTCACCCTCACTGGGCAGCTGGGGAGCCATGCATGGTGTGATCCCAAGCAGCTGGGGCATCATGAGGTGATGGGCTCCTTTGCCTTGAATTTTGTGAGACACTGCTCTGTGTCGTGAGCACTGCTGCATATCCCACAGACTATTGGGTGGTTACAGTTGGCGGAGTGGTGTCCGAACCTTTGGGGGCGGTAGCAGCAAAGCGGTTCTGGTGAGTATGGTCCTAGCCAGAAGACCCCCCAGTTCCCAAGGTCGAGTGATGGCACAAGTGGTCCTCGAAGGGTGAGACAAACCTGCTGAGTCTCCTCCTTCGTCCTGCAATTCTGGCATCTCGAAGCCTCTTCCACCAGGTCATGCTGCAATAGGATGGCCACGGGCATACACCAAGGACAACCCATCACTATTGCCTTGGTGACCTGGCCACCCCAAGGCAGTTCCACAATTCTCACCAGCAGAACCTCATCCTCTGCCACCTCTTTCAGGCACAGATAAGCCTCCTTGTCAGTGGGGATGAGGACACAGCATTTGTCACTGCCAACAGATCGTCACAGCAAGCCCTGGCAGATGTTTTTCCAGAGTTGCAAGCGCATCATAGCTCGTGGCATAGCCTGTCTGAAGAGGGACCCAAAAGGCTGGAAAGTTGGAGCGGGGCAGCGGAGGTACCTTGACAGAGACTGACGGACATGGAGCAGGTGGAGGTCTTGGTGGAGCTGCCAGGCAGGATGCCAGTGATGGATCATTTCCCTGAGTCGACTGCCGTGGTTTTTTCGACACCAGGGTGAAGCCATCAGTGTCTGGAGATCTAGGAGGGATAGCAGAGCCAGCAGAGTGTGCAGGAAGAGCAGGGGCCAGGGTTGCCCTGTCATCCCGAATGCCTGCCATCTTGATGGAGCAAATGGTGGAGGAAGATGTCCTGGAGGTACCCTGTGCTGGGTGGAATGGTGTCTTGGATGTAGAAGTGGAACTGCCAGTATCTTGTGAAGGAGCAGGGGCACCAGAGGTGGTGAAGTGGGTAACAGGAGCAGGGGTTCTTTCCTCCATTACCTCTTGAAGGCGTGCAGCCTTGCCAGAATGTACAGAGGAGGATAAAGGGACTAAGGCAGCGGTGCGGGGACAGGAAGCAGCCCCCGAAGACACAGCAGGGTGGAGAAGGCCAGGGGGTTCCCCTTGTGCCAAGGAGTGAGAGCTGGCATTGGTCAGGTGCCTTTCTCGTTTCACTCCAGCGACTGGTGTTGAAAAAGAGGGCCCTGACTGAAGGAGCAGGATGCGTGAAGGCCTCGGGGGCCTAGGGATGCTTGATCCTTTCATTAACCCCCTCGTGCACTGTAAGTTTTCTGTAAGTGTGTGTGACATGATCAGAGAAAATGCCACGAGAGCAAGCTGGATTCATACACAAAGGAAAACATTCCCACTTTATTTTATTTGCCCCAGAAATTGGCTATAATGGTATAAACTGTATATCATCATCTTCCCTGATGTTTATACCATATGACAAGGTAATGAAAACATAATTTTTATGAGTAAAAGTACTGTGAAAATACCGAAATGAGGTGAGAATAATGTTGTTCAACAATGAAAATAACTACCTTACACTGTACCATAAAACTTTCCCCGCATGATGCAAGAGCAAAGCACATGTCTAGATGCAGAATTTCATGAGCTTTCACGTGGTATTTGTGGGATTCAGAATCGACTGATATTCTCGAGTAAATCACCAAAAATCACACATGCACCCTTTCCCCCCCCTGAACTAAAAACTGAGAGAATGATGACTATTTGAGAGTGTTGGCCTGGAAATAGACAACCTCCCCTATGACATACCAAATTTATTGGTGCATTTCATGTTAAAACCCAAGTTTTGGTGAATATTTTTGTCCAGAACTGCCTAATTGGCATCCCTTCAGACCACCACTGCAAGTGCGTCACAGTGCGTCATCTTTTCCTCTTCAGACTAAAACCATTTTGACTTGTACTGAGTCATGGTGCACAAGGGGTTAAAGAGGTACAATACCCAGGACTCGAGCCTGAGAGACACAAACAGACAACACACACAGGACACACACACACAGACAAGCACACACACACACACACACACACACACACACACACACACACACTCAAAAAACAGAAAAAAATGGCCGATTTCCTACAGTGAGGGGTGCCTATTCTCCTCATCCTCTAATGGATGCCGTAGGAGACCAGTCATCCCTCCATGAGGGACTTTTCTAATCTAACAGAGATGCCCACACTGCCTCCTACAGCCAGGCCCTAAAGGTGCCCCTTCATGGAAGTGCCCCAATGGCACCCCTTCAGGATTCAGCATTGTACTACAGTGAGGGACACTAACGGCAGGTCCCCCCAAAAAAAAACAAATCACCCCCCCCCACACACACACACACAGTCAGTCAGATGTCTATCGTCCTAAGACAGTCCCAGCAAATGTTGGTAAAACAAAAATAATCATTCTTAGTGCCAGAGACAAAGGCCCTAAGGTGGCAAAATCTGGTAAAATGCCAGAAAATCTTTCCTCTATATATGAGGCAGCGTTCAAGAGAGAGACTGGCCAGAGGTCTGCCCACCACGGTGGCTGGGCAAAGAAAGATGCTTTGTTTCTCCATTTGGGCTTCTCCAGGTCCGCTTTCTCCCTGTTCTTTTGAGAAAGAATGTGTTCATTATTCTCATGTTATACATTTCAGCAAAATTTACCACCATATCTCCTTTTTCATTCCTTTCTCCCACTCCAAATTTTCCCATACATGCTTCTCTGTTTTTTTTTTCATTTTCCTACCTTCGCACTGAAGTCTCCCATGAGTATATAATAAGTAGTCTTTTCTTCTTCCATAATCTGGGAGATGTTGTCATAGAATGTTTCTATTTCTTCATCTGAGCTTTGAGAAGTTGGTGCATATACTTGTATTACTTTCAGAGTATATATATATATATATATATATATATATATATATATATATATATATATACTCAGATAAATACCTTGAGAGTCTGAGGACATGATGATTTTTCCATCTGTTCATCTGTTGGATCGTTCCTTCTCTACCTCTCTACAGGCTGTAATAATGGATGGATTAGGACTGATGTATCAAGTTAATGACCTCCAGCTGATAGTTTGCTTTGTCCTAGTCGTCAACATATTAACCCGTGGATTACGAGCCACAGCTCAAGCTGGGTAGTGTCCCATTGCAAGGAACAGCTCGAGCTGGATAGCATCCCACTGCGAGCCACAGCTCAGGCTCTGCTGGCCATGTTTCACTGTTATCTACTTCAACCCTACGCAAACTTACGCATGGCGCTACACAAAGACAGAGAGAGAGAGATCTTTTTCTTTCTACCAGATGATGCCCTGGATGTTCAAGTTTATAATACACACACAAAAAAAATTGTTTTTTCACTTTTTTACTACTCCCTTACGTAAACTTACTCATGGCCCTATGCAAAGACGGAGAGAGAGAGATTATTTTTTATTCACCAGATGATGCCTTGGATGTTTATCTTTAAGTATATAATAAACAAAAATTTTTAAAAATATTCTTCAATTTTTCCACACCACGGAGTGGGGGGAAAAAAGGTAATTGCGCAATCCACGGGTTAAGTTAAAGAACATTGTAAAGGTATATAGTGTTTAGGTGACAAAGCACCTTTCCAAATTAACAGGAGTATAGGCATATAATCATTATCACAGGAAAGGGCATTAAAGAAGAATAAATCATGTCCTCTTCAAAATTTTCTTATCAGTGAAAGTTAAAGTAAAGCCATCTGGCTAAAATATATGTACAATTTTTCAACAACCATGACTGGTAAAGCTTACTTTCACTACTACCCACACTGCAGTACTTCAGAGTGTGTGGATGTGATAAGAAAAATGTCATAATTACGTGACGGCCACACATCTTTTAGAATTGCAGTGTTGAGGTGGATTCGAGTCCCACACAGATAAGGATGCTTTAAAGTATGATGTTATTCAGTTTGTCCTTTATATATATATATATATATATATATATATATATATATATATATATATATATATATATATATATATATATATATTTTCATTGAGTCAATGAAAACATATCTATGTGTACTGTAGTTCACACAGTGAGTCCATCATTATCTGCTACAAGTTTACAACAGAATATGACGACAAGAAATTTATTACACTAAGTCATCAGTGCATATGTAACTTGACCCGTAGATAGGCAGCTCCACACCACTTTTTCCCGTCAGTATGAGGCGTTGCCTCGATTTGAAGCAAGATTAAATCCCACGCCTCATAATGGACACAAGTTTACATAGTGTTTGCTGGGGAAGCCATTCCCACTCTTCTTGCACTGCCTGAATCAACTGTCGTCTGTTTTTTGGTTTGGAGTCAAGTGATGGTAGGTGCCTCTTGAGATGAAGCCCACACAAGTTGAGATGGATTTAAATCAGGGGAGATGGCAGTGGCGTACCTGAGGGGGGACGGGGGGGGCTGTTTGAAACTCCCCCCCCCTGGTCCCCAATTGAGGGGGGCCCTCAAAAGCCTTAAAAATTTATAAACTTTTTTATTAATATTTAAAAATATATACATTTATCATCCTGACAATCCCAACTGAGATATTAGATAAGTTTTGAGAATTAGGGGGGCTAGGTTCTTTGTGGGGCCCCCCTCCTGGAGGGGGGCCCCACAGAGAACCTAGAGGCCCCGCAGAGAACCTAGCCCCCCGGGCCCCAAATCTCTAGGTACGCCCCTGGGTGATGGCGTGCCATAGCAAATTGTTGACATTCTCAGCCTGCAGAAACTCACTTGTGTCACATGCAGAATGTGGATGAGCATTATCTTTTTGCAATATCTTTACATCTGGGCAGTCACAATGAAATAGGATCACATGGTACCTGAGAACATTGTCGATGTATCCTTGAACCGTCAGGTTGTCTTTGATAATCACTAGAGCTGTTTTGTTGTCTGCTGCAATGTCTGGATACATGCCATGAAACCGGGTCCATCCCGGTAATTACCCTTTCTCACACAGCAGTTAGCATAATGTTCAGTGGCGTACCCAGGAAGTTGAAAAGGGGGGGGGGCTTTTTTTTTCTTTTTAACTGTGCAGCCCATGACTTTGGCGAGCACAGCGAGCCTGTACAGCTGCGGGTTCGGAGGGGCTTATAGTCCCCCCGAGAAAACTTTGCATTTTGGCCAATTTTATAATCATTTTGAGGCCATATGGAATGCGTATATGACATAAATATAGCATATTCTAACATCATTTTTAAGTGCTCTGTGCCACTGAGTTATGATTCAGTCTCTCCAATAACCTTATACTTCTAAAATTCAAGCACTCACAATTGGATCAAACAACTTTACATCTGTAATAAACTAATAAATTATATATATATATATATATATATTTGCAAAAGGGGGAAAGCATGGCCGCATGCCCCACCCCCCTCGGTACGCCACTGATAATGTTTATCACGTCGCCTACAAACATGCAGATGTCTGTCTGAGTGATCCACACAGAAAGGACACTCATCAGTGAAGAGTACAACATTCCACTGTCTTCTGGTTCAACATCCATGTCGGCTGCCCCAGTGTAGTCTGTTTTGGTGATGGGGGAGCGAGAGAGGCAAACCCTTTACTGGGCTATCTGTATTTAGGCCGAACGAACGCAATCGCCAGTGTATAGTGGAACTGCTTATCTGATGATTATGTAGACCAAGAGTCTCATGTGCTGTTTGTCCTGCTGTCCTGAATCTCCCCTGGTGATGCAGCACCCAATTGTGGTGATCTTGACGTTCTGTTTGACATGTACTCTTCCAGGATGCTGTCAGTCATAAACTGAGCCTGTTTAATGATTGCTCAGGATGAGCCTGTCAGTCGTTGAATGATGACATCCCATTCTACAGGCTTCAAGTTTCTTAATATTCGTGACCTTGAGTTTGACCTTGCAAGGTCATTAAAGGTCACAGGTCTTGATGCCAAATGAATGCCCATATTACGAGTTCCGATATGTTCATGACAGTAAATATATCTTCAACCTTTTTTCAAGTTATGGCCCTCTGAATTCCTGTGACCTTGATTTTGATCTTTCAAAGCCACTCGATTACCTTCAAAACTTGTTCACTTTCTTTGGGGACCAGTGCACACATATCCTGAAAGTTACATGTAATTTCGTTCAGTCATTTTTCATTGCCAACAAAGAAAGAAAGAAACAAACAAAAATACATACAAACAAAGAAACGACCAAAAACAAAACATCGTCGGACTCCATTTGGGCGGGGTAAACACAACGTGTTCTATTTCCACCAATAGGCAGCAGGTGGAATGGGTTGAATAAATTAATCTTATCTCTGAGACATTGCTTAGTGAACAATGTGAGTGATTTTGTTCAGATGGGTGTTGTATGAGTACATGATCGTACCAAACCTGATGACTGTTAAAAACAAGCAACAGTACATGAACTACTGCAAATGTATTAGGTGATGCATTTTGATTGACTCTCAGTGTGTGTGTGTGTATATATATATATATATATATATATATATATATATATATATATATATATATATATATATATATATATATATATATATATATATAAAGTGGTAGGCAGGGGCGCCCACTAGTGATAGGTGGGGGCACCCATCATCCACCCACTTAGTGTACTGTTACTGTTTTTAGGGTATCTGTACATGGAATGGTAAGCCAAATAATTTCCTGTAAACCAGGAAATCATTTACAATGCTGGGTGGTAACCTTATAGCTAACCAAGACGTTATCCCTACCTGACAGTAGGTGGGTTGGCGGAGGGTTAGTACCCCCCCCCCTCCACACACAAAACAACTAACTAAAAATACGAACAAGAAAACTCGGACCAGGACTGAGCAACAGGTGACGACTAAGGACCGAACAAAGGACATGGCAGCGATTGCGACATGGGATGTATGGTGTGCAAATGATGAACTGAAAGAGAGAGAGATTGACCTGGTACTTGAGTGTGCAAAGTGGATGTATGTGGATTAACTGACACTAAATGTAGAGATGTGAGTGTGAGAAAATGTAGGTATGGATGGGGTATATGCACGAGAGTGGGTGAGAATTAGAGGGCAAAAGAGGGAGTGTGTATCGTTGTGTGCAAGAGATGGAAGGAGAATATAGGAAAGTATGGATCAGTTGGCTCAAGAAATGTGTAAGTAAGACTGAAAGTTGGACTACAGGTGATTGTGCGTGTGTATGCGCCAACGTAAGTTCGTGCAAGCAGAGTGAAAGAAGAGTTCTGAACAAATGTGGAAGGATGCACGGAAATGTTTGAAATAAATGAGAGTATTTTTGATTGGAGATATGTATGGAAAAATAGGGGATGTGAAGGTGGATGGAGTAGTTGGTGAGTGGGGTGTGCCTGCAGAAGTGAATGAGAATGGCAGTGCTCTAGTGGACATTTGTGCCGGGAAGGGGTTGGTGATACCCAACACCCACTTCAGACACAAAATGATCCACAGGTATAAGTGGCGAGTGATGAGAAGGGCGGGTGGTGAAATGGATGAACGTAAGGCAATGACTGATTACGAGTGTGTGGATGATAAAATGAGAAGACGTATAATGGATGCAAGATCATATAGAGACTGGGGGAGTGGACTTTCTGTCCACCACTTGGTGATGTTGAAAGTCAAGGTTGAAATGAAGTGGAGGAAGTGGTATTACACCACCACCCCACTGCACCAGGAGGAAGTAGTTCTTACAAAGAGGGTGGAAAGGTTAATAGAGGATAGAATAGAGGCAGATAATAAGAGAGAAATGAAGGAGCGATTGGGTAAATATGATTTGGAGCAGATGGGAGACGTGTAAGGCGTCTGCAAGATATTCACAGAAGAAATCTGTGCAGCATGTGAGACGGTGTGTGGAGTGAAGAGAAGACGAAAGTGGGTGCACGGAACAGCATGGTGAAAAGAAGAGGTGAGACAGGCTGTGGCACAAAAGCAATAAAGCATGTAGTGAGAAACAGGGGTGTGAAGGAATTTGAGAGACGGAAGAGAGAGTTATATGTAGAGAGGAAGAGAGAGTTGAGAAGATTAATATGACAGAGTAAGAAGAGAGTGGATAAGGAATTTGGAAGGAATTTGTGTGTAAAATGGAGGGAATGTAAGAACACTTTCTGGAAAGAGGTACAAAGAGTTATACAGGAAGTTAAAGAAGCTAGTCGGAGAGTGAAAGAGAGAAAAAGTGAGCAGATGGAGAGAACACTTTAAGGAATTGTTGAACATAGAGAATGGAAGTAATGCGAGTATAAGTGGTGGGGAATGGCTGGAAGAAGGTGGGATGTGAGAAGAGAGGAAGAAATCAGTAGGATGGAAGTTGTGGAAGCAATAAAGAAAGTGAAAATGGGGAAAGCCCCAGTCATTGATGAAGTGTGTGGCGAAATGCTGAAGCATGGGGGAGAGATAGTAGTAGAAAAAATGTGGAAGATGTGCAGATTGGCCTTGGAGGAAGGTAAAGTCCCGGAGGATTGGAAGTCAGGTATAATTATTCTCCTGTACAAACGAAAAGGGGAAAAAGAAGTGTGTGGTAATCATAGGGGCATTCATCTTCTTATCGTGATAGGAAAAGGATCTGGTACTATACTTATTAACAGAGTTAGGAAAATAACAGAGGATTAGTTGGAGAAGGACAGGGAGGTTTTAGGAAGGGAAGAGGTTGTGTAGATCAGATATTCATTCCTAGGTCTTTAGTGGAAAAGCTTCTAGAGAAAAGAAAGAAGTTGTATGCGGCCTTCATGGGTTTGGAGAAAGCATATGACAGGGTGGATAGACAAGGATTGTGGAAAGTATTAAGAATATATGGAGTAAATGGGAAGTTACTGAATATCGTGAAGAGTATATATGAGGATGCTAAGGCTGCAGTGCGTGTGGAAAGTGAAGTGAGTGAATTTTTCTATTTGAAGGTTGGACTGAAACATGGATGTGTCATGTGTCCATGGTTGTTCAATCTGCATATGGATTGGGTTATAAAAGAGTTTCAAGGTAGGGCAGTGGATGCTGGAACGGCCCTAATGAGAGAGGACAGTGTGTGGAAACTCCCTTTTCTATTGTTTGCAGATGATACTGTGTTGTTAAGTGAAGACAAAGGCGAGCTACAAGGCTTGGTGAATGAGTTTGGGAGAGTGTGTTAGAAATGGAATCTACTGTAGAGTGAATTTAGGGAAGAGTCAAGTTATGGTCTTCGAGAGAAATTAAGTCACTGAATGTACTATGACGCTGGATGAGGAGGAAATGGAAAATGTGAGTGCGTTTAAGTGCATGGATTGTGTAACAAGTAAGGATGGAAGTTTTGTGGGTGAAATGCTTGAAACGGTACTTACTTCCCAATATCCGTTCACAAATGTCACCTTCCCATTAGTCTGTACCCTGGGTCCTGTCTCATTCCTCTACAGTGTGTGTGTGTGTGTGTGTGTGTGTGTGTGTGTGTGTGTGTGTGTGTGTGTGTGTGTGTGTGTGTGTGTGTGTGTGTGCGTGCGAGCGTGCGTGCGAGCGTGCGTGCGAGCGTGTGTGCGAGCGTGTGTGTGAGCGTGTGTGTGAGCGTGCGTGTGTGTGTGTGTGTGTGTGTGTGTGTGTGTGTGTGTGTGTGTGTGTGTGTGTGTGTGTGTGATTTTACCAACCCTACTCTTAACAATTCCATACGTTCTTGACATCCTCACCACCACCAGAACCACCATCACCAACAGCAACAAAAACAGTAACGATAACAACAACACTTCCTCAACACTATCACCACCAACACCACAACAAAACAACACAGCACCACTACCACGCCACCACCTCTAACAACTACAGTAATAATAATATACCATCACCACCCCCACCACCACCTCCACAACAAAAACAACAACATTAACAATAAAGACAACAACAGAAACAATACCAACAACATATTCTCACCACCATCATCACCACCACCACAACAACAACAACAATAACACATCACCAACACCACTAACAACAACGACAATAACACTTTCACAAATACCACCACCAAAACCACCACATCCAGCATCATCATCTTCACCATCAAAATCATAACAACAAACACAAAATCACAACGACCACCACCACCACCACTACCACCACACTACAGCACCACCACCATCACGGTACAGCACCACCAACCGACACTCACCACCACCACATTACAGCACCAACAACCACCACTATCACCATCACCACCACCATACTACAGCACAACTAACCAGCGTTATCACAACCATCACCACTACCAGCACCGCCACACTACAACACCACCATCCACCACAGTCACCCCCACCCACTACGACACCCCCAGCCAACCCCACCACCCCACAATCACTATCCCAAATACCACGCTACAACACAACCAAACAAAACTAGCACCACCACCATCACCAGACTACAGCACCACTAAATACCACTACCACCACCACCACCACCACAACCACCCAACTACAACACCACAAGCGGACACTAGCACCACCATCACAGCACAACACCAACATATAACATTGTCATACCACCACAGTACAACAATACCAACCACCACTGTCACCACCACCACACTGCAGCACCAACATCAAACACTATTACTGCACATGACACCAACATAGAACATTATCACCACCACCACAGTACAACACCAAACACCACTATCACCACCACCATTTCACTGCAGCACCACCAACTACTGTGTTTCCATCACCAAAATCACCCAACACGACACCACTACCATCAACACAGTATCATAAGCACGGGAACCATCACCGCCACATTGTTTTTATGGCATTACAGTAATATTCACTCCCGGTACACAGGTCTCTCTCTCTCTCTCTCTCTCTCTCTCTCTCTCTCTCTCTCTCTCCATCACACTTCACACATAATATCTCTATTCTACCCCTTTTTTTACATTACTCTTCCATCTCTGAAATTCATTATTGTATTCTTTCCCCTCCCCCCGTCCTATTTTTCACTCTCACCCCCGTTTAACTCTTTCGCAGTCATTCTCATCCTTATACTCAAATATGATTCCTGTGTGTCACTCAGGCAATACAACGCTTATTACGCAAATCACTGAATTTTTCAGCCCATACCCTTTCCCATAAGAGAGAGAGAGAGAGAGAGAGAGAGAGAGAGAGTCATAAATATCAGCTGAAACCCCGACTGATATCTCACCTCTCTATTACTGCTCTGATTACCAACACACACACACACACATATATATATATATATATATATATATATATATATATATATATATATATATATATATATATATCTTTATCATCATCAGCCGTTTGAGTATCCACTGCAGGACCGGCCTATCCCGACCGAAGTCGGGACGATACAGCCAATGTATCTCTACCACGTGGCTTAGGCTGTCTGGTAGAGATTATATATATATATATATATATATATATATATATATATATATCATCAGCCGTTTGAGTATCCACTGCAGGACCGGCCTATCCCGACCGAAGTCGGGACGATACAGCTAATGTATCTCTACCAAGTGGCTTAGGCTGTCTGGTAGAGATTGTATGTAGGGTGAGAAGTGCTTGTAAGTGTAATTGTAGTGTTGGAGTGGCTTTGGATGTTTGTGTAGTCTGTGAACCAAGTGTAACCGGCCAGTGCAAGCCGACTGGGTGCAAGCATACTTTATAGTAAGCGACACTGGTTCAACCACAGCACCCCTTGTGTCCGCCAATGCAGTACGTGGCCGGGTGAACACTCCCAAAGTTTATGACCCTGGCGGGGTGCGAACCCTGGCTCACCCGTGTACGAAACGCACACTCTACCACTGTACCACAGAGGCTCCATATATATATATATATATATATATATATATATATATATATATATATATATCAGCCGTTTGAGTATCCACTGCAGGACCGGCCTATCCCGACCGAAGTCGGGACGATACAGCCAATGTATCTCTACCAAGTGGCTTAGGCTGTCTAGTAGAGATTGTACAGTATGTAGGGTGAGAAGTGCTTGTAAGTGTAATTGTAGTGTTGGAATGGCTTTGGATCTGTGTGTAGTCTGTGAACCAAGTGTAATCGGCCCGTGCAAATCGACTGGGTGCAAGCCTACTTTACAGTAAGCGACACTGGTTCAACCACAGCACCCCTTGTGTCCGCCAATGTAGTGCGTGGCCGGGTGAACGCTCCCAAAGTTTATCATCCTGGCAGGGCGCGAACCCTGGTTCACCCGTGTATGAAACGCACACTCTATATATATATATATATATATATATATATATATATATATATATATATATGTCTATCTATCTATCTATTATATCTGTCTGTCTATCTATCTATCTATTATATCTGTCTGTCTATCTCTATCTATCTACCTATCTGTCCGTCTATCTATCTATCTATCTATCCATCTATCTATATATATATATATATCTGTCTGTCTATGTCTATCTATTGTTACATAGCCTATGATTTCATCATCCTTTGTGTAATTTTAACGCACAGTTGCTGCATGTTTGATCACGAGCGTGTTCTGCCTCAGTCCCCCCCTTCTACCGTTATAGTAGAGTAAGTCGTTCTCTCTGTTATACTTTGCGGGATTTTCATCTCTTTGTCCCCGTGGCTTCATTTGCGCGTCCTTCTTACAAGTTGTATCAGGCTCTGCTGGCCCCTATATAATGAGCTCAATCTCTGCATCATGGCCACTTAGATCTGCTCCTCATTTTGTTCACATCTCTGTCCTCCCCTGTACAGATATTATTATTGTGAGTGCTCAAGAAGTCTCCAAACATCTAGCAGCTGTGTGTAATTTGAGTATAACTGTTGTATTTTTTCTTGTACTGTATAGCATAAGTTTAATTTGTAGGCCTAGTGAAGTTTTTGTAATTCATGTAGGGATCTTTATGTCCATCAGTTTTAATATTATTTTGTATCTGTAATAATTTATCTTGCATTCACTGAGTATTATCTGGTATCTCATTTTATCAGGGCTGACTTAGATAAATTTACTCTTGCTAATTTGTGTTAATAGAGGCTATTGCAGTTAACCATATATTTAACCTGTTTATTTGCCATTACATTATCCTTATGAGTTCTGAATGTTTTGTTGTTAGTTTGTGCATTAAACTTTAACTTGTAATTTTACCTAACTCTTTTGATTTGAACCTTGGAACTTTACGGGACAGTAGTGACTCTTAGTATTCTCACTTAAAGTGTACGTTATCTTTCTCTGTTCCGTAACATAAATTTGGCGACCTCATATCAGGATATTCAGGATATTATCATAAGGATATTGCTTGATATTTTGTGACTGTTACTTATTAATTATGTCTACTATTACTACACTTGATGAAGCCAAGGACTTTTTGTCAAATGTGCAAACAGTGTGTGATATAGAAAACAGAACAAAGAATGAACTTAAGCTTGTTGCTCAACAATTGGGAATTGCAGTTCACTCTCATCATTCAAAAGATCAAATTGTTGGCATGATTAATAAAAGCTTGTTTAATGTAACTCCTCCAAATGAGCAAACGCAGATTGAATTAGCTAAGTTACAGCTAGCTCTGCAGGAGGCTCGTGCTAAAGAAGCTGAATTTCAGGCAAAAGCTAAGGAGGCTGAATTTCAGGCAAAAGCTAAGGAGGCTGAGGCACAAGTTGAAATTGCTAGGATTCAGGCGGACCATGAGTATCGCATGAAACAAGGTGGAACTGGATCATCTAGCTCTGATGATTTTGATGTGGCTAAAAATGTTAAACTTGTCCCTCCTTTTAATGAATCTGATTTAACAAAGTATTTTCAGTTGTTTGAGAGGGTAGCTACAGGTTTTAATTGGCCTAAGGAGTATTGGACAGTACTCCTTCAAACTGTTCTCACCGGTAAAGCTCAAGTAACTTATGCATCTTTGCCTCAGGATCAATCTGATAATTATGATGTAGTTAAGAGCTTGATTCTTAAGGCCTATGAGCTTGTTCCTGAAGCTTATAGAGTAAAATTTAGGACAACTTACAAGCAAGATAAGCAATCCCATGTTGAGTATGCAAAAATGAAAGAAGATCTGTTAGAGCAGTGGTTAAATTCTAAGAATGTGGATTCTGATTTTGACAAATTTAAGCAGATGATTTTGCTGGAGGACTTCAAAAGGTGTATTAGTAAAGATGTAAGCCTATATCTTGATGAGAAAAGAATAGATAATTTGTCTGATGCTGCAGTTTTAGCTGATGAGTATGTTCTCACTCACAAGAGATATTCTAGAGAAAAAGGGAAAGCTGAGAGTAAGTACGTTGCCTCTACTCAGAGTACAGGTAACAGGAAAGAAAATAAAGATGATGTTTCTCAGGAAGTAAATACCAGCTTCACCTCTAGATTTCAGAAAAGTAAATGTACTTATTGTAGTAAGCTTGGTCATACTACGGAGAGATGTTTCAGGAGACAGCATGATGTGAACAAAAAGGAGTCTTTAAATATTCAGTCAATTGGTCTAGTGTCCACTCTTGAGAGTTCCCAGAATTCTTTAACTGAGTTAACTGAACCTGCTTTGAGGGGTAACTTAAATTCTCATGATGGAGCTCCTCTTTTGAGCAGTAACGTGGGTGACACTCTCAAGAGTTCATGTGCTAATTTCCTGTCTGATGGTTTTTTCAGTCCTCTGGACAGTAATGACAGGAAATCAGTTCAAATATATCGTGATACAGGTGCTTGCCAATCCCTTATGCTGACCAGTGTTCTAGGCTCTAATGTTAATTCCTCTGATGAAACTGTAATCTTACAAGGTGTAGGGAATAATTACTTCTCTGTCCCTCTGTGCAGAGTGAATTTAGAGTCTGGTTTTGTTAATGGTTCCGTTATGGTTGGGTTGGTTGAGACACTCCCAATGTCAGGTGTAACTTTCTTACTTGGAAATGATATTGGTGGAAGTCAAGTGTGTCCAGCTCCTCAGTTGTCTAGTGAGCCAGTGGCTGTGTCCCAGGATTGTGATGTCCCTGATGTGTTCCCTGCATGTGCTGTCACTAGGGCTAAGTCTAAAGTTACTGGTGATTTAGAGGATAATGATGATGATGATGTTATCCTAGCTGACACTTTTCTTGCTAATTTGGACCACTCACCAGATGAGGCAGTACCCCGTAGTGTTGATAATTTGTCTCGTCAAGAGTTGGTTGAGTTGCAGGTTGCTGACCCTGAGTTGAAAGGTCTAGCTAACTCTGCTTACAGTGAAGAAGAGTCAGCCGGTGCTTCTACTTGTTATTATGTAAAGTCAGGAGTACTTATGAGGGAGTGGAGACCCCCAACAGCATCAGCCGACTGTGAATGGGAGGTTGTACATCAAGTTGTCATCCCTCGTGTTTGTAGGCAGGATATCATTCGAGTGGCTCATGATACCAGTTTGGCAGGACACCTTGGAGTGAGGAAGACTGTGGCACGCATTTTGAAACACTTCTACTGGCCAGGTATCTTCAGGGATGTTTCCTGGTATTGTAAGTCTTGTCACACCTGTCAAGTTGTGGGGAAGTGTAATCAGACCGAAAAGGTTGCACCTCTAGTTCCCATTCCTCCTTTTGAGGCGCCTTTCACCCGTGTGTTGGTGGATATTGTGGGCCCTCTTCCTAAGACTTCTTCAGGATTTTCTTATGTGTTGACCATGATTGATATGGCTACTCGTTATCCTGAAGCCATTCCACTTAGAAATATCTCAGTAAAGAACGTGGTTAAGGAAATGCTAGGGTTCTTCACAAAGTTTGGTCTGCCCAAGGAGGTACAGTCAGACCGGGAAGTAATTTCATGTCAAACGTTTTCAAGCAGTCTCTGAAAGAGTTGGGCATCACCCAGATCACGTCTTCAGCTTACCATCCCCAGACCCAAGGAGCGTTGGAGAGATATCATCAAACACTCAAATCGATGCTCAAGAAATACTGTTTGGAACATCAGAAAGACTGGGACAAAGGTCTTCCATTTGTTGTATTTGCCGCAAGAGAATCTCCAAATGAATCACTGGGCTTCTCACCTTTTGAACTACTGTTTGGCCATGAAGTAAGAGGACCCCTTAAGTTACTCAAGGAATGCTGGCTGTCGGAGGAAGATGACGTCAACCTGCTGGAGTATGTGATGAAGTTCAAAGAACGGCTGTCCACTGCTTTACAGCTGGCGAGAGAGAATTTAGGAGCTGCTCAGGAGAAGATGAAGACTTGGTATGATGGGAAGTCCAGGTTACGCCACTTTCAGCCAGGAGATCAGGTTTTGATTCTGCTACCAGTTCATGGGCAACCTCTTCAAGCCAAGTTTAGTGGCCCTTATTTCGTGGAGAAGAAACTCAGTGATGTCAACTATGTCATCGCCACACCAGATCGTAGAAAGAGCAAGCAACTATGTCAAATCAACATGCTAAAGTTATATCACAGGCGGGACGAAAATAATCCAATCTGCACTGTAGCTGTTCCACCCGAGTCTGCAAGTGAAGCTCTCCCATGCAGTATGAGCCTGAGTGATAGTTTGGGGAAGAATCTTGATATCATGAATGATCTCCAGACTAAGCTTTCTCATCTACCTCCCAAGGAAAGGCAGGAGTTTTCGGCATTACTGCAGGAGTACCCACTAGTGTTCCGTGCCACTCCAGGAAGAACCACTGTGTTGATGCATGATGTCGATGTTGGAGACGCAAAGCCAATTAAATTGCCTCCTTACCGTGTGAACCCAGTGAAAGTTCCTCTCATCCAGAAGGAGCTTGGCTACCTGTTGGACCACAAGATGATTGAGCCCTGTCAGAGCGAGTGGAGTTCTCCTGTCACTCTGGTCCCTAAGCCAGGTGGGTCACAGCGGCTTTGCATTGACTACAGACGTGTTAATCAGATAACCAAAACAGACACTTACCCTCTCCCTCGCGTGGAAGATTGCATAGACAAGATCGGAAAGGCTAGGTACATAAGTAAGTTTGATTTGTTAAAGGGATACTGGCAAGTACCTATGACTGAACGTGCTAGGGAGATCTCATGTTTTGTAACACTAGGAAAGGCTTTTGCATGTTCTGTAATGCCGTATGGTATGAAGAATGCACCAGCCACATTTCAGAAGCTCATGAATGTTGTAACAGAGGGTTTGGCAGGGTGTGTTGTTTATATTGATGATGTATTAATCTTCAGTGACAACTGGAAAGATCACCTATGCCATGTCAGTAAATTTCTTGACCGTTTAGTTCATGCTAATCTTGTGGCTAATTTATCAAAGTGTGAGTTTGGTCAAGCTAAAGTTCAGTACCTTGGGTATGTAATTGGTGATGGACATGTTGCACCACCAAGAGCTAAGGTTCAGGTTATAAGTGATCTTCCCAGACCTAAAAGTAGGAAAGAGCTACAAAGATTTTTGGGAATGGTAGGTTATTACAGGAGATTTGTTCTTAACTTTTCTATTCTTGTATCACCACTTACAGACCTACTGAAAAAGGGAGTTGAATTTGTCTGGACCGATAACTGTGAATCCTCTTTCAACAAACTTAAAGCTATTCTATTAAGTCAGCCAGTGCTCGCTACTCCAAATTTTGCTAAGCCTTTTAAGATGGCTGTTGATGCAAGTGATACAGGAGCTGGGGCTGTTTTGCTGCAAGAGGATGATCAGGGTATTGAACACCCTGTATCTTATTACAGTAAGAAGTTCACTCCACCTCAAAAGAACTACTCCACTATTGAGAAAGAGCTTTTGGCCTTGATTTTGGGTTTACAGCAGTTTTCATTTTATTTGTGTTCTGGTTTTGACCCCATAGTCATTTATACCGATCATAACCCACTGAAATTCCTTAGTAAGTTTAAAGATAAAAATCAGAGATTGACAAGATGGAGTCTACTTCTTCAGGAGTATTCATTAGACATACAACATGTCAAGGGGAAAGAAAATGTTATTGCAGATTGCTTATCTAGACTTTAGACAGATTGTTTTAGAGTAATAAGAAATTTCCTTTGTAAATTTCTTTTTTCTTTGTGGGGAGGTGTTACATAGCCTATGATTTCATCATCCTTTGTGTAATTTTAACGCACAGTTGCTGCATGTTTGATCACGAGCGTGTTCTGCCTCAGTCCCCCCTTCTACCGTTATAGTAGAGTAAGTCGTTCTCTCTGTTATACTTTGCGGGATTTTCATCTCTTTGTCCCCGTGGCTTCATTTGCGCGTCCTTCTTACAAGTTGTATCAGGCTCTGCTGGCCCCTATATAATGAGCTCAATCTCTGCATCATGGCCACTTAGATCTGCTCCTCATTTTGTTCACATCTCTGTCCTCCCCTGTACAGATATTATTATTGTGAGTGCTCAAGAAGTCTCCAAACATCTAGCAGCTGTGTGTAATTTGAGTATAACTGTTGTATTTTTCTTGTACTGTATAGCATAAGTTTAATTTGTAGGCCTAGTGAAGTTTTTGTAATTCATGTAGGGATCTTTATGTCCATCAGTTTTAATATTATTTTGTATCTGTAATAATTTATCTTGCATTCACTGAGTATTATCTGGTATCTCATTTTATCAGGGCTGACTTAGATAAATTTACTCTTGCTAATTTGTGTTAATAGAGGCTATTGCAGTTAACCATATATTTAACCTGTTTATTTGCCATTACATTATCCTTATGAGTTCTGAATGTTTTGTTGTTAGTTTGTGCATTAAACTTTAACTTGTAATTTTACCTAACTCTTTTGTTTTGAACCTTGGAACTTTACGGGACATTAGTGACTCTTAGTATTCTCACTTAAAGTGTACGTTATCTTTCTCTGTTCCGTAACACTATCTATCAGTCTCTCTCTCTCTCTCTGTATATATATATATATATATATATATATATATATATATATATATACCCAAGGGGAATGGGAATGCTGGTGATAGGGAGTGCTGGAACTCGTGTTTCACTAGCTACCTAACCATCCCCCTTTCCTGACCATTTCGGTGTGACGCCCAACATACTTTCCCAAACATTTCCTCTAACTATCCCATACACTACACCACTTGTGCTTTACATATCACACAACGTACCCCACTATGTTACAGGGGTTGACTCCATCAAGGGATGCGGCCAGAAAACTTTGCCCCCGCAACGTGGTGGTGGACTTTTGGAGGGAGGTGTGACGGGGGTTCCACCGGCATAAATCACGGGTCTGGCGCGAGATCAGGCTCGAACCTGTGCTAGAGGGTACAGGGCATTGCGGTTCCCAGGCTGCCACTTCCACCCAATAGAGAGGGGTCCAAACCTGGGAGTAGTGCCCCATGAGGCTGCCCTATCAGGGGGTGCATAATGGCGGGGCAGTTGCAGTGCCAAGGCGCGCTTGGAGGGTGTTCCTGTAGCTGTCCTGGCAGGGTGCCCCGAGGCCACTACCACAGCCACTGATAAGGCTGGTGAGCTTGGGTCCCTGATCCATTGCCTGGGCCTAGGACTACATAGTGGGTGGGGCCTGTGGTATGTTTCTCCCCTTTATTATTACTGACTATGACCAAGTACAAGAATAAGCTTCACAGAAATCCTGAGGACATTAAATCACCCAGGGGGAGAAGAGTGGGTTCATGGAATGTAGGAAGTTTAAGGGGTAGAGTGGGGGAAGTCACTGAGGCATTCAGTAGGAGGTGGGTGGATGTGGGATGTTTGCAAGAAATCCGGTACAGGGGTGGATCAGTCAGAAAGATTGTTGGTAAGGATTGCTACTATAAGTTGTTTTGCCAGGGGAGGACAGAAGGATATGGGGGTGTGGGTGTGATGGTTGTGGAGACATGGATGGAATATGTTATGAATGTAAGTGATAGGATATTAGCTGTGAAAATTTTGTTCGTTGGAATGATGTTTGCAAGTATATCGGCATATGCTCTACAGGCAGGCTTGGATGAGGTACAGATGGATAGATTTTGGGATGACTGAATACGTGTAGTAGGTGGTATGGGGGATGATGAGATAGTGACTTTGGGAAGGGACTTATATGGTCATGTAGGTGAAGCAGCTCAAGGATATGAAGGAGTGCATGGGGGATGCGCATATGGTACAAGAAATGAGGAAGGGAAAGGATACTCGAGTTTGGGGAGGTAATGAACGCAATAGTGCGCAATACACATTTTAGGAAAAGAGACAGTAGGTTGATTACATACGAGTCTGGGGGAAATGGCAGTCAGATAGATTATTTTCTGGTCAGGAGGGCTGACAGGAGATTAGTAAGGGATGTAAAAGTTATAAGAGGCGAAGAGTGTGTGCAGCAGCACAAATTTTTGATATGTTACATGGTGCTTAAAGAGCGAGTGATGAAAAAGAGGACTTATGTACCTACAGTAGGAGGAAAATATGTCAGCTTGAAAACAAAGCAGTAAGGAATGCTTTCTATAGCAAGATGAGGAGAGTGGTGGCTGAACAGGGAGCCGTGAACGGAGATGTTAATGAACAGTACAGGCCCTCAAGAACAACCTCTTGAGAGTTACTGATGCAGTATGCAGTTGGACAAGATGCCCACCAAGACATAAAGTAACTTCGTGGTGAGATGAGGACGTAAAAGCTGCAGTTAAGGAAAAAAGAAGGCTTTTCAGGGAATGAAAGAAGGATGGTAACGAAGAGGAATATTTGGCTGCCAAGTGTAGGGTTAGAAGAGAGGTATACAGGGAGAAATCTGAGTCATAGAGACTTTTACTTAACCCGCCATGTGCTGGCTATTTTTAGCCCTCTGGGTCACCCCAGTGCCGGCCATTTTTCGACCTTTTTTGGGGGGGGCTAAAATGATAGATTTTGATGTGGAAACAATGAATTTTGCCATTAAAATGCTCACCGAGGCTCGGAAATGAGTTTTATCGAGTCCTGCATACTCGTGTACAGGTATAGCCCCTCTCTCACGCTCACCACGTACGTGAGAGAAAGCCGTTTTCTATGTAAAGTATACTCAGGTATTTATAATGGGAAGGTATAGCAATGTTCAGTACACTTTTCTGATCACTTATTTCTTGAGCACCTATCACAATTTGCGTGTCTTTCTCACTGTGAATGCATTATCTTACACTTACTTGAAGATAGGTACAACCTGACTTCATTACGTACAGTCCTGGCACTTACAAGAAGGTACTTACAACTTGACTTCACTATATAGTCCTTACACTTACAAGAAAAAATTTACAACTTACACTTACATAAAAATATTTACAAAATGCCCTCGCTATGTACAGCACTGGGTGAGGCACACAGGCAGAGTGAGGCAGAGCGAGTGTGAGGGGGGGAGCGAGTGAGTGTATGGCCTTGACAGCCTGAGGGGATGGTAGAGGAACAGTTATCTTACATCCCTGCCAATTTTTACCCATGAATCTTGAAAAATGCGGTCACAGTGAAGTTTTTTTTTTAACCGTTTTAAAACGGCACTGGCACGTGGCGGGTTAACCTAAGTTGTGTGGAAAGGAAGAATATATTTAAGCTGACAAATCAGATGAAGAGGGATAATCGGGATATTATAGGTGAGCGGTGTGTGAAGAATGATGAACGAAGGGTAGTGGTGAACAGTGGGGATATTAAAGATGCACAGAGAGAGCATAGTATCTGGTTGTTGAATGAGGAGTTTGACTGGGATAGGGAAGGTTTGGAGCCAGCATCTCCAGTGTTTGGCCCTTGGCGTTTGATTGACGCTGCTATTGTGAGTGAGGTGATAGGCAGGATGCAGGTGGGGAAGGCAGCAGGTGTTTCTAAGTTGACTGCCGAAATGCTGAAGGCCTTAAGAGATATATGAATAAGGTTAGTCACTGACCTGATAAATATGATTATATATGAGTGTGTTGTCCCAGATGATTGGCTGAACAGTGTAATTGTAAATGTGTACAATGGGAAGGGTGATGCTCTGGAAAGAGGAAATTATAGAGGTAACTTTTAGATCAGGTAATGAAGGTAATGGAGAGAATTCTACAAGGTATGATTAGAGAAAGAGTGAATATTGATGAGATGCAGTTTGGGTTTATGCCAGGCAGAGGGACCACTGATGCCATATTCATTGTTCGACAGCTTCAGAAAATATATATATATATATATATATATATATATATATATATACAGCAAGCTCGCCCCCCAACGTGGTACGTTCGGTGCGAAACCGCATAAGTTTTAACTACTCCTTATTTTGCTCCCTAGACCCCCTAAATGTGATGTTCTTCTTTTATCTGTCATTGGTAATCATTATTTGTTGCTCCATGAGGAGTGTAGGAGAATTCTTACAAATACAGTACTGCACAGCAAAACTTCAACATACAAATACGTAAACACATGGCAACATTCTGATGCCGATTGGTTTCGGGCCTGTCACAACAATAACAAGACAATTCGCCGTCATTAATGAAGACAGTTATGGGTGACGCTAAAATATAATTCAAAGGCGACTACATCGAGGAAGAAACAAGTAAATTTATGAATAAATGTGCAACTAATAAATAATATCCAAAGCCTACGCTACTGAACATAGACTTTGATGGATCCCACTGAAATACAGTATAGCTAATAAAGTATTAGTTAATAATAAGTATATTTATAAAAGTATTGATTAATGAATAATAAGTATATTTATAGAATGATGGTGATTCGTCCAGGGTGCAAATTGTCCTGACGGGAAATCGTCCATGTTTTGACGGGGAATTGTCTGACGGCGAATTGACTTGACGCCGATCATGGGTAATCATATAAATCAGGTTAACTGGTTACAAGGCATTATTTAATGCTTTAACTACGTGGTGGCGACCATCATCCACTCACTTGAAGAGAGAAACCTGTATTTTACACAGGAAAAATCATCTGAGAAATTACCAATATGCCGGGAATCGAACCCGGGACTCTCATGTTAGAGCCAGGCAGCATACCAATACACCACGACCAGATAAAACTTACCTCACGTTGTCACAATCTTGTAACCAACGTCCCTCTGCCTCCACTGTGGGCCTGAAGAGGGTGAATTAACCCCCTGGCACTCGGGCAAGTAGATGCTTTTAATCTATCCCAAGCACTTCCGGCAAGTCAGAATGAAGAGAGTAACCTGTATTTTACACAGGAAAAATCATCTGAGAAATTACCAATATGCCGGGAATCGAACCCGGGACTCTCAGGTTAGAGCCAGGCAGCATACCACTACACCACAACCAGGTAAAACTTAACTTACGTTGTCACAATCTTGTAACCAACGTCCCTCCGCCCCCACTGTGGGCCTGAAGAGGGTGAGTTAACCCCCTGGCACTCGGGCAAGTAGATGCTTTTAATCTATCCCAAACACTTCTGGCAAGTCAGAATGAAGAGAGAAACCTGTATTCTACCAGGAAAAATCATCTGAGAAATTATCAATATACCTTCTTCAGGCCCACAGTGGGGGTGGAGGGACGTTTGTTACAAGATTGTGACAACGTGAGTTTACTTTTGCCTAATCGTGGTGTAGTGGTATGCTGCCTGGCTCTCACTTATGAGTCCCGGGTTCGATTCCCGGCATATTGGTAATTTCTCAGAATAGATCCACTCACTTGATGTAGTGCTACCTACCTCTTCCTTAGCCTTTATCATTCTTTTTCTGTGTCTGTCCTCCTCTCTTCCTATTTCTCCCATCTTTCCTATCACTTCTTATTGTTTTTCTTTTCTTCACAGGTGGCTTTACATTGAGTGACAGGCCAAATGGTTTCCTGTAAGCCAAGAAACCATTTACAACGCTGGGTAGTTACCATATAACCAAACCATACGTGCACCCTACGTGTCAACAAGTGGGTTAGTGGAGGGTTAGTGCCCCTTCCCATAAAACAGGTAACTCAAAGTCAAGTGGCCACCCCTTACGGGATTATGGCGTCTGGCAATAGATAGATAGATAGATAGACTCTATTCAAGTGCTTTAACTTATAAGCACATACCAGAACAGTCAATATTCAACTTACAAATACAGTACTGTGGAAAAGCAGTACGGCAAGTATTTAACGAACAAACAGAAAAGGCAATATTCCGACGCCTATCATGTAAACTGGTTATCAGACTATTTCTTGCTTTAACGTTATTAATAATACTTTAACTTGCACATAAACTTACCAGAACAATAATGTAAATATTTGACTTACAAATACAGTACTGTGGAAATGCAGGACACGATCACGTGATCAAAACAAATTGTGCGTGGTGCTGCGCTGATGTTCGAGGATTTGGCCTTTCAAAGGCCGCCTCTCTTGCTTAAATTTATAGTTTTAGTAATGGTTCTTTAATCTTACATTGTCTTATACGTATCCCAGCACTTACCACGTATAATTGCGAGCGCATTCGGCGAGAACGTGTTGGGGGCGAGCTTTATATATATATATATATATATATATATATATATATATATATATATATATGAAAGAAAAGGCAGCTGTAATTTGTTTTTGTTGCATTGGAGAAGGCCTCTGACAGAGTCCCTAAAGGGATGGTGATGTGGGCAATGAGAAAGCTTGGGATCAAGGAGTGGTTGGTTTGGGTGGTTATGGCCACGTATGTGGGTGCTCGCACCCAAGTAAGAATGAATGGAAATTTGAGTGATGAGTTTCCCGTGAATATTGGTGTGCATTAGGGATCAGTTTTCATTCCCTTGTTGTTTATCATGGTACTTAAAGTCCTCTCACATGACTTCAAAAACGGACTCATGTGGAAGATGTTGTATGCTGGTGATGTGGTGTTGACTGCAAAGAATGAATGGGAAGCGGAGGAAAGATCTAAGAAGTGGTATGGGGCACAAGGACCTAAGATTAAATGCAGATAAAACAAAAGTGATGATATCTAGCGTTGGTGGTGGCACTGTCAAACAAGAGGGAGAGTGGTCATTTGCCATAAGGGCATGGGAAGTAATTCCATCTTATGCAGTGTTTATGATATGTGGGTGCATAAGAGATGTTGTGGTATTAGAGGTAGACTGCGAGGTAATCCTGAGTTTATGTGTGAAGCGTGCCAGGGAGAGCATTTGGAGGTTGTCAGACGTGAAAGGACTGAACTTGCTGGTGAGTGTGTGGAAGACTTCTGTTATTTGGGAGACATTATGTGCTGGAGGTGTTGGAGGAATCCCTGTGGCCATGGTGAGAAGTGGTTGGAAGAAGTTCAGGGAGCTTTTGCCTCTCCTGACATTGAGAGGGATCTCCCTGTGTACTAAGGGATCTTTGTATGCAGCATGTGTTTGGAGTGTAATACCATATGGTAGTGAGATATGGGCATTAACCCTTTAACCGTGGGCATTGTTTTGACCCGACTGGTCCCCCCGCAGGGGTTCCGGCCAAAATGTTAACAAACTTTAAACCTTCATAACTCTTCACAGAATAAAGCTAAAGCGAAAAATAAGGTACCATTAGAAAGTACTAACCTTCAGCTTTGCAATGATGTAGGTTTCATGACTTCGTTGACTTTCACTGGAAAGGCAGTGCCATTAGAAGTGAGCGATCTAAAATCACTATTTTTCGCCCCACACACCATTACCAAATGCGAACCACACTCTGATAATAATACTATAAACACATATGAACACTGCACATACGATAAACACCCACTCTGTGTTCACTGAGGCAGGTAAAAGGCACTGTAATTGCCCACACTTCACTGCCACAATAGCGCCATTGTCACACAAAACTGGACAGATACTGATGCGTATTTGGGCACGCGTGGGGGGGAGGGAGGTGGGGGGCTGGAGTGAAAGAACTTAATAGCTGAAGAGAGAACCTGTATTTTTACACAGGAAAAATCATCTGAGAAATTACCAATATGCCGGGAATTGAACCCAGGACTCTCAGGTGAGAGCCAGGCAGCATATCACTACACCACGACCAGGTAAAAGTTAACTCACGTTGTCACAATCTTGTAACCAACGTCCCTCCGCCCCCACTGTGGGCCTGAAGAAGGTGAATTAACCCCCTGGCACTCGGGCAAGTAGATGCTTTTAATCTATCCCAAGCACTTACAGCAAGTCAGAATGAAGAGAGTAACCTGTATTTTACACAGGAAAAATCATCTGAGAAATTACCAATATGCCGGGAATTAAACCCGGGACTCAGGTGAGAGCCAGGTATGCTGCCTGGCTCTCACCTGAGAGTCCCAGGTTCAATTCCCGGCATATTGGTAATTTCTCAGATGATTTTTCCTGTGTAAAATACAGGTTACTCTCTTCATTCTGACTTGCTGTAAGTGCTTGGGATAGATTAAAAGCATCTACTTGCCCGAGTGCCAGGGGGTTAATTCACCCTCTTCAGGCCCACAGTGGGGGCGGAGGGACGTTGGTTACAAGATTGTGACAACGTGAGTTAACTTTTACCTGGTCGTGGTGTAGTGATATGCTGCCTGGCTCTCACCTGAGAGTCCTGGGTTCAATTCCCGGCATATTGGTAATTTCTCAGATGATTTTTCCTGTGTAAAATACAGGTTCTCTCTTCATTCTGACTTGCCGTAAGTGTTTGGGATAGATTAAAAGCATCTACTTGCCCGAGTGCCAGGGGGTTAACTCACCCTCTTCAGGCCCACAGTGAGGGCGGAGGGACTTTGGTTACAAGATTGTGACAACGTGAGTTAACTTTTATCTGGTTGTGGTGTAGTGGTATGCTGCCTGGCTCTCACCTGAGACCCCCCCGTGGGCAGCCACCTTGTCGTGGTGGGGGGGCTTGCGTGCCCCTGTGATCCCACAAGCCTGCCCGTGGATGTAACGACATCTGGCAGGGTTTCCCATGCGGGTGGGGTTGTGGGCGAGGGGTCTGACTAAGCGCTGCCCGAAACGTAGGTTACCCGTAAGGGTCATCGGTGCTGCCCTCCAGAGAGATCGCCTCGGTGCTGTCCCGAGTTGGTTGGTTGGGTGTCTGGGCTGGGGGGTGTTGGGGAAGGGGATCTCTGCACTGGTGGGAGCGAACTTTCGCATCATGGGGTGTCCTTTTGGGGACACCCTCTGGGGACGAGGTACCCCGCTCCCATCAGACCGCGCTCGGTCCCCTCACTCCCTGGTAGGCGGTTTCTCTTGGCTCCTGGTGCCAATCCATATTCACCAATATATATATGGATATTTTAAACAATTCTTTATCCGCTTGTGTGGTCGGTGACCAGCCACACAAGCCGGCATCAAGTGGTCACTCTCTGGCCAACGACCCTGTACCCTCCGGGTCGTCTGCCAAAATGGTGAATCGCGATGACTTATCTATGGAGCTCTTACCTGGTGTTTTTATTAATAACTCTTACACCAAATATGTAGTCATTAAAATGGATAATGGTACTTCTTTCCGGAACCTGAATTGTTTTAGGATTCACAGTGGTCTAGTTTCAGCATGTGGATTTACCCCCAAGGTCTCTTTACAGGGTGATGGTTCTCTATTGCTAGAAGCCAGGAATGAAGAGGAGAGTTCAGCATCCAGTCCCTAAGTACGGTCGCTGGTTATCCTGTATCTGCCTCTCGTCACTTGGTCCTAAACCAGTCCCGAGGGGTTGTGTATTCTCGTGACTTGATATCATATTCTGATTCTTCCCTCCTAGAGGGGCTGGCTCCTCAGGGTGTTGTAGGAGTACAGAGAATTATGAAGAAGGTTGATGGGGTTTTAACCCCCACGCCCACTCTTATCTTGACATTTGACCGTCTTATCTTGCCGGAGGTTATCACTGCTGCATGGTGGAAGCTAAAGGTTAAATCTTATGTTCCCCAACCTAGAAGATGCTATTATTGTCAAAGATTTGGTCACGTCCGCCGTTCTTGCAGGCGGGAAGCGTCTGGCCTTCCTGAGGTCTGTGGAAATTGTGGTGGAATTTCTCATGGTATAGATTATTGTTCTCAACCCTCTAAATGTTTGAACTGTGGAGGAGCACATGCAGCCTCCTCAAGGGATTGCGAAGTATACAAATATGAATACGAGATCATTTCTGTCCGAACGAAGGAGAAAATTTCCTTTTCTGAGGCAAAGGCCAGGGTAAGGGAGCGGTTCATTCACCCTGGGGTTACCTTTGCTGCTGCGTTGTCTCGCCATAGAGCTACCCGGCAGGTGCCCCTGCCATCACACAATGCCCCATCAAATTCTTGGGGTTCTACTTCCCGGCCTTCTCACCCGGGGGGTTCCACTGAGGGAGTGCAGCCTGGAAGCAGCTATGCTTCCTCCAGGGAGGTGCCTCCTGTCTCTGGGGGTGTCCCCTCTGCGGTGGTTCTTCCAGCGTCTGGGAGTGCCTCCCCCATCCCAGTTCCTCCGGTTCCTCCTGTGGCAAACACCTGTGTCGATGCTACACTTTGCTTGACACATTCAAAACTCCCGATGTCCTTCCTGTGCATCCTTGTCCTGACATATCCAAAAAAAAACAGCGTCTCTCATACTTCTGTATCAGCTGCTACTTCCGTACCGACTGCTGCTCCTGTACCATCTGCCCGCTCTGCTACTGTTGCTCAATCTTCTTTACAGTGTGGCACTATAGTTTCTAATGCTTTAAGTTCTGGCGCAGAGATGGAGGTTGCATCTGCCAACTTCAAACGAGTGAGGAGTGAGGAGTTTTTGGGTGACTCCCCTCCTTCTAAGGTTCAAACTTCTGTACCACATGAGGATCCTGAGGGGACTCTTCGCTCGACAACCCAGCCAGTGGTCGCGTCTAAGTCTGTGGGTGTTCATGATGGCCCTTCTAGGATTCCCGTCCCTGCCTCTTCCTCAGGTGTGGTGGGGCCTGGGTCTTTAGATACTCATAGAGCTCAGTCGCTTGCTCCCTCTGATCCGTCATCCAGTGGCCTACCTTTGGATGATTTGGATGGGGGTGGTTCGGTTGGCCCCGAGGTGCCAGCTGAACCCTCACATGGGTGTGCGGACGGGGCACGTGGGTCTTCCAAGAAGGTCTCTGTGCTTCGGACTCATTCTGGCGATGGGCGGGACATGTCTCGGGGTAAGGGTACTTCCACCCATGGAAACTCTAAATCTTCATTGCCTTCTCGGTTGGTGAGGCAGAGCTCCACGCCCAGGAAGAAGGGCTTTCACTCCCTTCCCAACGAGGTTGCTACATAGCTTTCTAAGTTCATAATATTTAATACTAATCACTATGGCTCAATCGGTACCAATCTGTCTTCAGTGGAACTGTAGAGGTGCCATGGCAAATTGGGAGGAATTGCAGTTATTACTCTCTACTCTGAACCCACTATGTGTGTGTCTTCAGGAAACAATGGTGGGGGACAGACAGTTCCTTTCCATTAGGGGGTATAAGCCCTTCCATGCATCTCCTCCTGGTGGTCACAGCGGTGGATGTGCAATTTTGTGCCGTTCTGATGTCCCCTTTATTTCCTTTGAGATTCAGTCCCCCTTTCAAGTCCTAGCCGTACGGATGCACGTTGGGAGGTGCTATACCATCTGTTGTCTGTACCTTCCACCTTCAGTCCCTGTTATACGTGCTGATCTAGAAACCCTTATCAGCCAACTTCCACCCCCTTTCCTACTCCTTGGTGACCTTAATGGCTGCCATCCTTTGTGGGGTGACTCACTTTCAAATCCCCGGGGTGATCTTCTTGCCTCTTTGGTTGGGGATTTAGATTTGGTTGTCCTAAATGATGGAAGGCTGACCCATTTTCATGTTCAGACTGGCACGTATTCTGTCATTGACCTTACCATCTCCTCCTCTAACTGTGCCCTTGATTTTTCTTGGGAGGTTTTGGATGATCTACATGGTAGTGACCATTACCCTGTAGTGGTCCAGCCTACTCGCTCTGTTCCTGTAGCCCGTTTGCCACGCTGGTGTCTGGACAGGGCTGATTGGTCTCTCCTTGAGGAACTATGTGTATTTGCCAACAGGGTTACTGATTTTTCAACTATTGATGATGCCGAATGTTATTTTACTAAGACCATTTTCTCAGCAGGGGTTCATTCTATCCCACGGACTTCTGGTGTTTTTTCACGGAGACCTGTGCCATGGTGGAATGATGACTGCTCCATAGCAAAGGGAACTTACAAAGCAGCTGCTCGTCGGTATTTTGCCAATCGTAATGTTGTTTTTCTAAAAATACAGTTTCGCAAAGCACGTGCTCACTATAGATGGGTCATGAAGAATGCTCGCCGTAACTCGTGGAGGTCGTATGTTTCTACAATTACATCTTCAACTTCACTGTCTGTGGTGTGGAAAAAGGTGCGCAAGATATCTGGTAGGTTCTCGCCCCCCTCCCCTCCGGTGTTGCGCCTTCACGGAGAACTTGTGTCTGCACCAGATGCAGTAGCCTCTGCTTTTGCAGATCAGTTTTACGCTGTCTCCACAAAGGATCCTTCTCAGCCATTTGCCACCTGTCGTAGGAATCAGGAGAGGCTGGGTCTTGACTTTCGCTCTCGTGGCGGAGAGCTGTATAATTTAGATTTCAGCCTCTGTGAGCTACGTGCTGCCCTTTCAGAGTGTCATGACACTGCTCCTGGGCCTGACGATATTCCATACGCTATGCTGCATCATCTTCCGACTGATTCACTTCAGTTTTTATTGGACCTTTTTAACAGGGTTTGGAGTGAAGGCTCTATTCCGAGGAGTTGGAAGTTGGGTATTGTCCTCCCCTTTCCCAAGCCTGGTATAGACTATTCCCAAGTCTTCAACTATCGCCCTATCACTTTAACATCATGTGTGTGCAAGCTGTTCGAAAAGATGGTCAATGTCAGGCTTATGTGGTTTCTGGAGAAGGGTTGCTTTCTCTCTTCGTCGCAGAGTGGTTTCCGTAAATTACAGTGCACTTCAGACAACCTTATCAGGCTTGAGGCGTCAATCTGTGAAGCTTTTGCCTCCAAGCAACATCTTGTGGCTGTGTTTTTTGACCTTGAGAAGGCTTATGACACTGCCTGGTGCCATGGCATCCTCCAACAACTTCATGCCTTTGGTTTACGTGGTCGCCTGCCTGTGTTGCTTGGAGACTTCTTGACTGATCGTGTATTTCGGGTCCATGTGGGTTCTACCCTCTCTGCACCACTGTGCCAGGAGGAAGGTGTCCCGCAGGGGAGTGTCTTAAGTGTTTCCCTGTTTGCAGTGGCCATTAATGGTATCGTTGACACTGTGCCTGCTGGGGTATCCTCATCCCTTTATGTGGATGACTTAGCTATATGGTTTTCTGGCTCCCGCATGTCTGCTATTGAGCGGCGGATGCAACTTGCCTTGGACAAGATTTCTGCCTGGACCACTTCCAAGGGTTTTCGGTTTTCCCCTTCAAAGACTGTGGCTATGCACTTCTGTAGGATGAGAGGGGTCCACCTGGACCCTGATCTCCAGCTTTGTGGCAGGAGACTCCATTGTGTGACAGAGACGAAATTCTTGGGCCTGACTTTTGATTGTCGTTTGACATGGGTCTCACACTTGGCAGATCTTAAAACATCATGTATGAAGGCTCTCAATCTATTAAGGGTTCTGTCCCACTGACTCCAGTAACTCTTGGTCACAGGGCTTAACCTGGAAATTTCTTCCCAAGGTGATCACACTGTACTCAGCTGCAGCCACTCTAGCACTGGTTGTAAATCTGCATCCTCCATCTGCATCCTCTCCTCTACTGACATCTGACCCAGAATTTCCACTGCAGCACCCTTGTGGCTAGTAGCAAGCTGCACTGCCCTCTCATACTTCTGCTGCTCTAACTTGGCATCTACTTCCTCCTTAACATGCTGCGTGCCACCTATTTTTAGCCCTATTGGTCACCCCACATGCTGGCCATTTTTTGACCTTTTTTTTATTGGCTAAAATGATAGATTTTCATGTGAAAACAACGAATTTCATTATTAAAATAATCACAAAAGCTCAGAAATCGGTTTTATTGAGTCCTGCATATGTGTATACAGGTATTTCCGTTCTCTCATGCTTGCCACATAGGTGAGAGAAAGCCGTTTTCTGTGTAAGGTAGACTCAGGTATTTATGTAGGGAAAATATACCAATGTTCAGTATACTTTTCTGATTACTTATTACTTCAACGTCTGTCACAGTTTGCTTGTCTCTCTCACTGTGAATGCATTGTCTTACACTTACCTGAAGATAGGTACAACCTGCCTTCACTATGAACAGTCCTGACACTTACAAGAAGGTATTTACAGCTTGACATCACTGTGTACAGTTCTTACACTTACAAGAAAATATTTACAACTTGATTTCACTATGTATAGTCCCTTCATTTACGTGAAAATAATTACAACATGCCTTCACTATGTACACCATTGGGTGAGGCACACAGACAGAGACAGAGCGAGTGTGAGGGGGTAGTGAGTGGGTTTTTGGCCTTGAACTCCTGCGGCATGATAGAGGAACAGTTAACATACATGCCTGCCAATTTTTACCTGCGAATCTTGAAAAATGTGGTCACAGTGAATGTTTTAATTTTAAACAATTTTAAAACGGAACTGGCACTGACCACAGATTTTTGTTAGACCGTTTTAAAACGGCACTGGCATGTGGCAGGTTAAGTTGTTGCTATTCTTCCTTCATTTCCCCCATGAAAGCATCTAGCTGTCCTTGCATCCTTGGTTGTAATTCCTTCTGTTGCTCCTGATGCCTCTTGAAGTTGCTCATATATTTCTCTCTGTTCTGCATTCTGTGCCTGTACAGTAATTGTTCTTTAAGTTCTTTTTGTTCTTCATTCTGTGCTTGTAGTTGGACATTTTGTACTTGTAATTGTTCTTGGAGTTCTTTCTGTCCTTCATTCTGTGCCTGTAATTGTTCTTATATTTTGACACTGAGCTCTTTCTGTTCTTCACTTTGGCCTTTAATTTATTGTGCTTGAAGTTTTTTCTGACCTTCATTCTGTGCCTGTAGTAGCTTCACAATTATCGCCAGGGACATTTCCTCCTCCTGCCCAGCTCGAGACCTTGTCTGCACACCCCCTTCTTCCATATTGAAGGTTAGCCTCACTGCAGCCCTAAATAATCCCACTCCTGACACCAGTGTTATGTCCCCACCTCACACTGCCACAGGCTCCAACCGCAGTAGTTCAGTATAAGAAGGACATTGCCCAGTGAGTTGTTCTTCCTATGGTCAGCCCTTCGGTGTACAGCACACAAGGTCAGCTGAGACAAAAATAAACACTGGCTTCATAAAGTTCACTGTCTTTATTTTCCAAAATTTTCCACCTAATGCTTTCCAACGTCACTCTACTATTCTCACAAGCACTGGAGGTATACAAACTTTACTAATTACAATTACACATAATGCTTGACAACACTTCACTATTTTCACAAGTACTGATGATGTACAAACTTCAGTAACACTTCACTGTTTTCACAGGTGCCAAAAATATACAAACTTCACTGCACTGACACTGCACTACACTCAGACTGAACTGAAAACCGACCAAACTTACTCTAGTCTCTTCCTCATCCTTATACAAGCTTGCTTTGTTCGAGAATGATCTACTTCTCCACAGTTCTGGTGTATTCCAGAGAGAGAAAACACAGTTACCAACTCGGAGACAACCAAAACATGCCGGTTTTCTTACAGTACATAACACTATAAATTATTTAGCATACAAACTTAAATTGAATTGCATAATTTAACAATCACATAACTAAAACATTACTAAAGAAAAAGCACAAAAAATTTATGTACAACTTACGAAACAACTATGCTCACAAACAGCAGGCAAACTGCAACTCAGAATCATACTGGAACCTACAGTAAATGTTGAGAAGCTTCTCGAGCACCTAACTGGCAAATTCCGCTTCTTAACTATATATATATATATATATATATATATATATATATATATATATATATATATATATATATATATATATATATATATATATATATATATATATATTATATAGAAGAAGTCCTTCAGTTTGAAGTAAAAACTTCAGGCAGAGTGGACTGTAGCACCAGTCGAACAGGGCGGTACTCCAGAGATAGATGGGAAGTTGATGACAGGGAGCGATGAGACTCCTCTTTCACCAGCCCTCATGACCTGTTCCTGCCCGTCTCCCTTTGAAGAACATTTTCAGTGTTTTCATTAGCACAGAGAATAGGCAAGAATACTGTCATTATACCTCTTCCTCCAGAGGTCTAGAGCACATGACATGAATATTAGATACAGTATTATACCTTCTGTTTCCTTCTCCCCTTAGCAATGACCACTGCATTGTTATCAGCAAATTCAGTGGTATCTCAGAATGCCACCACTGGCAGGTTTTGGCTTTCAACTCAGGGCCCTGCTTGTCGCAATCAAGCAACTATGTTGACAGTAGTTGTTGCAGACACTGTTCATGGTCGTCAGCAGAGAAGCACAGGTTCGGTCTTATATTTCACTAATATCTGTGGTCTTATTACCAATCTGAATTCCGTTCACTTTTTCCTCCAGTCTGTTTCCCCTTTAGCCTTGTTCCTCACAGAAACCCTAATCTCTCCCTCTACTGACATATACCATTTTGTTTTCCTAGTTACCAGCTCCTCACAAACTTTCATAAGAAGGGTGTCACCTGTTTTTATTTCAAATCTGAATTTGGGATTGAAACAGTTTTGAACTTCTCTTGAGCTAAATTTGATTTTCCATTGTATAAACTAAATCATCCAAATTTTTCCAAATATGTGTGTATAGTTTATCGCTCCCCCAGTGCTTCTTCAGAAACAAGCATATTTGACTCCATATCCACACAATTGACTAACCTTAACCTCACCCTTTGATTTGAACTTCCATAACATACAGTGGTTATTTCATTCTGCGTGGACTAAAGATACTGGTCTAGAATGAGAGCTGTTTGCAAAATCGTTTCATCTCACGCAAATGGTAAAACAACAACCAGAATACCAGTGAATCCTGACCATAATGCCTATCTGTTGAACATATACCTGACAAATAATCAAGATCAGTACATCTTTTCTGTCATTAATGACCTAGAGCAGCTTGTACAGCACCCTCCCCATATCACTGACTGCCTTGGAGAGAGTTCCAATGTACTTGACCTCCTCGTAACAACTAATCCTTCTGTCTATGCTGTAACCTCTTCCTCTCCATTGGGCTGCTCCTCTGATCAAATCCTATTCATCTACTCTTGTCCTATAGTTCGAGTACGGTCTGTAGACCCTCCAAAGAAACGTCAGTTGTGGTGCTTCGGAGCAGCTGATTGGGAGGCTCTCAGGCAGTACTTCTTTGATTTTCTCTGGA
Source organism: Coenobita brevimanus (assembly GCF_032717465.1). NCBI lineage: Eukaryota > Metazoa > Arthropoda > Malacostraca > Decapoda > Coenobitidae > Coenobita > Coenobita brevimanus. The sequence continues at coordinate 8,469,763 of NC_136957.1, read as the reverse complement.
ATGATTTTCGCTTCCATGGCCGAGAGCCATCTGGCAGTGCCATGGGCATTACGGAGGTTATTCTCTCGGGCATGGAAGCATACATTCCTTTCTCATGTCCCTTAACTAATGCAAAAAAAAAAAAAACTTGGTTTAATCACGCTTGTTTTAATGCTGTCCACAGGAAGGTGAAGGCCTTCGAAAGGTACCGGAGCCAACCCACCGTTGAATTTCATCTTTTTTATGTTTCTCTCCAGAATCGTGCTAAGTCTCTTCTTCGCTCTGCTAAAAACAATTCCATCCGTACTAAATGCTCTGGACTCTCCAATTCGAATCCTTCCTGCTTCCTCTGGCACCTTGCCAAAGACCTTTCTAATAGCTTTACCTCAGCATCCGTCCCTCCTCTTCTCCACTCTGATGGCCCTGTAGCAATTTCTTCTACTGATAAAGCAAAACTTTCTGCTCAAACTTTCACCCCCAATTCCACATTAGATGATTCTGGTGCTGCTCTCCATTTCTTCCTCCCTCTGACTTCCTCATGGCTGACATTAAAATTTCTTTAACAGATGTATTTTATGCCGCCACTGGCCTCAATACTAACAGGGCTTATGGGGTCCCTCCTGTTGTCCTCAAGAACTGTGCTTCTGTGCTTACACCCTGCCTACGTAAGCTGCATCGTCTTTGTTAATCAACTTGCACCTTACCTTCTTGCTGGAAGCTTCCTCTCATTCAGCCAGTCCCAAAAAAAGGTGACCATTCCCAACCCTCTAACCATCCCCCAACTGCTTTAGCATCCTGTATTTCAAAAGTTTACGAGTCTATTCTTAACAAAAAAGTATTAAAGCATCTTTCCTATCACAACATTCTTTCTGATTTTCAGTGTGGGTTCTGCCAGAAATGCTCCATTGGTGATCTTCTCACCAACCTTTCAGGCTCCTAGTCATCCTCCTTTCGGGAATTTGGAGAAAGTGTTGTGATGGTATTTAACATCCCAGAGGCTTTTGATCAAGTCAGACATAAATTTTTATTATCCAAACTACCATCTCACGGTTTCTATCCTCCTATCTGTGCCTTCATCTCTAGCTTCCCTTCTGGCCATTCTAAAGCTGTTGTTGTAGACTGCCACCATTCTGCTCCTAGAGCTATCATTAGTGTTGTTCATATGGGCTCTGCCCTATCACCAACTCTCTTCCATTTATTCATCAATGACCTAAGCTGTACATCTAACCCTGTTCACTTATACGCTGATGATTCCATCCTTCACCTTTCCATTCGGTTCCCACAGCGTCCATCTCAGCAGTTACCTGAACAGACAAGAGATGAGGCTAATGTACACCTAATGTCTGCCTTGGCTCATATGTCTGATTGGGGTTAAAATAACGTTGTTGTTTTTAATGCATTAAGAACTCAGTTCTTACATTCATCAACCCAAGAAAATATTCCACAGGCGTTCCTCTAATATTTAACAATATCCAACTCAATCCTGCATCATCTTTAAACCTACCTGGGGTTTCTTTCTCTTGGAATTTATCTTGGAAATAACCTTTTGTCTCTCTTGTAAAATCTGCTTCCAAGAGGTTAGGTGTGCTAAGCCAACTCCATACCTTCTTTATCCCTGCACAGTTGTTGACTTTATACATGGGTTTTATTCACCCCTGTGTAGATTAGAACTCTCATGTGTGGTGAGGCTTCCCACACACAGCTCTTTCCAACAGGGTGGAGTCAAAGGCTTTTTGTCTCATTAACTCTTCTCTTATTGGCTCCTTTCATCCTCTGTCTCTTCGCCGCACTGTTCGTCTTTAGCTCTTTTCTGTCAGTACTTCAATGGTCACTGCTCCTCTGAACTGTCTGCTTGCATCCCTCCGCCACTACGACGGGCACGTAGCACCCTTCTAGCAACAAACTCTCATCCCTTTTCAGTTCAACTCTCTAATGCAAGAATTATCTACTACTCTCAGTCCTTCATGTATTCAAGTGGTCAGCTTTGGAACTGTCTCCCACTGTTTTTTTCTTTTTTTCCTACTGTGTACGGTCTCCAGTCTTTCAAATGCAGTGTGTCCAGTCACCTCAAAATGAATGGATCTTGAATTTGGCTCTCTGTTATCTTGTTATTTTTTTCTCTCTCTCTTGGAGGGAGCAATTTGCAGGCCCCTGCCCTTGGTTCCTTTGTTCTTGCATTAAAGAAAAAAAAAAAAAAAAAGGAAGAATTACTTTTACCACTTGAATCACTCAACCACGATCTCATCAAAGCCTCATTAATCAGTTGTCCCAAACCTCCCGGTTCTGAACCAGTCAGGGTGGCCAGATGGCACTTTGATAGGACAGACTAGGATGGATATGGAAATTATCTTGCGGGTATTCCATGGTAGACTTTCTTCTCCAGTGACATCGATTCTACCCAGTCCCACATTAATGACTTAATACAAGCTGGTTTGCAATTGTTCATACCCAGTCAACAGGTCATAAAAGCTGAGACTCCCCAAAATGAATTGACAGCAATTGTGCCACAGGAATGACCCCAAAACTCTTAGCATATAACTTTTAGTTAAAATCAGAATCATATGAATCATTTAGTCAAATTAAAAGTGCGAGAAATAATGCAAAAACAGTAATAAATCTCTCAAAATCAAACTTTCTTCACAACCAAGCTTCCAAATTATTAAGTAATCTTAATGACAATAGAATATTCTGGTCAACTATCAGTTCTTTCAATAATTACTATCCATTCCCCCACTAAAATCTTCAAATGGTAACACTATAAATTACCCACAGGATAAAGCAAACATCATTGCCTGTACATTTGCTAGAAATTCGTCTTAAAGAAAGTCAACCAGAACATCCCAAAACAAGAACTTATTCTCCCGAAATTGCTCCACTTATGATTTTTTTTTTTTTTTGTAAGAGAACAGGTTTAGAAACTACAAATGAATAAAACAGATATATACACCAGATGGCAGGTGTCCTCCATTTCTTAAAAAAAGAAAAAAAAAGTTGGACTTGAACACCCGTAAGTTGATGTTTGGGGGGAAACAACTCAGGTGAAGCAAGTTCCAAAGAGATGCAATTCAGGAAGCAGCTATTGCTAAGGTGGATGGAAATAGGTGTGATGTCTAATGTGCCTGTAGTGTGGTGAAGACAGTTGAAGGTAGAGGTATTATGATATTATGCTGGCCTACTCTTGATGTTAATGAAAACACTGAAAATGATCAGTAAAGGGAGATAGTCAGAAACAAGTTCTGAGGGCTGGTGAAACGGAAGCTCCACCCCTCCCTGTCACCAGGTTCTCATCCATCTCAGGAGTACCGCCCTATTTGACTGGGGCTTCAGTCTACTCCCTTACAGACTAGATACATAAAGTCCATTCTAGACAATTTACTAACCAACAAACTCCAGGTTGAGAATGAATTTTTTCATTTGCTTTGAAAACACGTTTCCCAAAACGTGCTCCTTTTCTAGCTAGGGTATTCAGACTATGCTTAAATACTTTATCATTGGCTAATTCTTGGAAAGAAACCAATATCCACCCAATTCCGAAGAAAGGAAATTCCTGTGACCCCTCTGATTACAGAACAATAGCTATCACATCTTCTTTTGGTAAAATACTTGAGATTGTAAATAACAAGCACAATGTTAAACACCTTGAATCCAACAACTTGATTAGTGATAGGCAGAATGGTTTTTGCCATGAAAGATCCACTGTTGATACACTCAGTCTCCTGACTCATACCATTCATTAGTCAATTGACGAATGTGAAAAAACTCATGCAGCAGTCCTTAGTATTTCTGCAGCTTTTGATAAAGTGTGGCACTGTTCTCTGCTGTCCAAATTCACATGCTATGGCCAATCATATTTTGTTCCTCTGATTTCTTCATACGAATATCTCACAGAGATATAGAATAAGAGCTGATGATGTACAGTATATTCCAATTTCCACTCAGTTAATGCTGGAGTGCCACAAGGATCAGTTCTGGCTTCAACTCTATTCCTAATTCATATTATTGATCTCTTATCTGTCACCCATAATCCCAAGCATTCATATGCAGATGACTCAACAGTTCACAGTTCATTCACCCTTAAACAACCATTCAACCATGCATCCATGCAACCATGTTGCATCTTTATTCTATCACTACTTCAATGGTCACTGCTCCTCTGAACTGTATGCTTGCATCCCTCCACCTCTACAATGGGTGCGTAGCATCCATCTAGCAACAAACTCTCTTCTCTTTTCTGTCCAATTCTCTAATACAAAAGTTAACCGTTACTCCCAGTCCTTCATTTATGCAACAGGTCAACTCTGGAACTGTCTCCCTCTGTATTTCCTACTTTCTATGATCCCCAGTCTTTCAAACGCAGTGTTTCCAGGCATCTCGAAATGAATGGATCTTGAATTTGGCTCTCCTCTGTATTGTTTTTGTTTTTTCTTCTTGGAAGGCATTGTTTGCGGGCTCCTAGCCTTTGGTTCCTGCTTCCTCACAATCAAAAAAAAAAAAAAAAAAAAAGTTTAATATCTCTAACTGACAACTCAGTACAGCAGTATCCAGAAATCAAGACTTATCTAAGATCACTGAATGGGGATAAAATAATATTGTATCATTTAACACTACAAAAAACAAATATACATACAGTTTACTAACAGACAGATATTGCCTGATTCCTGTATCACCTTCAATGCTACTAATATTCCTATCTTTAAAAGTATTTAACAATGCTCTCAGCTGGATCTCTCATGTTAGACTACTTGCAAAAATCGCTTCAAAGAAACTTGGATTATTGTACAAAGTATGTAACGTCTTCACTGACAAGTAGTTAGCCATAATTAACAAGGGTCATCTGTGCTTTCAGCTGGAGTATTACTCACCCTTTGGGAGTGGATAGGTTGCACTGAAACAACTGAAAAATTTTCAGGAAAAAAAAAAAAACTATTAGAATTACTAATAACCCTACAATTGAATGGACTGTCACATCTTTATATTGCAGAATTTCTGCCTATCAGAATTCTTTTATTCCCCGAACTGCACCTCTTTGGTCTCCCCCCCCCCCAATCTTCAATCTACAGCTGTTCAAATCTAACCATTACATATATATTTTTTTTCTATGAATGGAGGACACCTGAGATCTGGTGTATGGATTATTTTCCTTTATTCTTTTGTTTTTCCTTCCTATGTTTTGTTATATATATATATATATATATATATATATATATATATATATATATATATATATATATATATATATATATATATATATATATATATATATATATATATTTGTGCAACTGCTATACCAACATACTTTAGGTCGAATACGCAATTGTTGCAGAAGTACTGAAACTGGTGAGGTTGTGGCTTAACCCGCCCCATCCCGACCACTTTTCCACCACTGACTCCCCCCAGTCCCGACCATTTTTGGATTTTTTTTTTTTTTTTGGCTCAAACCTCCGCTTTTGGTGAGAAACATCGAAAATTCATAGAGAAATCGCTCACCTGAGGTTTAAAATACTCGATACAGGCAGGAGTACCTCCTTACCCTACTGGGTTTTCTAACAGGCTGGCACCAAAGAAAACGAGTTCTATGGGAGGATAACTATTTCACACCAGTCATAAACGGTATTTATTTATTTACTTAGTACGAATTTATATGTAGTACGAGAGTATATTGGTTTTCAAGCAGTAATTTAGGCATTATAAGCATAGTTTCACTCACTAACTCATCACCATACCTAACCCTTTTTTGCCACAGTACCTGATCATCATTTCTGACTGTTTCTTCCTCTAATGCTATGTAAAGTTTGTCCTCCACATTGTCATTGATTGGGGAATCACTCTGGCCCTGAATTTCGTACCATGGCATGACATGGCTTTACTGGCCAGGTCACTGATAACAGGTGAATTGCTGAGACAATGGCGTGCAGAGGGGGGAGGAGGTCATGCTGGGTAAGGCATTGTCCCTGCCTGGCATCTTGTAGAGGAAGGTGTCACGTGTATACGTACCAAAAATCACTTGCGAAAATTGAAAATTGTGCAAATTAGGGACCTTGCAATTGATTCGCCCTTATGTACGTGATGGGATTGGCAGTGACAAAACGTGTGGACGTTAAAGAACGTCGACGGGACGCTGCAGCTTAAGTATGGGAGCGTCCATTTGCGCTGAACACTTCATCAAACTTTATGTGAGAGTTGAATATGTGTCGATATATCATTTTTACTCAAACTCAGCCAAAGAATCGCATCCTGAAGTTAATGAGTTATGTCCCGGAACACCCCTTGCATTCACATCTCTCTCTCTCTCTCTCTCTCTCTCTCACTGGGGCATTGTGTGTGTGTGTGTGTGTGTGTGTGTGTGTGTGTGTGTGTGTGTGAACCATATATCTTCAGGAAAGTAAGTTAAAGTTCAAAGTCACATGACCAGCTAAACTTAAACCGTTTTTATTCGAAGCTGTTGACCAAACTATGTGAAAAGGTTCAGGGTAAGGCAAGGATAAATGATTTCCAGTTTTATCACAATCAGTCAAAGATCAGCGGCACAAAAGGTCAACACTGAAGGTCACATGGTCAAATCAACTTTAAACACATGCTCTCAGAGCAAGAGAGAGTTATTTATTTTTAATGGTAAGTGTATGTCTGGCGGTGCACTCGTGTTAACAAATTAAGACGGTTTATATCTGATTTTAATGAAAGTTGGAAAAGTGTATGAACAGCGTCTGAGAAAACCATTATTATTATTATTTTTTTTTTTTAGAACAAAAGACCAGAGTTAATGATTACAGGGCTGGCAAAGTCCAATTGTAGACTTTATCCTGTTTAGAACAAACTTGGACGAATGGCTGAGAGTAAGTGAATATTAACAGTCACAGTCAAAGGGCAGAAGTCAGCTTAGAAAAAATTTAATCAAATTTACACCAAACATTGTGGAATGGCTGAGGCTAGTGCAAAAATAAAAATATGCATTTTGAAAACAATGAAAGGTTACATCCACAGAGAGGGATCAAGCACCAAAGCTACAGGCAAAGATAAACTCATACGGTTTTTTATTAGATTTGAACCAGACTGGTTAAGGAGTCAGGCATGAACAAAACTGTTTAATTCTGGGAACAATCAATCAACCAACAAGGTTACAAAGCAAGGTCAAAATTCGACCTGAGTGTCTGTCAGTGAACAAAATAATTAAAACTGTTTTTATCTAAATTAGATAAAACTTGGTGAATGATCTGAAAGTCACAAAACTCTCATATAATGTCTCAATTTTTAAAAGAACTTTACGTCAAAGGTTAAGCTCCAATGGCAACGTAAACTTATATAGTTTTTATACGACATAGACTATACTTTGAGGAAGAGTTCAAGTTACAGTATGATATAGAGACTCGGTTTTGAGAACAGTCAAAGATCATGGGCACAGGGAAAGGTCAAAAGTCAAGGTCATTGGACAAAGTTCAGTAAAGCAGTCAATCTGATCTGAACCAAAGTTAGTTGGAGTATGTGTGTGTGTTTTTTTTTTTATATGCTAGGAAAAAGGAACCAAAGGCCACGAGCCTGCATTAACCATTCCTTCTCAAGGGAAAAACAAAATTCAAGGGAAAGCCAATTCAAGATCTGATCATTTCGAGATGCCTGGACACACTGCGTGTGAAAGACTGGAGATCATTGCTAGTAGGAAATACAGACAGAGGGAGACAGTTCCAGAGCTGACCTGTTGCATAAGTGAAGGACTGGGAGTAACGGTTAACTCTTGCATTAGAGAGTTGGACAGAAAAAGGATGAGAGTTAAGGGTAAGGGTTTGATTCTTTTCTCGGTTGGTTCTATAATGCCCTTTGCTGAATTCTTTTAAATTCCTCTGTAACCTAGTTTGCTCTTAGAGTAACCTGACGAAGGTTAAGGTCACAGAACAAATATTAAGTCAGTCATTAGATCAGTTGGTGAGCGCGAGTGTTGCACTCCCATTTCCGATATTTTTTTCCTCCTCTGGTTTTTCATTCTCCTCTGAATCATTGCATTATTACCACCCGCATTGCAAAGCAAGTGGAGCAGTAATGTTTTAAGTTGGGAGGTTACCTGGCTGGAATTGTTTTTGTGTGGGTAAACAAGATATCTCATGAACGTCTTCAGCTATCAACATGATACTTTCAGGGTATCAAGGTATGGCCAAAATCTTGGACGAGTTCAAAAATAGGCTCTCGGGGTCAAGGCCAGGGTCACCAAAATGACTACCAAGGGTCAAGTACTTGACCTTTGGTGACCTTGATCCCATGTCCAGTTTCGAATTCGTCCAGGATTTTGGCCATATCTTGCTATCCTGAAAGTTTCATACTGATAGCTCAATCCATTAATGAGATCTTGTTTACCCACACACAAACAAAGCCAGCCAGCCAACCTCAACTGAAAACTTAACCTCTCCACTTGTTTACCAGCCGCGTTGCAAAGCGAGCAGAGTGGTAATGTTTTCTACCACTCTGCTCACTTACCACCTGCATTGCGAAGCAAACAGAGTGGTAATGTTTTCATTTGCGAGGTTGGTTAGCTGGCTTTGACTGTGTGTGTTTTACATCCTGAATTTGTTTCAAATCAGAAATGGAGATGCAAATTTATATGCTGAGGAAAAATTTTCCAGCTACGCGGGTAGTGAGATCCCATCGTGAGATGGCTTCTAGTTCTTTCTATATTGTCTTTTTCGAAACCCCATTAGATTCCTCCGTAACTTAACAATTTTTAATTTGTGCAGTGGTATTGTCAGTCTATATATCTTATGATGACCCAATTATTCTCTCTTATTTTCCATCACTTTTCATTCCTTATCTGTTCATTTCTTTAAAATTTCTACTTACCCTCCACAGTGGCCAAGGTAGCAAATTTTGACCCACAGAACCTTAAAAAATTAAGACATCCATGATTTAAGAAACCCCCCTCTATGGTGATAGGAAACGTCGTCCTGAGTAAAAAATGAAGAAAAATACGGGTCACACTTCATATCTGTTACCACTATGGTCACTTAAATTCTACCATAACATCTGTCTGGCTGCCCTCAAAATCAGAGCCTTTTAGCTACGCCTAACAAACCTTGCTGCAAAGCTTTGTTTAAATCAGATACAAAGTGTAATCTAGGCGTTCCGTGTAAGGAGGGACAACCAGAAGGACAACCAATCATAAACATGATTTACAGAAATCATGAAAGATTTGAATGTTAAATAATCTGTAATGGGCTCTCCAGTTTTCTTTCTTGGCCCACCAAAATCTCGGACGGCTCTGTCTAATGCCAGACGCCTTAATCTCGTAAGGGATGGCCAAAGACAAATCGCCTCTGTCTCCCTGTCTTTCACCATTTCGTTGTCCCCCCCTCCCCAGCTCACATCCCCCTCTCTCATATACCTCCTCACTCCATCCTTCCATCTCATCATAGGCCTTCCCCTCCCTCTCCAACCCCTCCACTTCATTCACATTCACTCTTCTCGTTAGTCTTTCGCTCTCCATCCTCTCCACATGGCCAAATCAACTCAGTATATTTCTCCTAACGCTTTCTATCATATCCACATCTCGGAAAATAATCTTTTATACTGAAACTAATAAAGATATTAACAACAATAATAAAAAAAAGTTTATAATGCGATAAATGGGAAAGGGGTAAGTGCGCTGTGGTACTTTTTTTTGTGTGCTGCGAAGCCAAAACCCATCCCAGTCTGAAGGTTATCAATTGAAATGGATATTGATGAATAATATTTGTGGTCTCCCTCCCCCCCCAAAAAAAAAAATAATGTCAAATAAGTGTCAACTCCAAGAAAGTGCTATTCGGAGGCATCATTATTGTCGCTGTATCTGAAAATTTAGCAACAAAACTGACAAGTTTTATACATCAGATATCACATTTACAAGTCAAGATGAGACTCACTGGCTGAAAAGCGTTTGCATAAAGTCCTTCTTCCTGGCCCATGATACCACTGTCCTTTGGCCAGCTGAATGCATTAACTTCGATTGCTGGGGGTCCAGCCTATGGACTTACATCCGTGCTAAGAGAGTCAGTATTCATCTTCTTGAGGGCAAAAGAACGTAGTCTAGGTCAGGGAACCATAATGGAAACTGGGTCCATTACGCCATTTTTAGTTGGTTGACCCTTGTTCCATCTCTCTCTCTCTCTCTCGATAGATAGATAGATAGATAGATAGATAAATGGATAGATAGATAGATTATAGATAGATAGATAGATATAGATATACTTTCATCATCTGAACATGTTTATGTTTCTTTGCACCGATTTCTCCAGTTCAGTGTTCATTATAAGGTTTCCTCCTTCCCTCCTTCCTCACTTACCTTCTTCACCTGCCCTTTCCATGTCTCTTCTCTTCCCAATCTATGTCTCTTTTTTTATCTTCCGCTCCCAATACTCAGTTCACTTTTAGCGCCGCTTGGCTTCTCCCTCTCTCTCTCTCTCTCTCTTCAGATTTCCTCTTCATCTCCACTTTTCCCCACGCCAACCCCATCATTCTCGTCTTTCATCTTTTTCCCTGATCATACTGGTAATTTGAGAGAGAGAGAGAGAGAGAGAGAGAGAGAGAGAGAGAGAGAGAGAGAGAGAGAGAGAGAGGAGGGTTGTGATTGGAACATTAAATATGAAAGAAGTGCTACGGACGACTGGAGGGGAATTGGGAGGGAGAAGAGGGAGGAATGGTGTGAAGGAAGAAGGAAAGGAAGAGAGAGAAAGGAGGTTTGAGGAAAGTGAAAGAAAAGGAGAAAAGGAGAAAAGCAAGAATGATGAGAGAGAGAGAGAGAGAGAGAGAGAGAGAGAGAGAGAGAGAATAAAGAAAAAGAAGAACAATTGTATTAAATATGCCAGAAATAGTAAAAAAGAAAATCTAACCAGAAATGATAGAATATAATTTAACTATATATAGCAGAGAATTCGGAAAGGAAGAAAACTTTGGAAAAAAAAAAAGAGATCGAAGGAGACAAGAAGAGAGTGATATATTATTTACTGTTGAATGTGAGAGAATATTTAATGCTGGACAAGAAAACGACGTTTATTAGAGAGAGAGAGAGAGAGAGAGAGAGAGAGAGAGAGAGAGTGAGAGAGAGAACATATTAATTTTCACAATAAAATGAAATGTGTACTACAGGGTTCACATGTTACAGCACAAGAATAACAATATAAAATGATTATGTGCAGAGCCTTTAATAATTCCATTTATTCGATTTGTGTAAATAACGAATGTGCGTGAATGTGCGTATAAGAGTATCTAGCCTATATCCAAATCGTTATCAGTTTATTTATCCATATGTCTATCTGTCTATGTAGATATCCATATTATATATATATATATATATATATATATATATATATATATATATATATATATATATATATATATATATATATATATATATATACACACACACACACAATTCTCTCTCTCTCTCTCACT
>NC_136957.1:8385875-8455875 GCF_032717465.1 Coenobita brevimanus | reverse complement strand
ATATGGGCTATCATTTGACACCAAGACCTTTGACCTTGAATGACACTGAAAGGTCAAACTCAAGCTCACGGATTTTCAGTGAGCTGTAGCTCAAAAGTGTTTGAAGATAGATATTTACCATTACCAGGATATAGGAGGTCTCATATGGGCTTTCATTTGGCCAATGACCTTTGACCTTGACTTACCTTGAAGAGTAAAATGCAAGATCACAGATTTCAGAGCGTGTTACTTGAAAACATTCGCTCCATAGCCTTACACTTTAACTCATTAATTCCCAGAGTTCTTACTGGTTGGAAGCGTACTAAGTGTACTGCCTTAAGGACCACTGTATATTGTGAACGGTTTGAGCTATCAACATGAAACCTTTAGGGTATCATGATATGGCCAAAATCTTGGATGACTTCGAAAATGGGCACTCGAGGTCAAGGTCAAAGTCGCCAAAATGGCTGCCAAAGGTCAACTAGTTTTAGTATGGATTGGCTTTTTGTGAATCGCGGTGACTGAATTCAGCAGTTTTGAGAATTTTCCTCACAGTTGGTTTTTAATTACGGTTGCTTGTAACTTGGTTAACAGCATATTTTGGCAGGCGATTAGCATTCGGCTCCCGAATGCTATTTTTTTAATTGTTAATGTTACTGTTGTTGCTGATGGTAGTGGTGGTAGTTGCGAAAGTGTGTTACTGTTGTTATTGCTGTTGTTAATGGTAATGGCGATGTGCTGCTGTTGTGGTGGCGATGGTGGTTGTGGTGGCGTTGTTGGATGTGATGGTGGTGTGTTGTTGTTATTGTAGTGGTGGTGTTGGTGGTTGTAGTGCGTTTTTGTTGTTGTTGTTGTTGGTGGTGGTGGTGGCGTTGAGGATGATGGTGGTGGTCAGGGTGTGTTGTTATCGTCACCGTTGTTGTTGTGGTGGTGGTGTGTTGCGTGGCGGTGCTGGTGGTGATGGTGTGATACTGTTGTTGTGGAGGTGGTGAGGGAGTGTTGTTGGTATTGCTGCTGCTGTTGTTGTTGTTGGTTGTAGTGGTGGTGAAAGTTTGTTGTTGTCACTGTTACTTTTGTTGTTGTTGGTGGTGGTTGGTTGTGCTATAGTGTGGTGTTGGTGGTGCTGGTGGTGGTTGAGGTTCTTGTGGTGGTGGTGCAGTGTGGTCGTAGGCAGTTTAATGGTGGTGAGAGTGGTAGTTTGTGGCGCTGAAGTGTGGTGGGTGTGGTAACTGGAAGTGCAATTGTTCGTTTTTTGGTGGTGGAGGTGATGATGCTGGAGGTGATGGTGTTGGTAACTTTGCAAGTGTATTGTTGTTGTTGTGCTGGTGTTTGTAGTGGTGGTGGTGGTGGTGGTGGTGGTAGTGGTGAGATTCCGAAGTACAGGGGAACAGATAGGAGTAGGATAGGTAAAATTAGAGATAAAATAAACAGTAAAGAAGGAGCGAGACAGGACCCAGGGTATAGACGAATGGGAAGGAAACATTTGCGATTGGATACTGCAAAGTAAAATTATAGAAATGGTTTGGTTGAATGAGTTTATCATAATAAAGCATGTATGGTAGACAAATAAATATAGAAATTTTTTATCCTATAAATACGATGAAGTGTTACTCATTTATATTTTGCAACAGCGTCACAGTTTTATTCAGCTAAAGAGCGATCCTTTGATATGGATAAAGAAAAATTAATCCTAAGCTTGGGCAGTGCGGCGATATCCTCTTCGCCTTATTTTTGCCGTTGCAAGGAGATTTCATTCAGTCTGGGAGCGTGAAGAGTTAGGGTATTTTATTCCAAATGAACTCAGATAAAAAAGAAGAAAGTGGGCTTTACGGTACCAGTCTTTAATGTATATACAATTTGTCAATCATCTTGACCATTGGAGTTTACACTCACTATTAACCCCACTGCAGTGGATCACGGTGTGTGAATCTGAAAAGAAGAACGTTGAAATGTGTGACAACCAAACATCCTTTACATCTGCAAGGGAGAAGTTGGTTCGAGCCCCACAAAGACTCAAGGGTGCTTTATGGTTAGATGTTATTTTTTGTGGACTGTGTTAACGTAGCCATAAGCCGACTCCAGACTAAGTTAACTGAGAGAGAGAGAGAGAGAGAGAGAGAGAGAGAGAGAGAGAGAGTGTGTGTGTGTGTGTGTGTGTGTGTGTGTGTGTGTTTGTGTGTGTGTATTTTGCACTAGTGTTACAGTATGTATATGCAAGTTCTCTGATTAAAAATAGGAAACACCCAATAAAAATGCATTATAATACAACTCGGTTTGTAACAATACAGTATTACAGATCATAGAGCCCCCCCCCCCCGAAGGGGGGAATCACGCCAGCCGCGAGCCGGTACATATCTAGTGCGGCTCGGAATATGATCTTGACCTAGACCTACTTTCACCAATTTCGAACTCGGAGATTTTCATCCCTACTACACACATGTAAAATTTTGTGATGATGTCTTGAGTAATTAGAGGAAGTTATCGTGGTAGCAAACACTCTGACCTTGACCTGCTTCCACCAATTTCGAATTCGTACATTTTCATTCCTAATACATACCTGTAAAATTTTGTGATGATATTTTGAGCGGTTGCGAAGTTATCGTGCTAACAGACACACAGACAAACTAACTGAAAATAATACTCATAGGAGTTTTTCATCTCTATTAGACACCTGTAAAACTGTGTGATGATATCTTGAGCGGTTGCGAAGTTATCGTGGTAACAGACAGACCTTGATCTCTTTCACCAATTTAGAACTTGTGATCACTTTTTTTCCCTACTATAAGCCTGTAAAATTTTGAGGTGATATCTTGAGCGACTGTGAAGTTATCGTGTTAACAGACACTCACACACAAACTGAAAAATCACACCAGCTTTGCTATCGCAGCTGGTAAATATATATTCAGGTGAAAGAAATATATAACCTATGTAAAACTTATTTTGGCTTCATAAATGCAAGAGAAAAAAATGCTCATATGTAATGAAGTTAGTTAAATAATTGTGGTCAGTTGTAATGATTTTGAAAAAGGAAGAAATAAGACAAAGAGATTATTTTCTCTTATATTAACAAACTGGCATCTGGAGTAGAAAAATCAGTGCCTTCCCTGATAATGATCCTTGTTAACACAGAGGTTCAGCAGGTTCAATGCCAATGCTAGTGAACTGCTTGGCCAATGCATTTTTTTTTTTTTATAATTCTGGTGAACCTAATGCATTATGATGTGACAGTTGTTCTGTAGGGTGTAGAAGAAGAAGGAAAAAAAACTAGAAGTTTTGAGTGTGTCGTACAAGGATAGTGTTACAAGAAGATTAGTTGGAAACAAATGTAATAACTAATTGTAATATCGTAGTCATTGTCGAGATTTTCCAAGTTTTGAATTGTAGGAATTTTAAGAAGGAGAGAATGTTCCTTGTACTTGTTATAGATGGCAGGAACGGGATAAAGATGAGCCTGGGGTCTGACTGCAGTTTATTTCTTCAAAGGGATTATCTCACAAGAGCAGTACTGAGTTGACAGTAGTTTATTGCTTGCTAACCCCGCGCAGTCCTTCCTGCCTCTCCTCCTCATCTGCTTCTCTCCCCTAACCCCTTCTGCCCTGTCTCTCCCATTTACCCTGTATATGTCTTGTTGTGTCACGCATGAGGGCACGTGGGAAGGAACCTTCCAAGACTGTGGAAAGTTCTTATCAGGTGTCACACTGTGCTGTGTGTGAAATTCCTAAGTAGAGAATGTGCAAACATTGTTTCCTCTAGCCCTCCCGCTTAGGCACGACTTTCTTCTAATCTCGATATTACATATATACGTTACTAGCTACTATGTAGTGTGTTGTGATATTTTAGTGTCCTGACATCGCTCGGTCATGCCTGGCTGGCATACTTACGACAACATGTAGTAACAAGTTACATCTTCTAACACAGTAATACATGGTATTCATCACAATATTGTAGAGACAAAATAATATTGTAGAAACATAACACACTGTAGTATTATACTGTATGTATGATATATGTAATGGAGTAAATACATGGTAGTAAAACTGAATGTAAAATATTGTATAACATATTGTAGTAATATAGTGGCACAAATGTGTATGTACATACAACAGACATAAGCATAAATTTTAGCAATGGTAATATTGCTAGGTAATTACATTCCATATGGTGTTATGCCTATAGTAATGCCTAATAATCACAATATTGTATGATGATTGAAATACGTAATGCTGGTTACACAGAATTGTAGGAACATCTTACTTACATCAAATGAATGTAATTGTTATGTAATTGTAGTTTTAATTATATTAATAATGTAACGTTACATAACTGTATTCTCAATTGACGTAATATTATAACTGTCACATAACTGTAATTTTAATTGAAGTAATATTGTAATTGTTACATAACTGCAGTAATATTGTATTTAATTGTAGTAACTGCAGTAATATTGTAGGTAATTGTAGTAATTGTAGTAATATCGTTCAATTACATGGAAAGTTACATTGTGTGTTGCGACAATTGTGTGCACATGCATATAATTACACAATAGTAACACAATAGCAAGGTGCAGCAATGAATCGTATTATGAATCAGTCATATATACTGTAACACTTGCTGTAGTAATATTACACAATATGTCTAAGCTTAGTTATGTTGCACAGTTGCTATTGAAAATAATATAATGTAACCTTGTATTTTGTTACTTTACATAAAGATATATAAAGAGAGAGTATATTACATATTAACAATATACAGTACACTCACTTGGTGTTCGTTTGTACCTATGGTGGACAATGTACATGTCTGACCTGTGTGGAAACGTTTGTCCTCACGATTGTGTGAGAGGTAGTTCGTTCTTGCTAACTTCGTTCGTGCTGGCCATTTTTTTTCTCTCTCTCTCTTTCGGAGTTTCCTTATAATTTAATTTAACTGGTCCCACTAGATAACATTAATTAATAACTGTTTATTACAGTTCTTTTAATCACTCACTGGGTTAATATTATGGTATATTTGTTTATCACTTTGCAGATGGACTGCTGCCTAGTTGTATGCATGAAACACTTATTTTATGTATGAATGCAATAGTAAATGAGTGAATATATACAGTATATAATTGTTATTGTTGTTGCAGGTACTTAGTGATTGACTTAATATAGATAATTGAATTAGGTAGATGTACGTAAGTCGTAACTAAAAAGCACGATTTATATATTTGTGCAGAATGTTTGTCTGTCATTGTGTCTATCATTGTGTATTGTATAAATGAAGTAACTCTTCAACTCACTGATTCTTACCCTGGCGGGAATGGTGAGTGTCAGACACTGGTTGGTTGATGTATCATGGTGTTCTTAGCAAACGCTGGCACATTGAAAGTCGACTCCTCACTCCGGTAGTTTTGGTGGTGGTGGTGGTGGTGGTGGTGGTGGTGATGGAGTAGAGGTGAGTAAAGGTGACTGGTGGATCAGGGCTGGTTTTCGTTGTTGCTGTGTTGTGTCTTCCATCACCACTGACTCAGCGTCTCATCAGTCTCTGCTACGTAGGTTGGTTTGCTTGATGAATGTTGCTTTTAGTGCTTGGTTCGTGACAATCGTAGGTACTTGTAGTTTATCATGAATTGTAGAACCGAAGCTAGTAGCTGAATAGAACTGTCATAGGTGAATGTTATATGTTGATAAAATTGTGAGACGTAAGTAGGTTGTATTGAGGTTGGTTGGTTCGCTGTTTGCCCCAGATGTTGATACGTAGTCATAGATAGACAGAGAGTGTGAGTTTGGTTGTAATTGTAGATCGTCAAACCACTGCCACTAAAGTTGTGAGACGTCGTATGGCTCGAACTTGTAGTGGTTTTTGTTTTCTGTCTTGATAATATAGACTCAACTGTAGAACTGTAGACGTGGTGTGAATGCTTCTATCTATCTATCTACTGCCAGACCCAATAATCTCGCAAGGGGTGGCCATTTGACTCTGAGTTATTTGTTTTACGGGGAGGGGCACTAACCCTCCACCAACCCATTTGTCGACACGTAGGGAGCACGTATGGTTTGGTTATATGGTAACCACCCAGCGTTGTAAATGGTTTCTTGGCTTACAGAAAACCATTTGGCTTGTCACTCAATGTAAAGCCATCTGTAAAGCAAAGAAAAGTAATAAAGTGACAGGAAAGATGGAAGAAACAGGAAGAGAGGAGGGCAGGCATAGAAAAAGAATGATAAAGGCTAAGGAAGAAGTAGGCAGCACTACATCAAGCGAGTGGATGATGGTCGCCACCACCTACCACAATTTGAATGCTTACAGCCACAAAATATGATATCGTAAGCACCGATGCCACCATATATAATATTGTAGTCATCGCCGAGTTTTTCCAAAAGTGTGTTGAATTGTAGGGATTTTAAGGAGAGAATGTTCGTTGTACTTGTCGTAAATGGCAGGAGCAAGATAAAGATGAGCCTGGGATCTGACTGCAGTTTATTTCTTCAAAGCGAGAATGAAGTAAAGAAACACAGAAGCAGATGGAAGGAAAGGAGGGAGGAGAGGAAAGGGCAGACACCCTACAACAGCACTACATTGAGTGAGCGGATGGTGAGCGCCCCCACCTACTACAATTAAAAAGAAATTAAAAAAAAAGAAGAAAGAGGGAAAAAAAATCCCGCCCGGCTAATTGCCCAAAACAATATAGGGTTGACGAAAGCCGTCGTACTGATGAATGCTTCTGTCCTACATCGTCTAATGTAGCAACTGCGGCAACATTATCAAATAATGCTGAGATCAGAGAACCTCAATGATATTTTATCATCTCTGTTTATGTGCATGTAAACATACAGTAAGATAATATCTTGGTCAATTCTCTCGTTTTCTCCGTTCAGACTTTCTCGTCCACTTATTTTTAACCTGAAGGAACATTCTTTGGTTCTTGTTTAATTACTGATGGATACTGAAAATATCTAATGAAAGAAGAAGAGGAGAGAGAGAGAGAGAGAGAGAGACAGAGGGGATGGGAGGGACTCATCTCTTTAACTCTCAGACTAAAATGACCTGATTAGCATAATGGTGCTGAGCAGTAATTAGTGTTAAACAGAGGGCAGCGACTGAATGAGGGCAAGGGAGTGATGGTGAGAAATAGAGACGGAGAGAGACAAGGAGAGAGGGAATAAGGAGGGGTAGCGGAAGGCAATGAAGAACAAAGTGAACGACGAAAAGCCAAGTGAATAGAAAAGGAGGAAGGACAGGAGAGGGGAAAACGAAGGAGGAATTGAATGGTGGACAAAGAGAGTGAGGAAGGGGGAGAGGAAGAGTGGAAGGGAAAGAGGGAGGAAGTGGAGAACAGGTGCAAGACAAAGAATGTTAACTTTATTTATAAAATGACTAGAAAATAACCTTAAAGCCATTGCATCACGTATACTGGTGGTGACAACAATTGATTTTAATTTTTTCACGTACTGGGACAGATTGTGAGTGAGAGAAAAAAGGAAAGAAGGGAAAGGTGGAGGAGGAGAAGGAAGGGGAGTGGGAGGGAGGAATATAAATGGAAGAGTGAGATACAGACATGTAGACAGACAAGAAAATGGGAGGGGAAGGGAGAAAGACGAAAATACACGCAAACGGGAAAGAGCAGAGTTTAAATCAAGATGGGAGGGAGAGGAATACAATATGAAAGGAAGTGGAGTAGACGAAGATGAAAATGAATTTAAATATAATTCATGGAGTAACACAGTGTTGAGATTCACTGACAAACACTTTTCTTTCATCTCTCCAGAACGAGGCATCTCATCTAACCTTTGCCGTAAATCTATATCAATAAAATACAAGTTAAGCTCACCCAGAGTGAGCATACCTCCCCAACACCTGTACCAAACAACTCAAATCAATACCCAAATTTTAACTCTTCCTTGACCAGTGACCCAGATATCCACAGAATTTCATTGAAATGCTTCAATAACTTTTTTTTACATAATCTTGTGGGGAAAAAAAGGTCTTAAAACGTGACTTTAACTCTGAGCACCACCAAAATTCAATTAAATCTTCCTTACCCAATGACCCACATATCCATAAAAATTTTTCACTGAAATCCACAATAACTTTTTGACATGTCTTGAGGGTAAACAAACAAACAGACAAACTGACAGGGTCAATACATAACCTCCAACTTCGTTGCCAGAGGTAATAAAGGGGTCAATGTATAAAATCATTACTGGAGGCTGCGCGTAATCTTTTATTTTTTTACTTTTTTTTTTTTGGCCGTTAGAGGAATAAAATATGATAATGTCCAAATATAGAAGGGTGAAAAGTAAAGATATAATGCGAATATGAAGGCCACGTCTAAATTAATCATGGTTATGAAATTGATTTCGACACTGCTCATATAAACGCAGGTATTTCTTTAACAAGTTTTGCAGCTTATTTCTCAAAATTCTCAGCGTTACAATATGGAAAACTTATGACTGCATGTTTTAAGCATCTCTTCGTGCCTATCATCATACTGTATGATAATCTCTTGTTCCAATTTTACATTTGATGTAAAGTACAGACCATGTTAATGTGGACAAGTATATGGTCAGTGAGACAGAGGCTGCCAATTCAATTCTTACTTCCTGTAACACACAGTATGAGAACAGACCAAGAAAGCTCAGGTTGTTTATGTTGTCATTTATCCTTTCGATACCTTTTGGTACCAAAAATGTTTTTTTTTCAATTGACAGGAGTCATCTTGTTGTAGAGTTTCCCCGGTCTGACTGACTGAGCAAACCCGCCAACAACAGACAAACAACTGTCCTTCCAGGGCTATCCCATACAGTAAACCCGATGTTACTTTGAGGTAGACAGCGGGTCGCCGGTGTGTGGGGGGAAGAGTGTTGTTTCACACGAATGCGGACTTGTTCTGTCCAACCCGGCCATCACAACAGGGCCGGGGGTTAAAGGGACGCAGATTTATGCATCACTGCCTGGCCAAAGCAACAGGGCAGAGAGACACATGGATACAGATTTATCCTTTCCTGCCCGAGCATCACAACAGGGTTGCGAGGCAAAGGTATTTACTGACTGGCCGTGACAACGTGACTGAGAAGCACAGGGATGGGAATATATGATTTTGTGCTGGTCCACCATAACGGGGCAAGGAGACAGGGATGCAGGTTTATGCTTTCCTGCCCGACCATCACAACGGGGCTGGGAGACACACGATGCAGATTTTTGCTGTACTGCACAACCACGATAATATGGCTGTTAGGCACGGGGATGGAGATTTATTTCTGTATTTATTTAATTATTTATTTTTTGCCTACCATCACAACAGGGCTGAAAGGAACAAGGATGTGGAGTTCATGGAGGTATAATAAGGGAGGAGTCGGCATGAAGTCACGTGACTTGAAGCCAGCGCACTGCAGCCCCCCTCTCTCCCCTTTGACTCAAACAAACGTCAGCTGAGAGTGGAACTTTTCATTATTTTTTTGTGTAAACACTCAACATGCCTGTTTGTTCAGCTTTTGAGTGTACGCAGGGGGATCGACGGGACTGTGTAACATTCCACAGGTAAAACTACTAGGTTAAATAAGGAAATAATTTCTTACTACTAGGTTAAATAAGGAAATGGTTTCTTACTGTGTCATGTTGGGTTCTTTTCCACGCATTTTCTTTTATTATTTATGGTCTAGTGATTTGATACTGATGTTTTTTTTAAGTCTTTAGCAACCTCCAATAATCTACATTCAGTTTAGATACCGGTGCTGATACAAAATATTCCAAATTATTGTGGGGGGGGGGGGAGTAAAGAATACCGACAAAGTGCTTCCCCATTGTGGCCGGTCGGCCAATAAGTAGGCTAGGCCTCGGATATACTTCAGTCTCAAACACCTAACCCACATAGCCTATCCCATATTAGCCATTGTAACCTAAGCAACCTAGCATAGCCTAACCTAATCACCTAATCCAGCGTAAAATAACTTAATCTAACCCACCTATCCCAGCCTGGCCTAGCTTATCTTAATCAGGACTAAATTAACCCATCTAACTTTACTTACTCCAAGCCAGCTTAACCTAACTTTACCTAACCCAATTCACCTAATCTGATCAAATCTTAGCCTAAGCTATTTAACTTCAGCTCATCCACTTGATTTAAAACGTATGTAATGTCTAATAATGACCAACTTTTTCATACTATAAGAGTTATTTTATATCAGTTATTGGCTTAATATAGACAAAACAACTAACAATGGTTTCTGTCTTGGCTATCCTTTATCAGTTGTATGCTGGGGATATTAGGATTACAACCTTGAGTAAATTTCATTGAGGTGGAATAGATAATTATAAGTAGCCTACATAAATTTGAAATCTAGTATACAATAGCAGTAGCCGCGCGCGCGCGCGCGTGTGTGTGTGTGTGTGTGTGTGTGTGTGTGTGTGTGTGTGTGTGTGTGTGTGTGTGTGTGTGTGTATTTTGGGCAGCCAAAACTACACATTCAAATCGCACCAAAATTGCCACAAAAATCGCACAATAATCGCTGATGGAAATAAACTTGGTCCCATCACGATTGAAAAACTTTTACTATATTTAATGAACGATCACGTTTTGACCAAACAACGCTGCTCCCGAAGCCCGGCATAGGATCTCCGTGGAATTTTTTGCCCAGAGGTAGAACTAAAATAAACTGTAGCAGTAGACATGTGCGTTGGACAACTTGGGTTCCATTCCCAAAGCTGCAAATAACACAATCAATTGGTTAGCTGCAAAAAATCCAAGTGACAACTTTACACTAGAACAGCATAATAAACGCGAGAGCCCTCCAGAGGAGCAAGTGCGAGGGGCCCAAAGAGCCCACGATCACTTCTTTAAACTATGGCGAAGTTAACTGAGCTGGAATCAATAAATTTTCTCTTGCAAATGAATTAGAATGGATGACTTAATTTCATTCTGGAATAGGATTTGACTTGGAGCAATCTGAATTGACCCCATATTTGGTACTCTCTTGACAAAAAACTTATTTGCTTGTATTTTACCTTGTAGGTTCCCAAGAGATGAAATTTTCCTTAGGAAGTGGATAGAGGGAACACATAGGAAGGACTTTAATCTTTCTAAATCAAGAGTTGTTTGTCCTCAACATTTTAAGAAAGAGGATTTTGACAGGACCACACCGAACCATGTTAAGGGAAGGTGTGATACCAAGTATGTTTGCTGGTTTTCCACCATATTTAGAGAAGAAAACTAAATTGCCCAGGAAAAGTCCAGACAAACAGGAGGTACCAACAGCACAGTCTGTTAAACTGGATTCAGTTAACAGCCGTAGAATTGTTAGTGTGGATACCAATACTGGTACTTCAGAAGGCACTAGTGATTGTTCCTTTCCTATGGATAAGTCTATAGATGAACCTTAAGCTCTCCTATGGTGTCCCCTGTGAGTCCTGAAAAGGCGAAATTGAAGAGAAAGTGAGCTGAAAATGAAGAAAGACTTGTAGCTTCCAAAAAATAAATTACAGTTTTACTTCAGTCATGACGAAGGCTCTTACAGAAAATGCATAATTACAGAATGTTATAGATGACTTGAGAAAAAATAATGTACTCAGTACGAACAGTTTAGGTGTATTGGAAAACTGTGCTGGGGGAGTGGCTGATCTTTTGAAAAGACAATTGGCAAAAAACTGCAATGTTTCTAGTCAATCCCTCTCCATCGCAGATGAAAACCTTAGATATCAAATAATACTACCATTTGTGATTATTATTGGCCAATATGATTCATATTTATCTATAGTCACTACAGTGTAATATGAGGTCAAAACAACAGATTGTTAGCGTTTCTTATAAGAAATATTAATGATTATATGTGGAGCAAACAAATCAAGAACTTTACATTTTCTAAGCATAGTGTGGTGCCTGGTGGGTTTTTCAGGGATCTGTATCTTTGACAAGGCATGTCTTTATATATACCTTGCATATCGAATAATATTTCTCCAAATTTGTGTGTGTGGTGAACACCAGAAAGAAATTAAGTGTAATAAGTTGCCTTGCTAAACCACAATGTTTTGAGTCAATCTCCCCCACCCTCCCGGGCCACTAAGCCGCGCCCACTGGCTTCATTTGCGCGGATAAAGGAAGACCGACATGCCGCCTCCTCCCTGTTATACGTCCATGGTGGAGTTATGCTTTCCTGCCAGCCATCACATCATGGCAGGGAGGCACAGGGTTGCGGATTTATGCCTCCCAAACAGGCCATCATAACAGGGTCGGAGGGTACAGGGATGCGGGTTTATGCTCTTCATCTTCTTCTGCTTCACTTTTTATTTATTTTTTAAATTTAACTAGTGATGATAATAATCATATCGTTAACTAGAAGCCAACTCATGATGGGATCTCACCACCCACGTAGCCGGAAAATTTTTCCTAGGAACATAATATTGCACCTCCTTTTCTGATCTGATGCAAATTCAGGATGTACAACACACAAGCAAAGCCAACCAGCCAACCTCACAACTAAAAACATTACCACTCCACTCGCTTCGCAATGCAGATGGTAAGCAAGTGGAGTGGTAATATTTTCATTCCAGTTATGAGGTTGGCTGGCTGGCCTTTGACAGCCATTTTGTTGACCTTGACCTTGACGCCAAGTGCCCATTTTCAAACTCGTCCAAGATACTGGTCATATCGCGATACCCAGAAAGTTTCATACCGAAACTCAAGCCTTTCATGAGATATCTTGTTTACCCACAAACAAAGCCAGCCAGCCAACCTCACAACTGAAAACATTACCACTCTGTTTGCTTTGCAACACAGGTGGTAAAAATGAGAAAATGAAAGTACAGGCAGGCTCCTGTTTATGACAAATATTTGTAAGACAAGTGATAAGAATACGGCATGCTTGGCTTTTCTGCCTCACTTTATCTGCGCAATGACGTGTGTAAGACAAGTGATAAGAATACAGCGTGCTTGGCTTTTCTGCCTCACTTTTGTCTGCGCAATGACATGTGGAATACAAACAAACTACAGATAAATTCGCAGCCATTCCTTAGGCTATGCCAGTGCCAGAAAGGTTTGCATATATTTACCAATTTTCCAAGTTATCATTCATTTCCTTTAATATTCCAGGCGATTATAATCGTATCATGGAATGATGTCTTGAATTCATAAGTTAGATGGAATATACAAACCCTAGATAGGTAATCTTGATTTTGTTACTATATTAGGTGACGTGGGGTCTGACGGACCCCACGGGGAAAAAAAAAAAAAAACTTCCGTTTGAGATATTTCAAAATGCTTCGATACACAAATAATTCAACCCCTTATCTTTAAATAGGGCCAGAAAAAATGAAGTTTAATTGAAAAAATATATATTTTTTTTAAGTTTATACAAAAATGATCAAATTTTAGGTATACAAATTTTGAAATCAAATCTTGCAAAATTGAAAAGTAATATCATGATTCCTTGGGTGGCCTGCAGTAGACCGATGTTGGGACCTTCTGTATACAAAAGGAGAAAGACAACAAATTGAAATAAAAAAATCACAAGAGGGCTCAACTGAGGTTACATTATAGGTAATCTGGGGTCTAACATACCCCAATGGCTCTATAGAGCAAAATCAGAGCCAGGTACAGCTATGACCCCATCATCCCCATGAAGAGCATCACTAGGCAGGAAGGTAATGAGACGGACAGATCTGTAGACCTTATGCTCATATTTTTAAAAATTAAATTTCGGGGACTGGGGTTTCTGAGACCCCACATTACCTATCTAGGGTTAAGCCAGTAAATACAACAATATTTTAAATATTTTGAACGTGTACCCTTTTGGTGGTATTATATGGAAGGCCCTTTCTCAGGGTTATAAACTTTTCTTTTGTATTCATGAATCTCCAAGTCTCTCTTAGTAAAAGAAGTAGCAATGGTTTATCTGACATCTCCAGTACAAAAGATTTGGGGTCATGTATATGAATGACAACCACACAGAGGAACTAAGTGCAGCATTTGGTGAAATAACTAGGCGGCGCCACCTTTTGGCCAAAAATTCGATTTGTATGACACTTTTAGCACATCGGCAAAATTGTTGCTAAATATTTCTTAGCAGGTTACCTTTTCAGAATTTATCACTCTTAAGTTACACATCTCGGGACAATTTGATTTCTGAGAGCCATATAGGTGGTGCCAATATGAGATTTAACCAACACTTCGAGTACACCAACCAAACTTGGGGAAAGTAGCCTTTGAATTATGCCAATTAAACGTCCCTTAGCTATTCCCCTCCTCATTCCCTTGAAAAGGTGGATAGTGGATAGCAGTAGATGGACTAATTCAAACTGTATTCAACAGGACTGACATATGCTTGAATCTGTAGCAACAATTCAAGAATTAGATTTAAGGGCAAATAATAGCAGGAAGGGAGAGGAGAGCATGAAGATGTGAACCAAGGCTAAGAGAGGCACGACCCAAAAATGGATGAGAACTGCAAGGTGAAAAGCTTGCTGGTGCGACGAAGGAATTCGAATGGGAGATATTAATATATATATATATATATATATATATATATATATATATATATATATATATATAGAGAGAGAGAGAGAGAGAGAGAGAGAGAGAGAGAGAGAGAGAGAGAGAGATATATGTATGTATCTATCTATCTATCTAACTATCTATCTATCTATCTATATACCGGGTGTATATATATATATATATATATATATATATATATATATATATATATACCGGGTATATATGTATATGTATATATATATAAAAATATATATATATATATAGCCCGACGCCCTAATCCCGCAAAGGGTGGCCGCAGACAAAACGCCCCCAGGTCGCTCTGTCACGCACCATTTGACTACCCTCCCCTCAACTTACCCCCCCCACCCTCAAATACCCCTCAACTCCATCCCTTCACCTCATCCTCGGTCTACCCCTCCCTCTCCCTCCCTCCACCTCACCTACATACACCCTCTTAATCAGTCTTTTATTCTCTATTCTCTCCACATGTCCAAACCACCTCAGTGTCTTTCTCCTAATCTTCTCAACCACATCCACATCCACCCCACAACGTTCCTTCACTTCTTCATTCGTCAACCTGTCCCTCCACGTCACTCAACATGCTCCTCTCAAGTAACTCATTTCCACTGCTCACACCCTTGACTTGTTCCCTTCTTGCAAGGTCCACGCCTCGCTTCCATACGTCAGGGTAGGGATCACAATACTATCATGCATTGACTTCTTAACTTCCATACTCACCTCCCTATTTCTCATCACTGCTTTCAGTGTACCAACAACCTTCCATCCCTGCTGTACCCTTTCACGCACTTCATCCCCCAAAGTTCCATCCTTACTCATCACACTACCCAAGTACTTGAATGCACTCACATTCTCTATATACCCTCACCATATATATATATATATATATATATATATATATATATATTGTTACGGTGGCGCCAGCCCGGGGCTATTACAAAAAAGACAACAAGTCAGCCTTAGATGATCGGCCTCCACTGCGTTGCAAAAATAACGCAGACCCCGGCACTGACACTCCGCAAACTAGAGAAAAACTGCGCAACGGAAAAGTACTTACTTAAGAACGCAACACTCTGTACTGTGATAATAAAACGGAACAGCCTACCTATAGATCTAGCCTACTATCGTCACTACCGGAAGTAATACCGCCCGAGACAGTATACAGGAACACCTCCCACTTACTTCCGGTGATGACGACTTTCTACTTAACCCGTGTCCACGGGGGAACGCAGTTAATAGCTCACGATGGTTCTCACTAGCCTTGAGCAAAGAGATGGGATTAACTGTGTAGGGGTTAGGGGTGTGTGTGTGTGTATGTACGTGTGTTGGGGAACGTTAACAAAGGCAGCGAGAGACTACGGTGAGCTAGACTGGCCCTCCAAAGACAACAAGGTCACAAAAACAAATAAAATATCTACTTCCCTCAGTCAGCAACAAAAAGAATAAAAATAAACTTAAATGAAAACGCCAGCTCGGCATAAAAATGACTGGGGAGAGAGAGAGTGTGCACACACACGCACGATACGGAAGCTTAGCTGGGAAGAGACTGCCTCTGATCAAGGCTTGTGCACGGCCAAGCGCAAATGCATAATCAAATTAATTAATAAGAACTTATATTCGTGCCCCTCTCTCTACAATAAACTGGTACTTCTAATGCAAGCAAAATCATTAAATATACTGGTAGCTCACATAAGACAATCAAAATAATCAAATGCATACTCAGCATGGTATTAAATAAAATTGCCCTCAGTGGCAGGAACGAAAGAAACAAAAGAACTTGTAACACTCGCTAATGTAAACTCCGCGAATGACACGGATACATACTGCATAATCCCCTAGCCCAGCTGTAATGGCTGCATCCGTGGGAACGAAAAGGCGGACAACGTAACACGCCCTTCCCCAAGGGAAAATTTTGAGCCCTGGATCAAAATTTTCGAATCAAGACCCATCTTGTCCACGGAGTCATCGACCCGAGGTAAAGGATAAGCATCGGTCTTAGACAGTGAATTAACTTTCCGGAAGTCCACACACAACCTAACCTTCCCATCTGGCTTCGGCTGCAAGGTAACTGGTGAACTCCACTCACTGAAACTCCTCTTGATCAATCCATGGTCCAACATATACTTGATCTCATTATCGAGAGCTTTCTGTCTGATAGGGTTGATGCGGTAAGGAGCTAATTTTACAGGCTTACTATCCCCAACGTCAATGTCATGAGTAGCCCAAGTTGTCAATCCCGGTGAATCTCCAAAAACTTTCGGATGTTTCCATAATCTGTTGCACAGCTCTTCTCGCTTTACTGGCTCAAGGTGTCGCAATTTCTCCACCAGAGCTGCATAACCATTGCCCTCCCATAGGTCAGCTGGTAACATCTCACCACGACTAAGCACTTCCTCCTGCTCCTCCAACTCACTACCAACCGCCAAAACTACAGGAGCGCTCTTATCCCTGGTTCCCTCAACGTCCACTCCAAAGTCACCTTCCAGGGACTGTGGCTGTAACCCTGGTCCACTACTCACATCACCGGCACCAACAGCTCCCTCCACAGCACGTTCCCTTGATGCCACGTCCTCCCTTCCCCGTCCTTCACATCCCAGGTGAGAGACATCAGCAGTCATCCCACAATGAGAATCAACTGGGCGGTAGTATTGCTTCAACAGATTAATGTGGCACAACTGAGTACTCTTCCGCCTATCTGGGGTAACAATTAGATAGTCAAGTTCCCCAACTCTCTTCTTCACAATATAAGGACCACTGAATCTAGCCGCCAGAGGTTTTCCTTGCATGGGCAGCAGTGCCAAAACTTCATCTCCTTGCTTAAACTCACGACTTCTGACCTTCTTATCGTAATGAGCCTTCATTTTCACTTGAGCCCTGATTAGATTGTCACGGGCAAGCTCTAAAGCGCAATGCAGTCTCTCCCGAGTGCTGCAGACATAGTCAAGCAGGGATTCCTGGTTGCCAGATTTGTTGTTACTCCAGGCCTCTCGCACCACATCCAAGGGACCACGAACTCTGTGCCCAAACACTAACTCATTGGGTGAAAACCCTAACGACTCAGTTGGTACCTCTTTCACTGCAAACATAACAAAGGGTACCGCTAGGTCCCAATCCTTTCCACTATCATAGCAGAAGCTGCGCAGCATGGTCTTTAAGGTCTGATGATGCCTCTCCAGAGCACCTTGTGACTGCGGATGGTAGGCACTGGACAAAATGTGTTTGATGCCCAACTCTGTCATTGTCTGCTTAAACAAATTAGATGTAAAATTCACTCCACGGTCTGACTGCAACTCCTTGGGCAGGCCAAAATGAGTAAAGAACAGGATAAGTTGCTTGACTACTGACTTCGCCTGCATGCTTCTGATTGGTATAGCCTCTGGGTATCGCGTTGTAACATCCATTATGGTTAACAAATACTTGTTTCCAGCAGAAGTAGGAGGTAAAGGGCCCACGATATCAATGATTACCCGGGTAAACGGAGGTTCAACTGCAGGAATGGGAATCAAAGGGGCCACAGGAAGAACTTGATTAGGCTTGCCCACTATCTGACACGTGTGACAGCTCTTGATGTACGCAGCAACTTGTCCCGGCATACTTGGCCACCAAAAATTATATCTTAAGCGCTGCACTGTCTTTCTGTTTCCCAAGTGACCCGCTAAAGGTCCCTCATGTGCTAACTGTATTAACGGCACCCTATACTGCACAGGCACCACCACCTGCACTAACTCACCCACTCCTCCATCCATCGTGGCGCCAGTGGGCGTCCATCGGCGATGTAAAACATTGTCTTTAATCAGGAACTCCTCCTTACCACACTCCATACTTCTTTCTTCCCCTACTCAAGCAAACAAGGGCTTTAATGTTACATCCTCCTGTTGCTTCAACCTCAATTCTGCTGGCCCAACATCCGCCAGCTCTACTGAGGACTGAGATAAGGGACTGGTCGGGACACTGGATTGCGAAGGGCGATCAATCTCAGCGTCACCTCTAGTACACTCGACAGGGGGAGGAATGTCAGACTCCACACTGACATCATCATCACCTCTACCCTCAACAGTGACACTCTGTTCCTCAGGCGCGTTTGACGGTGGTCCTGCATCCCCGCAGTCGACCCCAGCGTCCTGAAATTCTCCTAATTCAGTCGATGGGCTGGGTTCAGTCTCCACACAGACACACTCAGCACCACCTCTAGTGTCCTGAGTGGGAAGTGGGGCGGCACCCATGCATGCATTCCCACTCTCCTCACCCACCACAGCAACACTCTGCTCACTAGGTTCCTCCATTGGTGGCCCTGCCTCACCACAGTCGACCCCAAGAACCTGTGACTTCACCAGTTCTTCCTCCCGGGCTGCAACCTGTGCCATAGATCGTGTAATTGCACAGACCGGGAACATGGCTTCCACTTCTGCATCAACTTCAATACCAATTTCTGGGGCGTCAAAACACTTCTCTGCCACAACAACTGGTGGGGGAAGAGATGGACATACTTTCTCCCCAGCCAGGTCGTTCCCCAGCAGAAAATCAATCCCCTCTACTGGCATTACATCAGCAACAGCTACTTGAGCTGCAGCCTGAACAATGGGGCAATCGAGTTCCAAATGAACATAATCATAGTATTCATCTGAGTTCATGCCTCTACACAGCACATACTTCCCTGAGTTTACAGGCCCTCCAGTCACGTTTCTGCACACAGACTGTTGTGCACAGGTATCACGAGCCACAGTAACTGGATAACTGATCCCATGAATTTTCACTGTGCCGTGACATATAAAAGGTTTACACCAGTCTAGGGACGATTTCTGAGGCAGTTCATCCGGAGGTGGCGTAGCATGTTGGGTAACTTTTTCAGCCTGAGCTGGCAGCGAGCACAGCCGGCTGCACTCCAGCTTTCCACAGACTTCTCCCTCACCGTTACCACTCTCCCAACTCCTCTCGTTCACCTGACTCGAACCTATAACTAGTGCCACTGGTTTGGCATTTTGGGAGGCCTTCCACTTAGGGCAGTTAGGCTTGATGTGCCCACTCTGTTTGCAAAAGTAACAAAGTAGCTTCGAACTGGATACAGGGCTCTTTCTCCCTGAATTCTTTTTCTCCTCTGAACTTCCCTTGGACTGATTCACGGGAGATTTATCCCAGGCAGGGCCACTCACAGTCCTCTCCCTGGAATACTGAAAATTAGCATACTTGACCCCCATACTCCGCATAAGGCAAACACCCGGTCATCAGCCCACGTCGCTGCTTCCTTCACGGTCTTGAATCTCTTCTCCTAATTTTAACACCAATTTCTTTGTCAGCCATGTTGGTAAAATGTTCCATCAAAAGCAGTTCACGCATCTCTCGTTATACCTAAGTGGCGCTCTCACTCAGCAACCACTCGTCTAACCTCTCCTCCAGATACCTGGCATAGGCCATATAGGTGTCAGCAGGCCTTTTCCGAGCACCACGGAACAACAACCGATAAGCCTCTGGTCTAAGTTCATATGCCTTCAGGATGGCTGTTTTAAATTCATCATAATCATCTACATCCTCAGGGCTCAACCTATTATACACTTCCAAGGCTTTTCCCTTCAGCACATTAGATACCAACCCCACCCAGCGCTGCCTGGGCCACTCAAACTCCCTAGCCTTCTTCTCAAACCTGACAAACCATTCTGTCACCTTCAACTCATCAAATGCTGGCACTAATTTTAGACTCCTTGAGAACCAACTCTCCCTATCCTCTGCGCGGCCTGAGGTTTGGGTATCTGAAGTTGGTCTATTAGCAGTCACCTCCAAGCGAGTCTTCTCCAGCTCAAATCGCATTTTTTCACGCTGCAACTCCATCTCCTCTTTTGCACGCTGCATCTCCATCTCCCTCTTCTTTTGCACGCTGCATCTCCATCTTTTAACTCCAACTGCAACTGAGCCTCCGGTGACAAGACTCCAGGGTATATGGGAGTGGAATGAACAGCTCCAGGAAAGCACCAGACATACCCGGGGGAACTGCTCTAAACTGGCTCGGCGGCATCATAGATGGTAATAGTGGGAGTAGCGAAACGAGGCAACTCAGCACCATAGTCAAACTCAGGGCTCACACGAGGAGTACCTTTGCTATGTGCCTCTCGTTGTTCCATATTTTCCATATCCACAGGTGACTCAGCACGTACGCGATCTGGTGTAGACACGCGTGACTCCATGGCGACAAATCAATGGCAGTACTGAATAATGAAATACTAATGCTGACTGAGAAACTACAAACACATCAACTTCACCTCAAAGCACAGAGAACGCCAAGGTAACGATATCCTAGCAAGAAAAAGGCACTGTTAGGATATCCTGATGCGAGGTCGCCACTGTTACGGTGGCGCCAGCCCGGGGCTATTACAAAAAAGACAAGAAGTCAGCCTTAGATGATCGGCCTCCACTGCGTTGCAAAAATAACGCAGACCCCGGCACTGACACTCCGCAAACTAGAGAAAAACTGCGCAACGGAAAAGTACTTACTTAAGAACGCAACACTCTGTACTGTGATAATAAAACGGAACAGCCTACCTATAGATCTAGCCTACTATCGTCACTACCGGAAGTAATACCGCCCGAGACAGTATACAGGAACACCTCCCACTTACTTCCGGTGATGACGACTTTCTACTTAACCCGTGTCCACGGGGGAACGCAGTTAATAGCTCACGATGGTTCTCACTAGCCTTGAGCAAAGAGATGGGATTAACTGTGTAGGGGTTAGGGGTGTGTGTGTGTGTGTATGTACGTGTGTTGGGGAACGTTAACAAAGGCAGCGAGAGACTACGGTGAGCTAGACTGGCCCTCCAAAGACAACAAGATCACAAAAACAAATAAAATATCTACTTCCCTCAGTCAGCAACAAAAAGAATAAAAATAAACTTAAATGAAAACGCCAGCTCGGCATAAAAATGACTGGGGAGAGAGAGAGTGTGCACACACGCACGATACGGAAGCTAGCTGGGAAGAGACTGCCTCTGATCAAGGCTCGCGCACGGCCAAGCGCGAACGCATAATCAAATTAATTAATAAGAACTTATATTCGTGCCCCTCTCTCTCTCTACAATAAACTGGTACTTCTAATGCAAGCAAAATCATTAAATATACTGGTAGCTCACATAAGACAATCAAAATAATCAAATGCATACTCAGCATGGTATTAAATAAAATTGCCCTCAGTGGCAGGAACGAAAGAAACAAAAGAACTTGTAACACTCGCTAATGTAAACTCCGCGAATGACACGGATACATACTGCATAATCCCCTAGCCCAGCTGTAATGGCTGCATCCGTGGGAACGGAAAGGCGGACAACGTAACAATATATATATATATATATATATATATATATATATATATATATATATCGCCATTTCACTGCCATGCTCCGAGCTCACACATCCCCTCTCTCATACACACCTCTCCACTCCATCCCTCCATCTCATCCTTGGCCTCCCGCTCCCTTTCCTCCCTCCACCTCACTCACATACACCCTCCTAGTCAGGCTGTCACTCTCCATCCTCTCCACATGGCCAAACCAGTTGAATATCTTTCTTCTAACACTTCCTATCACATCCACATCCACACCACAACGCTCCTTCACTTCCTCATTTGTAAGTCTGTCTCTCCATGTGACTCTACATGCTCCTCTGAAATAATTCATTTCCACTGCTCCCACTCTTCACGTATGTCCCTCTAACAAGGTCCAAGCTTCACTTCCATATGTTAGAGTTGGTATCACAATAGTGTCATGTAACTTTTTCACTTCCATGCCCACTTCCCTGTTTCTTATCACTGCTTTCAAGGAACCAGCAACCTTTCTTCCTTGTTGTACCTTTTCAAGCACTTCACCCTCTAAACCTCCATCCTTACTCATCACACTACCCAAGTACTCAAACGCACTCACATTTTCCATTTCTTCCTCATCCAACCTCACTGTACATTCACTGACGTTACTTCTCTTGACGACCATAATTTTACACTTCCCTACATTCACCTTTAGATTCCGTTTCTTACACACTTTCCCAAACTCGTCCATCAACCCTTGCAGCTCCCCTTCGTCTTCATTTAACACAGTATCATCTGCAAACATGAGTACAGGGAGTTTCCAAACACTGCCCTCTCTCACTAGGGCCACTCCAACATCCACAGCCCTACTTTGTATCTCTTTTATAACCCCACCCATATACAGACTGAACAACCATGGAGACATGACACATCCCTGTTGCAATCCAACCTTCAAATAGAAAAATTCACTCAATTCACTATCGACACGCACTGCAGCCTTAGCACCCTCATACATACTCTTCACGGCATTCAACAACCTCCCATCTCCTCCATATATTCTTATTACTTTCCAAAATCCTTGTCTATCCACCCTGTCAAATGCTTTCTCCAGATCCATGAAGGCCGCATACAACTCATTTCCCTTCTCTAGAAACTTTTCCACTAAATATCTAAGAATGAATATCTCATCTACCCAACCTCTTCCCTTCCTAAAACCTCCCTGTTCTTCTCCAACTAATTCCTCTGTTATTTCCTTAACTCTGTCAATAAGGATCCTACCATATACTTTTCCTGTTACACTATGAAGACAAATGCCCCTATGATTACCACATACTTCTTTTTCCCCTTTCCCTTTGTGCAGGGGAATAATTATACCTGACTTCTAATCCTCCAGGACTCTACCCTCCTCCCAGGCCTATCTGCACATCTTCCGCATCCATTCTACTACTATCTCTCCCCCAATCTTCAGCATTTCACCACACCTTCCATCAATTCCTGGGGCTTTCCCCATTTTAACTTTCCTCATTGCTTCCACAACTTCCATCCTACTGATTTTTTTTTTCTCTTCTCACATCCCTCCTTCTCCCAGCCATTCCCCAGCCACATACACTCGCATTACTTTCATTTCTATTTTCAACAATTCCATAAAGTGTTCTGTCCATCTGCTCACTTTTTCCCCTTTCTCCACTAGTACTCTACCATTTTTATCTTTCCCCAACTAACTTCTTTGGCACCCTGTCTAATTCCCTTTACCTCATTTCAGAATATTTTCTCACATTCCCTCCACTTTACATTCATATTCCTTCCAAATTCCTTAACCACTCTCTTCTTTCTCTTACTAATCTTTTAACGTCTCGCTTCTTCTCTACATAATTATAACTCTCTCTTCCGACTCTCAGCTTCTTCCACACCCCTGTTTCCCATCCACTCACTATATGCTTTCTACGCGAGGTTTCTGTCCACGCTGAGCTGGTCTTAGGACACCTGCGTTATCATTTGACAGATGTACCGCCACAGCCTCTTTCACCTCTTCATTCTACCATGCTGTTCCCTGCACCCCTTTTCGTCTTCTCTTCACCCCTACCTCACATGCTGCACAGATTTCTTCTGTGAATATCTTGCACACACCTTCCACGTCCCCCTTCTGTCCAGTTCATATTTACCCAGTTGCTCCTCCTCTTCCCTCATATATTCTGCCTTTTTTCCATTCTATTGTAACCTTTCCACTCTCCTTGTATGAACTACTTCCTCCTGTCCTTCCCTTCTTCCATTTCTCCATTTCATTGGACCTTGATTCTGACCACCACTAAGTCCACTACCCAACCACTACTGTATACTTTTGCATCCATTACATACCTTCTCGTCCTGTCATCCACACACACACATAATCAATCATTGCCTTCCATTCATTCAGGTCAACACCCACCTTTCTCATCACTCACGACATATAACCTACCTATGGATCATTTTGTGCTGGAAGAGGTATTGGTTAGCAATAACACCCTTACGGCACAAATGTCCATTAAAGCATTGCCATTCTCATCCATCTCAGCAGGCACACCCCACTCACCATCTATTCCATTCATCTTCACATTCCCTATTTTTCCATTCATATCTCCAGTCAAAAACACTCTCATTCCTTTCAAACTTTTCCATGCATGCTTCCACATTTGTCCAGAACTCTTCTCTTACTCTGCTTGCACAATCTTGCGTTGGCGCATACACGCACACAATCGCCCACAGTTGTAGTCCAACTTTAAATCTTACCCACACAATCCTTGAGCCAGCCGATCCATACTCTTTTATATTCTCCTTCCATCTGTTACTCATAACAGTACACACTACCTTCTTTTGCCCTCTCATTCTCACCTACTCCCGCGCATATACCCCATCCATACTCCCATTCTCTCTCACTCTCACCTCCACATTTAGTTTCAGTTATTCCACATACATCCACTTTCTCACCTTCAAGCACCTGGACAATCTTTCTTTCACCTCATCATTTGGACCCCCTTACATTCCATGTAGCTATCCGTACCGTGTCCTTTGTTTCGTCTTTGGTATATATATATATATATATATATATATATATATATATATATATATATATATATATATACAGTGGTTCTTACATTGCGCCTCAGGCATGGAATATCATCTTTGCTGCGAGCACAGCTTAGGTTCGTTGTGAGAGGAAGGCAGACAACTTCGGGTGCTTCATGACTTTACCAATCATCCGTCACCACCAAACGAAAAATTACCAACTTAAAGTCAAAAGGTTGTTCTACATGAATTATCCAACTTTTTGATCAGTGATTGAGCTCTTCAACGTCTTACATTTCTTTTTAACCACATTAATTCCTAAAGGTCATTTTCAGTTCATTCATAACGTCCCTTGATGAACCAGTCATCTTAGAAAACAATTTTCAAGGTGGAGTGGATGGATGAGGCCTTCATCAGTATTTTCAACTATATAGTTCTTTCAAAGTTAATAAAATGATTTGACAGTAGTTGAAATAAAATGAAAAAGACGTCCTTCGAATAGTGGGGTTATAGTTCTCATGTGCAGTAATAGCTGATATGATTCTCTACTTCACCTGCAAAATTGGAAACTGATATTTTCAACACAGCGCTTCATCATTTCTGTTCACTTATTTGCTCTCTAATTCTCATTATCTTTTCGTTCGTCTTTCATATTCCTCCCTCATCTCATCCATCCCACGCTGACCCTCCCTCCATACTTTGCGTTAAGGCCTACCCTCTCTCTCTCTCACAGTTTCCCAGACACCCCTCTCTCTCTCTCTCTCTCTCTCTCTCTCTCTCTCTCTCTCTCTCTCTCATTTCCTCCGTCATCGAGTATCTTCACGCCTACCCCTCCCCCCTCCTTCTCTCTATTTTCCTTCCATCATAAATCATCCAGAGATTTCTTAAAGGACATTATTGACCACCATAGGCCCCAACTCCCTCACCCTCTTCCTCCCATTTTTCTCCTCTCTCTCTCTCTCTCTCTCTCTCTCTCTCTCTCTCTCTGCATCAACCAGCTACTTCTAAGCACTCTACTCTTTTCAAAATTATGCTTTGCTTCCGGATTTTCTGTACAACTTTCCTATCTTCACACTCTACTCTTCTCTCTCCCAGTCATTCTTTCTTTACTTTCACGTGATGTTTTCTCTCACTGTTGTCTTTGTGTTTCTCTCCCTTCCTTTCCTTCTTTCTCCATTGCCTGGTTCCCTCTTTCTCTTCCTGTTTTTGTCTCTCCTCTTCATTTTTTCTTCTCTAATACCTTTCTCTGCCCTTTTTTTTTTCTCTCATCTTTAATTCACTGGTGTATTTTCTACTCATTTCTCTCCCCCTTATTCATCTTCATTCCTGGCTATTTTCTTCTGAATTATTTAGTTATTCTCTCAGATATCCCGTCAAATCACTAAAAGTCAAGGTATTTATTAACGAGTAGGTGTGTATGTACTGGTGTGTATTGAGAGAGACTGTGTATGTATGTACGAGTATGTCAACAAAATATCTTATGAACACATGACCCAGCTTCGATCAAATCAGGCACATGCTTTGTGAGCCGATCTGAGATCTTATTCGATTTTGTTGTACACAAAATTTAGGATGTGGAAAATATCTAACGTACGAATCGATCAAAATAAAAATGTTCATGTGTGTTGCCTAGAGGTATTGTAAGAAGTGACTCCAGTTTGGTGCAGGCCGATCAGAAGTGAAGGTCACTGGACAACGTTGAATTCCATGCGAGGAGTTGCTACGCACCCTCAGCACAACCTCTTATTTCCTTTGCCTTTTCTTTTAATTACTGAGTTATCTTTAGCACCTATCAGGGCAAAGAAACGGTGTGTTTACCTCGCTGTGTCACTGCGCAGTTTTAACGGATTTGTTCCAGATCTTATGAGGGTACACTGAGGGGTGGAGGGTGTACGTACATACTGGACAGAAACACACCCAAAAAGACATTAAAAGCTACTAAATTCAGTCGACCATCGTGCGGAATAACCGTTAATAAGACGCAGAGGAGTAGCGCAGAGTACTGGACAGTAACTGTACTGGAATGCCATGTGAGCAAGAGGAGTGTCATAAGTGCTTCATCAACATTTGTTTCCTCGCCCATAAAAGAGAGAGAGAGAGAGAGAGAGAGAGAGAGAGAGAGACTGCAGGGGTTGGTACGGTTTTCAAATATGGCTTTATTCATTTTTACTACCAGGTATCTAGCATCATTTCATTTCCTCATTATTCTGCTTCTCTCTCCCTCTTCTTCCTTTTGTTTCACCTGCCTTTCTTTCCTCTTCCTCTTTTCTTCCACTTATTCTTCCTTCACAGCTCCTCTTCCCCTCTCCTATATGCCTTCATTATTTTTTTTTACTTGTCCCTTTCCTTCTCTCTCTCTCTCTCTCTCTCTCTCTCTCTCTCTTTCTCTCAGCGAATAAAGTATGCAGAGTATTCCTAAGTGCCTCTCTCCTCCTCCCTTCATTTTTTCCTTACTCTCGTATTTTATTCTCCCACCCTCTCAGAGTCCCTCTCAAGCTCGCTAATTCACACACACACACACACACACACACACACACACACACACACACACACACACACACACACACACACACACACGCACACACGGTTTGTTTTTTTCCTGCTCGCTCTCTCTCTCTCTCTCTCTCTCTCTCTCTCTCTCTCTCTCTCTCTCTCTCAACACACACACACACACACACACACACACACACACACACTTCTCTTCCTGTTACTTGTCACACTTTGTTTCACGCGTTGTCCTCCCGTTCCACATACCCGATCGTTCCTCTCTTCCTCCACTACACATACCCTATTCCCCTCTCTCTCCCTCCCGTACACGTACCTTATCCTCTCAGTATCCCTCTCCAAAAGCATGCCACATCCTCTCTTTCTCGCTCCTGCTATGCATACCTCATCCTACCTCTCCCTGCAAAACTACCCATGCCCATCCCCCCTCTCTCCCTCCTTCTACACTACACATACCCCATCTTCCCCTTCTCCCTCCCTTTACAGATACCCCAACATTTCTTTCTATTATACCCTTTCACATACAGGATCACCCGTCTCTCCCTCCTCTTTCACTACGCCATCATCCCTCTCTATAATTATTTCCCCATACAAATACCCTTTTTTCCCTCTGTCTCTTACACATAGCCTACCCTATCACCCCTCTCAGTGTCCCCTGTCACATACCCCATCATCACTACTTTCCCCCCCTACACGTATCCCTTTCACAATCTCTCACTCCCCCTCCATATGGTCCATCCCCCCCCTCTCCATCTGCTTCAGACTTTAGAAAACATTTGCTGGGTGCAGGTTAAATGTTGGACTGCAGGGAAATGTATGTACAGATGAGGTAGCAAGGTCAGCAGCTGCCACTGTATCACGCCTCTTCTGTCCTAGGGTCCTTGCGTGCTTGGGTTATATATCCTGCTCCAAGCAAGCTTCTTGAGGTGACGACTGTAGTTAGTCCATGGACCTATACTGCCATGCTCCATTACCGGTATGTTGTCTCGACCCACCTAACGATCTGTCAGTCATGCCTGGCGCATCGTCTTCTCCTAGAAGGGAAGACCCTTCCTTACTGTGAAAACTGTCTGTTCCTAGTGACTGCAGCACCTCTTATGTCCCAATGTAGGGATGTTCGCTGTCGATACCTTTCCAGGTTTAAGGCAGGAGTCGGGTCTTACTTTTTCTCCTCAGTCCTTGGAGAGGAGGCGTTTATGATGGATGGAGGCATCTTCTCGTTTGCAGAGGAAGCAGGCTTCCTTAACCAGCTTTAGTTTTTTAAGCATATTTTAGCTTTAACTGTTTTATGCATAGTTTCATGACATGTCCTTGGCGTTTCGTATGGATTTCTGTGTTGGATGAATTTTTATTTTTTAATCATTATTTTTTATGTATATATGTTGGTACATAAATTTTCCTTTTTCTGCTTTTCTTCTTGTTGTACGGCGACAATAACCTTTCCTGTTAGGTGGCATGATCTCTTTAACGTAATCAGTATCTCTTTTTCTCACTTCCTTTCCACATAGTCCCATCTCTTCCTTCCGCTCTCATCCTCCACTACCCATTTCTGTCAGCTCCCCTTCCCTCAAAATCTCTCTCTTCTTCTTTGCCTGCCATGTTAGTTCTGTCCGTTTTCCTCTCTAGTACTTTACCTGGAGACCTTTCCTGCATCTCCTCCTACTCCTCTGTTTCTTCCCCTCTCCACCACCACCTATCCACAACCCCGAGAATACAATAAAGTAATGATACAGTACAGTAATACGGTAATACAGCACCAGTTGGCTGCCACTTCTGAGCCAGTTGTTGCGCCCCGATGCCGGATATTGCGTGGAACCTCCGGTCACTTCCCGTTTGGGTGCCTGATTTTGCATAGTTTCGCCGAATATTGCTTTAATAGAGCCCAGACGGCAGTGCCTGAATTGCTATGACAGATTATTGAGAGTTTACTGTATAATGAAACATTTTCTTCCCAGAAGAGAATATATTTATAGATATTCTGTAAAGCTATTCTCCATATCATTTGAAGCTACACAAAGGTACTGTGTAACTAGAGCAAATTTTATCGAATTTTATGAAACATATTGGAGGGGTTAATGATCTGCCACTCGGTTGACCTACTATTTTAGAGAAAAATCGGTCAAAGATGAAGCTCAAGAGGCTAAGTCAAATCCTAGCTTACCAAGGTCAATTTCCAATTTTTTTTCCACTTTTGACCAAACTTGTGGAAGAGATGAGAGTAAGGCAAGAGCAAAAGGATTTGATTTTGAAAACAACCAATCAACGGTTAAGGTCACAGGGCAAGGGCAAGTTTCGACCTGAGTGTCTGTGTGTTAATAAAATAACTAGATAGTTTTCGTTTGTTTTCATACCAACAGGTTGACCAATTGTATTTTATGATATCATACTAAAATCAAAATGACTGGACAACGCCATCTTAAGTAGTTTTTATCCAGTATATGCCAATCGTCGTGAAAGACGTCAACGAAAGGCACGGAAAACTAATTTTGATTTGTAGAACAGTTACTCAAAGTTTAAGTCAAAAGAAACGGTCAAATGTCAAGGCTACAGAGCAAGATCAACTCAAATAGTTTTGATCAGCTCTAGACCAAAAGTATTACCATAAGTCAAGGATATGTATGTCGCTTCTGACACCAAACGGTAGAAGTTTAGGGTCGCAGGATAACGACAGTTTATTGCCTTGTGTGATGCATTTTCTGGATGTTATTTCTTTTTCTTTCAGTATTTTCTCCTCTTTCTTTTTACCGCCTCGTGGTTTCTTCTCTATTTGCTCCCCGTCTTCTCTCTTCCTTCGTGCTCCCCATCTCACTGTGCAAACCTCTTTTCCTCGTTTTTTCATGGCTGTCGTGCTCACTCCTTTATTCTTCTTAGCTTGTTCCGATTCTTTTTCTTCTCCCATCCTCTTCTACACTTTTCAGTCCTCTTCTCTTTTCTAGCTCCAGCACTTCCCTCTCTGTCTCACTTATTTGACATATGTCTCCTATTTTTTGTTTTTTCTGCATAGCTTTCTCTTTGCTTTCTTTCTGTATATCCTTTCCTCTTCCTTTTCTGTTTTCTTCTCCCTCCTCTGATTTTTTTTTCTCCTTTCTTCCCTCCCTCTTTCTCGCTTCCCCTATTATTCCCCTCTTTCCTTCCCTTTATTTTGTTTTCCTTCCATCCCTACTTCATTTCCACATCTGCTGCTTGTCTTCCTTTTTATTCCCTCTCCTTCTGACTCTTCCTTATTTTTTCTTTCCTGTTCATTCCTCCCTTCCTCCATTCTTCTCTCAATTTCTTTCACTTTCCCCCCTTCCGTTTTAATTTCGTTCCTTTCTCCTTCTCTTCTAACTTTTCTTTCCCTCTCTGCTGTCGTCCACCCCATTTTCATTCCAATAATTCTTTTCCCTCTCTCACTACGTCCTGTCTGTCCCTTTCTCTCTCTCACCAACTTTTCTCTTCCTTCCTTGCTCCCTATCTTCCAACTTTCTCTCCCTTCCTTCCTCCCTCTTTCCAACCTTTCTCTCTCTTACTCCCTTCCTCTCCGCAGCCTTTTTCTTCCTTCCTTTCTATATCTGTTAAGTCTTTCTCTCTTTTTTTGTTCCTCCATCTTTTCCTTTCCTTTATCCCTCCGTTCTTCCTGCTCTCTTTTCCCATCTTATTCTTCCATTCCTGGAATCTTTCCCTCCACTAACCCTTACCCTGAAACCTTCTGTTCATTCCTTCCCCACTCTTCCCAATCTTTTGCTCCCTCTGCCTTCCACGCAGAACAAGTCAGTGATACTTTTCCCTTGAAGCCTGCCACCTGAGACGAAGGGAAGGAGGGAGGCGAGTGAAAGAAAAGAAGAATGGGTTAGAAAGAAGGAGGGAAAGGAGTTGCGAAAAGAAGATGCGTGAGTGGAGAGAAGAAGCGAAAGAACACGACAAAAATTGAGAAGGAAGGAGAAAAGGTGGGATCTAGAAAGACAGATCCTTGGAGGCGGAGAAATACAGAGGAAAGGAAGGAAAGAACAGAATAATAAGAGAGAGAGAGAGAGAGAGAGAGAGAGAGAGAGGGTAAGAACAAATAAGAGAAATACTGATGAAAAAGTGAGGAGAGAAGAAACGGAAACTGAGAGGAAGAAAACACGTGGGTGAAGAAATGGAACAATATTATAGGCGTTACACAAGGACTGAAGCGCGCACGCACACACACACACACACACACACACACACACACACACACACACACACACACACACACACACACACACACACACACACACACACACACTCTCTCTCTCTCTCTCTCTCTCTCTCTCTCTCTCTCACACACACACACACACACACACACACACACACACACACACACAGAACTTTAAGCTGTCCTTTTACCACAGAGGACGACGGCTATTATACTCACTAATATTGTGTGTTTTTCGTCTTTGGTGTCAATGTGTGTGACCGTGTAAACCAATTATTCTCGATCCGCAGACTTTGCCACACAAGCGGCATGTCATTTCCGGGTTTGCTGGCAGAACTTTGTTTTGGTTGTGCCTCCATTTATGCTTTTCTCTGGCCAGATTCCCAGTTTCCTCTAGATGAATGGTTCCGTCACTGAAGAGGGCTCGCCAGTTTATTTTTATTTATTTTTAGTTTTTGTCAGAGGCATTGGTTTCAAGATCTTTTGGTAAAATATTGCATTTCTTAATAGTTGACTTTATATGATCTTCAAATGTCTTCTGTTCCCTTGGATTGCAACATGCTGCATGGAGTTGGCCATATAGAACCTGGCGAGGAAGTCGGTGCTTAGGCATGCAGAACGCGTGTTCGACCCATTTGAGCTGTTTGTTTTAGCCAACATAGTTTCTTTGCTGATTGGCTTTGTCCTCTGAAGAATATGTGAGTGGGGGACTTTATCCTCCTGTGTGAGTCCTAGGATGTGGTGTAAACAATGGATATGAAAAGACTCTAGCTTTGATGTGACGCTGGTAAGTATGCCAGGATTCAGCACCGTGTAAGGGTGGGGAGGCATACAGCTGTATAAACTGATATCTTTGTCGACTCTCAAGTTGGTGTTTTCAAAGACTCTGGATCATACACTCCCAAAAGAGGCTGAGGCGTGATTGATTCGTGCAAGGATTTCTGCGTCAGTGTTATGTTTATTTGTGAGCACACTTGCAAGGTAAGTAAAACTCTCTGCCTGTCTTACATTTTCGCCATTTATCTGAAATGCAAGAGGCTCTGCTGTGTTTCCTCTCTGAGATATTATTTCTCTTTTATTGACATTTATTTGGAGACCCATTGCATAGTATATGTTGGAAATGATGGTGAGAGGCTGTTGTAGGGCTTCTGGGGTATGTGTTAGGAGAGCATAGTCATCAGCATACTGCACCTCTAGCAAATGAGCTATTTCAGTCATTCATTGTCATTGAAGACATTTGAGATTAAATACGTTACCGCCTAGACAGAACTGGCTTTTCATTCCATGATCAGGGTTCATTTACCGGTGACTTAAAAGGATGACTGTGGTGAGAAAGATGCTGAAAATGACAGGAGCCAGGACACGTCCTTGCTTTATGCTCATATCCACAGTGAAGGGTTCGGATTTGTTCCCACCTATGGACACATGAGCATTCATGTTGTCATGCAGACTCTTCAGAATGGTAAGAAATTTGTCGGGAACTCCAAATGTTGAAAGAGCATTCCATTAAAGTTTACTGTTGACAACGTCAAATGATTTTGCAAGATCGATGAATGCAATGTACAAGTCACGGTTCTGCTCGTGGCATTTCTCATGTATCTCCTGGGCAACAAAGTTCACATTACAAGTACTTTGTTCCTTCCAAAATCCACATTCTGTTTCAGGAAGTATTGACTAAGTCAAAAGTTTTATTAGTTTGGATAACATTATCTTGGCTAGTACTTTATTAGCATTCACAAGGAGGGAGATGCCTCTGCTGTTGTCACAATTTGAGCAGTCCCCTTTCATCTTATGGTGGTTACAATATCAGAGGTATGTCA
The DNA here is from genome assembly GCF_032717465.1 of Coenobita brevimanus. Lineage (NCBI taxonomy): Eukaryota > Metazoa > Arthropoda > Malacostraca > Decapoda > Coenobitidae > Coenobita > Coenobita brevimanus. The sequence goes on along the minus strand of NC_136957.1, from coordinate 8,422,600 downwards.
TTCAGGTGGAATTTGTTCTTGGTTCCAGACAGTCAGTATGAGAATATGGAGGTGCTAGTTAAGTAAGAGTTCAGATGGTATGCCATCAGGGTCAATTTTTTTTTTTTTTTTTTTTGGGGGGGGGCGGGGATTGGATGGCCTGAACAGTTTCTGCAAGTGGAGGTGACACATCAAGATCTGCTGCTTGAGGGGTATTTGAGATGCTCCACTGGGTTTCTTCGATTCAGCAACGTGTTGAGGTGTTGCATCAATCTTTCTAGGACTGATTGCCTGTCTTCAGGAGCTCTCCTTCGGCTGATCAAACATGGTTTATGTTGTGCTTGGTTGGCCTGTAGATGGTTTTAATGGACTTATTAATATCAGCCAGTCTTTGCACCTGTTTTATTTGCTCAGTCCACTATTTGTTTTTCATGTATTGCAGTTTTCTCTGGGTTTCACTTCTGAGATTCTAGAATTCAGTTTTTAGGGTTAAGGAGCTAGGATGAACCAACCAGTTATTATGTGCTCTATTCTTCATTGCAAGAAGGTCATGTATGCCCTCAGCATTTTCATCAAACCAGTCTTTATGACAACAAGTGGAGAAGCCTACTTCTGCAGTGCTCTGGTGCAGTGTCTTAATGATTTGTTACTCCATGTCTAGGTTAGTTGCATTGTTGTTTGGATCAAGTGGTGGGCATTGGAAGAGTTCTCTGCATTAGTGCTGCAGAAAGTACTACACGTTGCCACGTCTTTTGCTTTACTGCAGTTTAGTTTCTTGATGGATGGTCTGCAGCACATTTGTGGGTGTGTGACTAACTGCAGTTTGGTGACTATAAGGTTATGGCCTGTGTAGCACTCAGTACCTCTCATAGCTCGGGTTATAAGGATTTCCCTTCGTTCTCGCTGCCGTACAATGACGTGGTCAATTGGGTGCAAATGTCTAGATCGTGGGTGCATCCTGTGATCTTGTGTTTACTCAGCTGAAAGAAGGTGTTGGTGATGACTAGACTTGTTTTGAGCATAAAGAAAGAAGTCTAAGGCCATTGTTATTCTTGTTACAAACACCATGGCAGCCTACAATGCCTTGCCAGAGGTGATTATCTTTTCCTACCGTGGCATTACTATTTCCAAGCAGGATAGGTTTGTCATTAGGTGGTACTGAACGAATGGTAGCACCAAAATAATAATAAAAGGAATCTTTGATGGTGTCCTCAGAATCAAGCACTGGGGCAAAGGGACTGATGAGAGTTGTATATTGGTTTTTATAGAGTTGTATGTGCCAGGGCATCAGCCTCTCTGATTTACCCACAAGTGTTTCTCAAGCCCCAGTCACACTGCAGGTACGACTTGTCGCAAACCTGAAAATCGCGAAACCAGTCCCCTACCACGGAGGTCTCCAAGCAGTCGTGCCACCGATCGCCTACTGGTGGTCATCCAGTGTCCATCCAGCGTCCGTCCAGTGGGCGACCGAACGGTGACCATGGTCAGGTACACACAGGTCAAGACACCGGCTGGTCCGCGTCCTGATGCAGTTTAGACTGTGACCACTAGACCGACACCAGCTGCGGATTGGCCGGTGCCTGGTCTCGGTGCAGCCCACCACCTGTGGCTCGACCAATCGCCGGCTGGACGGCAGCCGGACTTCAACCACCACCTCAGACAGGGGGCTTGTGGGCGGCAGCTGCCGCAGTCCAGTCATCACCTTGACGGTGTGCAGACGGCCACCGCACAGAGCGGGTGGCGACCGGCCTTCGTCCGGATGGCAACCACCGCTTAAAAATCAGGTGTTGCTGACCAGTTGCAGTCCGTAAGCCGGCCAGATGCAGTCCAGCGTTGGGCGGCTTCCGTGCCACGATATCGGTGGTCACGGGGAGGTTTTTCGTGCAGCACGAAAAACCTCGCGACGAGTTTTTGGTCGCCATGGTGGCCTGCGGCTAGACCGAGACATATGAAGACCGGTTGTAAACCTCACCAAACCACCCACGACTTGCAGGTCGCGGGTGGTTTGCAATAAGTCATACCTGCAGTGTGACTGGGGCCTTAGATATTCTGTGGAAGGTTGCTTCAGGCTGCAAGGCCAATACCATGCTTTCTTCTTACATTGTCTCTGTATCCCCTCCAGAAAAAGGTGTACCTTTCTCCAGCTTCTGTAAGGATGCCCTCTCCTGAGAGACGAGTCTCAAACAAGGCAGCGTTGTCAGTTTTATATCTTTTCAGTCCATGGGCAATAAGGGCAGTTCTATGGCGTGGTGTTGTGTCGTGGTCAGTATCAAGCAAGGTTAGTATATTCCAGATATCATGAGTCAGGGGGAATTTTTTTTTTTTTCGACCGCATTGTGGGATACCATGACAGATGCAGTTATCTACCTAGGTGGTGCAGAGCAGCAAATGTTCATGTTACCTTCTCTAAACCCCTCCCCATCAGGGGAAAGTGGTTGGGCATTGGTTTTCGGCTGCTTAGTCGTATTAGATACTGTTGAAGGCATGACCTTCTCCAATGTTATCATGCCAGTGACCACTGGACCAATGTTGCCTATGTGCAGGACTCCAGCTAGCGACTTCCAGCCACATCCATGACTTGTCACTGTCACCCTATCCTGTTACCGTAGGTCTATTGTTTTGGTGAAAGATGAAATGGAAGGAAAGTTTAGTAGTGGGCTTGCGCAATGAATCAATTTGGTTTGATGGTGAGGGTGTGCAGTCCTTACCATCATGTGAGTTGGCCCTCCCCAGCCTGTGATAACGTCATGAAGATTTACGACGGCACTCTACTGAGCAGGGTTGTATGAGTCTGCCAGGAGCTCTGTCTGTCGATCCCACCTCCCGTGCGACTCCACTCACGGATTTTTCGTTCGGAGTTTACTTCTGTAGCTTTAACCCAACCAAGGGCAATGCACAAGGTAATGAAAGTGGGAACACTTAGTGTGACCCCTCACTGATGGTCTCTCCAGCATGGGTAACCCTGTACTTCTACTGAGTCATGGGGGGGAGGGTCTCCCGCCGCTAGTACGGCCCACCAGATTTACAGGTGTTACATAGCCTATGATTTCATCATCCTTTGTGTAGTTCTAACGTACAGTATGCTGCATGTTTGATCACGAGCGTGTTCTACCTCACTCCCCCCTTCTACCCTTATAGTAGAGTAAGTCGTTCTTTCTGTTGTTCAGAGCAGGATTGTCAATTCTTTGTCCCCTATAGCTTCATTTGTGCGTCCTTCTTACAAGTTGTATCAAGCTCTGCCGGCCCCTATATAATGAGCTCAGTCTCTACATTAATTGCCACTTAGATCTACTCCTCATTTTGTTCACATCTCTGTCCTCCCCTGTACAGTTGTTATATTGTGAGTGCTCAGGAAGTCTCCAACCATCTAGCAGCTGTGTAATTTGAGCATAAGTGTTATTGCATTTTTTCTTGTACTGTATAGCATGGGGTGTTAATTCGTAGGCCTAGTGAGGTTTTTGTGATTCATGTGTTTTAAGGGTCAGCCATTATTGATAATATTTTGTATCTGTAATAATACATCTTGCATTCACTGAGCATTATCCGGTTTTCTCATTTTATCAGGGCTGACTTAGATAAATTTACACTTGCTAATTTCGTGTTAATAGAGGCTATTGCAGTTAACCATATATTTAACCTGTTTTTTGCCATTACATTATCCTTATGAGTCCTGAATGTTTAGTTGTTAGTTTGAGCATTAAACTTTAACTTGTAATTTTACCTAAGTCTTTTGTTTTGAACCTGGAACTTTGCGGGACAGTAGTGATTTTTAGTATTCTCACTTAAAGTGTACATTATCTTTCTCTGTTCCGTAACATAAATTTGGCGACCTCTTATCAGGATATTCAGGATATTATCATAAGGATATTGCTTGATATTTTGTGACTGTGATTTATTCATGATGTCTACTATTACTACGCTTGATGAAGCCAAAGATTTTTTGTCAAATGTGCAAACAGTGTGTGATGTAGAAAACAGAACAAAGAATGAACTTAAGCTTCTTGCTCAACAATTGGGAATTGTTGTTCGCTCTCATCATTCTAAAGATCAAATTGTTGACATGATTAATGAAAGCGTGTTTAATGTAACTCCTCCAAATGAGCAAACGCAGATTGAATTGCCTAAGTTACAGCTAGCCCTGCAGGAGGCCCGTGCTAAGGAGGCTGAGGCACAGGTTGAACTTGCTAGGATTCAGGCAGACCATGAGTATCGCATGAAACAATGTGGAACTGGATCATCTAGCTCTGATGATTTTGATGTGGCTAAAAGTGTTAAACTTGTCCCTCCTTTTAATGAATCTTATTTAACAAAGTATTTTCAGTTGTTTGAGAGGGTAGCTACAGGTTTTAATTGGCCCAAAAAGTATTGGCCAGTACTCCTTCAAACTGTTCTCACCAGTAAAGCTCAAGTAACTTATGCATCTTTGCCTCAGGATCAATCTGATAATTATGATGTAGTTAAGAGCTTGATTCTTAAGGCCTATGAGCTTGTTCCTGAAGCCTATAGAGTAAAATTTAGGACAACTTATAAGCAAGATAAGCAATCTCATGTTGAGTATGCAAAAATCAAAGAAGATCTGTTAGAGCAGTGGTTAAATTCTAAGAATGTGGATTCTGATTTCGATAAATTTAAGCAGATGATTTTGCTGGAGGACTTCAAAAGGTGTATTAATAAAGATGTAAGCCTATATCTTGTTGAGAGAAGAATAGATTATTTGTCTGATGCTGCAGTTTTAGCTGATGAATATGTTCTCACTCACAAGAGATATTCTAAAGAAAAAAGGAAAGCTGAGAGTAAGTACGTTGCCTCTACTCAGAGTATAGGTAACAGGAAAGAGAATAAAGATGATGTTTCTCAGGAAGTAAATACCAGCTTCACCTCTAGATTTCAGAAAAGTAAATGTACTTATTGTAGTAAGCTTGGTCATACTACGGAGAAATGTTTCAGGAGACAGCGTGATGTGAACAAAAAGGAGTCTTTAAATATTCAGTCAATTGGTCTAGTGTCCACCCTTGAGAGTTCCCAGAATTCTTTAACTGAGTTAACTGAACCTGCTTTGAGGGGTAAATTAAATTCTCATGATGAAGCTCCTCTTTTGAGCAGTAACGTGGGTGACACTCTGAAGAGTTCATGTGCTAATTTCCTGTCTGATGGTTTTGTCAGTCCTCTGGACAGTAATGACAGGAAATCAGTTAAAATATATCGTGATACAGGTGCTTGCCAATCCCTTATGCTGACCTGTGTTCTAGGCTCTAATGTTAATTCCTCTGATGAAACTGTTTCTTACAAGGTGTAGGGAATAATTACTTCTCTGTCCCTCTGTGCAGAGTGAATTTAGAGTCTGGTTTTGTTAATGGTTCCGTTATGGTTGGGTTCGTTGAGACACTCCCAATGTCAGGTGTAACTTTCTTACTTGGAAATGATATTGGTGGAAGTCAAGTGTGTCCAGCTCCTCAGTTGTCTAGTGAGCCAGTGCCTGCGACCCAGGATTGTGATGTCCCTGATGTGTTCCCTGCATGTGCTGTCACTAGGGCTAAGTCTAAAGTTACTGGTGACTTAGAGGATAATGATGATGATGTTATCCTAGCTGACACTTTTCTTGCTAATTTGGACCACTCACCAGATGAGGCAGTACCCCGTAGTGTTGATAATTTGTCTCGTCAAGAGTTGGTTGAGTTGCAGGTTGCTGACCCTGAGTTGAAAGGTCTAGCTAACTCTGCTTGCAGTGAGGAAGAGTCAGCTGGTGCTTCTACTTGTTATTATGTAAAGTCAGGAGTACTTATGAGAAAGTGGAGACCCCCAACAGCATCAGCCGACTGTGAATGGGAGGTTGTACATCAAGTTGTCATCCCTCGTGTTTGCAGGCAGGATATCATTAGAGTGGCTCATGATTCCAGTTTGGCAGGACACCTTGGAGTGAGGAAGACTGTGGCACGCATTTTGAAACACTTCTACTGGCCAGGTATCTTCAGGGATGTTTCCTGGTATTGTAAGTCTTGTCACACCTGTCAAGTTGTGGGGAAGTGTAATCAGACCGAAAAGGTTGCACCTCTAGTTCCCATTCCTCCTTTTGAGGCGCCATTCACCCGTGTGTTGGTGGATATTGTGGGCCCTCTTCCTAAGACTTCTTCAGGATTTTCTTATGTGTTGACCCTGATTGATATGGCTACTCGTTATCCTGAAGCCATTCCACTTAGAAATATCTCAGGAAAGAACGTGGTTAAGGAAATGCTAGAGTTCTTCACAAAGTTTGGTCTGCCCAAGGAGGTACAGTCAGACCGGGGAAGTAATTTCATGTCAAATGTTTTCAAGCAGTCTCTGAAAGAGTTGGGCATCACCCAGATCACGTCTTCAGCTTACCATCCCCAGACCCAAGGAGCATTGGAGAGATATCATCAAACACTTAAATCGATGCTCAAGAAATACTGTTTGGAACATCAGAAAGACTGGGATAAAGGTCTTCCATTCGTTGTATTTGCCGCAAGAGAATCTCCAAATGAATCACTGGGCTTCTCACCCTTTGAACTACTGTTTGGCCATGAAGTATGAGGACCCCTTAAGCTACTCAAGGAATGCTGGCTGTCGGAGGAAGATGATGTCAACCTGCTGGAGTATGTGATGAAGTTCAAAGAACGGCTGTCCACTGCTTTACAGCTGGCGAGAAAGAATTTAGGAGCTGCTCAGGAGAAGATGAAGACTTGGTATGATAAGAAGTCCAGGTTATGCCACTTTCAGCCAGGAGATCAGGTTTTGATTCTGCTACCGGTGCATGGGCAACCTCTTCAAGCCAAGTTTAGTGGTCCTTATTTCGTGGAGAAGAAACTCAGTGATGTCAACTATGTCATCGCCACTCCAGATCGTAGAAAGAACAAGCAACTTTGTCACATCAACATGATAAAGTTATATCACAGGCGGGACGAAAATAACTCAGTCTGCACTGTAGCTGTTCCACCCGAGTCTGCAAGTGAAGTTCTCCCATGCAGCATGAGCCTGAGTGATAGTTTGGGGAAGAATCCTGATATCATGAATGATCTCCAGACTAAGCTTTCTCATCTAGCTCCCTAGGAAAGGCAGGAGTTTTCGGCATTACTGCAGGAGTACCCGCAAGTGTTCCGTGCCACTCCAGGAAGAACCACTGTGTTGATGCATGATGTCGATGTTGGAGACGCAAAGCCAATTAAATTGCCTCCTTACCGTGTGAACCCAGTGAAAGTTCCTCTCATCCAGAAGGAGCTTGGCTACATGTTGGACCACAAGATGATTGAGCCCTGTCAGAGCGAGTGGAGTTCTCCTGTCACTCTAGTCCCTAAGCCAGGTGGGTCACAGCGGCTTTGCATCGACTACAGACGTGTTAATCAGATAACCAAAACAGACACTTACCCTCTCCCTCGCGTGGAAGATTCCATAGACAAGGTCGGAAAGGCTAGGTACATAAGTAAGTTTGATTTGTTAAAGGGATACTGGCAAGTACCTATGACTGAACGTGCTAGGGAAATCTCATGTTTTGTAACACTAGGAAAGACTTTTGACTGTTCTGTAATGCCATATGGTATGAAGAATGCACCAGCCACTTTTCAGAAGCTCATGAATGTTGTAACAGAGGGTTTGGCAGGGTGTTTTGTTTATATTGATGATGTATTAATCTTCAGTGACAACTGGAAAGATCACCTATGCCATGTCAGTAAATTTCTTGAGCGTTTGGTTCAGGCTAATCTTGTAGCTAATTTATCAAAGTGTGGGTTTGGTCAAGCTAAAGTTCAGTACCTCGGATACGTAATTGGTGATGGACATGTTGCACCACCAGCAGCTAAGGTTCAGGTTATAAGTGATCTTCCCAGACCTAAAAGTAGGAAAGAGCTACAAAGATTTTTGGGAATGGTAGGTTATTACAGGAGATTTGTTCTTAACTTTTCAATTCTTGTATCACCACTTACAGACCTACTGAAAAAGGGAGTTAAATTTGTCTGGACCGATAACTGTGAATCCTCTTTCAGCAAACTTAAAGCTTTCCTATTAAGTCAGCCAGTGCTCGCTACTCCAAATTTTGCTAAGCCTTTTAAGATGGCTGGTGACGCAAGTGATACAGGAGCTGGGGCTGTTTTGCTACAAGAGGATGATCAGGGTATTGAACACCCTGTATCTTATTACAGTAAGAAGTTCACTCCACCTCAAAACAACTACTCAACTATTGAGAAAGAGCTTTTGGCCTTGATTTTGGGTTTACAGCATTTTTCATTTTATTTGTGTTCTGGTTTTGACTCCATAGTCATTTATACCGATCATAACCCACTGAAATTCCTTAGTAAGTTTAAAGAAAAAAATCAGAGATTGACAAGATGGAGTCTACTTCTTCAGGAGTATTCATTAGACATACAACATGTCAAGGGGAAAGAAAATGTTATTGCAGATTGCTTATCTAGACTTTAGACAGATTGTTTTAGAGTAATAAGAAATTTCCTTTGTAAATTTCTTTTTTTTTTTTTGTGGGGAGGTGTTACATAGCCTATGATTTCATCATCCTTTGTGTAGTTCTAACGTACAGTATGCTGCATGTTTGATCACGAGCGTGTTCTACCTCACTCCCCCCTTCTATCCTTTTAGTAGCGTAAGTCGTTCTTTCTGTTGTTCAGAGCAGGATTGTCAATTCTTTGTCCCCTATAGCTTCATTTGTGCGTCCTTCTTACAAGTTGTATCAAGCTCTGCCGGCCCCTATATAATGAGCTCAGTCTCTACATTAATTGCCACTTAGATCTACTCCTCATTTTGTTCACATCTCTGTCCTCCCCTGTACAGTTGTTATATTGTGTGCTCAGGAAGTCTCCAACCATCTAGCAGCTGTGTAATTTGAGCATAAGTGTTACTGCATTTTTTCTTGTACTGTATAGCATGGGGTGTTAATTCGTAGGCCTAGTGAGGTTTTTGTGATTCATGTGTTTTAAGGGTCAGCCATTATTGATAATATTTTGTATCTGTAATAATATATCTTGCATTCACTGAGCATTATCCGGTTTTCTCATTTTATCAGGGCTGACTCAGATAAATTTACACTTGCTAATTTCGTGTTAATAGAGGCTATTGCAGTTAACCATATATTTAACCTGTTTTTTGCCATTACATTATCCTTATGAGTCCTGAATGTTTAGTTGTTAGTTTGAGCATTAAACTTTAACTTGTAATTTTACCTAAGTCTTTTGTTTTGAACCTGGAACTTTGCGGGACAGTAGTGATTTTTAGTATTCTCACTTAAAGTGTACATTATCTTTCTCTGTTCCGTAACATAAATTTGGCGACCTCTTATCAGGATATTCAGGATATTATCATAAGGATATTGCTTGATATTTTGTGACTGTGATTTATTCATGATGTCTACTATTACTACGCTTGATGAAGCCAAAGATTTTTTGTCAAATGTGCAAACAGTGTGTGATGTAGAAAACAGAACAAAGAATGAACTTAAGCTTCTTGCTCAACAATTGGGAATTGTTGTTCACTCTCATCATTCTAAAGATCAAATTATTGACATGATTAATGAAAGCTTGTTTAATGTAACTCCTCCAAATGAGCAAACGCAGATTGAATTGGCTAAGTTACAGCTAGCCCTGCAGGAGGCCCGTGCTAAGGAGGCTGAGGCACAGGTTGAACTTGCTAGGATTCAGGCAGACCATGAGTATCGCATGAAACAATGTGGAACTGGATCATCTAGCTCTGATGATTTTGATGTGGCTAAAAGTGTTAAACTTGTCCCTCCTTTTAATGAATCTGATTTAACAAAGTATTTTCAGTTGTTTGAGAGGGTAGCTACAGGTTTTAATTGGCCCAAAAAGTATTGGCCAGTACTCCTTCAAACTGTTCTCACCAGTAAAGCTCAAGTAACTTATGCATCTTTGCCTCAGGATCAATCTGATAATTATGATGTAGTTAAGAGCTTGATTCTTAAGGCCTATGAGCTTGTTCCTGAAGCCTATAGAGTAAAATTTAGGACAACTTATAAGCAAGATAAGCAATCTCATGTTGAGTATGCAAAAATCAAAGAAGATCTGTTAGAGCAGTGGTTAAATTCTAAGAATGTGGATTCTGATTTCGATAAATTTAAGCAGATGATTTTGCTGGAGGACTTCAAAAGGTGTATTAATAAAGATGTAAGCCTATATCTTGTTGAGAGAAGAATAGATTATTTGTCTGATGCTGCAGTTTTAGCTGATGAATATGTTCTCACTCACAAGAGATATTCTAAAGAAAAAAGGAAAGCTGAGAGTAAGTACGTTGCCTCTACTCAGAGTATAGGTAACAGGAAAGAGAATAAAGATGATGTTTCTCAGGAAGTAAATACCAGCTTCACCTCTAGATTTCAGAAAAGTAAATGTACTTATTGTAGTAAGCTTGGTCATACTACGGAGAAATGTTTCAGGAGACAGCGTGATGTGAACAAAAGGAGTCTTTAAATATTCAGTCAATTGGTCTAGTGTCCACCCTTGAGAGTTCCCAGAATTCTTTAACTGAGTTAACTGAACCTGCTTTGAGGGGTAAATTAAATTCTCATGATGAAGCTCCTCTTTTGAGCAGTAACGTGGGTGACACTCTGAAGAGTTCATGTGCTAATTTCCTGTCTGATGGTTTTGTCAGTCCTCTGGACAGTAATGACAGGAAATCAGTTAAAATATATCGTGATACAGGTGCTTGCCAATCCCTTATGCTGACCAGTGTTCTAGGCTCTAATGTTAATTCCTCTGATGAAACTGTTTCTTACAAGGTGTAGGGAATAATTACTTCTCTGTCCCTCTGTGCAGAGTGAATTTAGAGTCTGGTTTTGTTAATGGTTCCGTTATGGTTGGGTTCGTTGAGACACTCCCAATGTCAGGTGTAACTTTCTTACTTGGAAATGATATTGGTGGAAGTCAAGTGTGTCCAGCTCCTCAGTTGTCTAGTGAGCCAGTGCCTGCGACCCAGGATTGTGATGTCCCTGATGTGTTCCCTGCATGTGCTGTCACTAGGGCTAAGTCTAAAGTTACTGGTGACTTAGAGGATAATGATGATGATGTTATCCTAGCTGACACTTTTCTTGCTAATTTGGACCACTCACCAGATGAGGCAGTACCCCGTAGTGTTGATAATTTGTCTCGTCAAGAGTTGGTTGAGTTGCAGGTTGCTGACCCTGAGTTGAAAGGTCTAGCTAACTCTGCTTGCAGTGAGGAAGAGTCAGCTGGTGCTTCTACTTGTTATTATATAAAGTCAGGAGTACTTATGAGGAAGTGGAGACCCCCAACAGCATCAGCCGACTGTGAATGGGAGGTTGTACATCAAGTTGTCATCCCTCGTGTTTGTAGGCAGGATATCATTAGAGTGGCTCATGATTCCAGTTTGGCAGGACACCTTGGAGTGAGGAAGACTGTGGCACGCATTTTGAAACACTTCTACTGGCCAGGTATCTTCAGGGATGTTTCCTGGTATTGTAAGTCTTGTCACACCTGTCAAGTTGTGGGGAAGTGTAATCAGACCGAAAAGGTTGCACGCTAGCCCTCTCATTATGACATGGAGGTTCCCGTTGAGGGTACACACACACACACACACACACACACACACACACTCACACATGGGCATCCGGAGTTGGGGGGGCAAGGGGGGCAGTTTCCCTCCCTTGGAATTCCAAAGTGTGTTTGGAACTTTCCCAGTCGTCACGTATATTTTCGTTCCTTGAAGTTATAGCATATCAACTTTATGCTTTGATGTAAGTCATGTAACTCATGTAATTATATGTCTATGCCTATTTGGAGTGCGTATATTTTGATATAACCGCACATATATGTATAAAATCTTTTGCTTTGGCCCGTTTACAAAAAATCCTGCAGACTCCCCTGCACACACACACACACACACACACACACACACACACACACACACACACACACACACACACACTTTTCAAATATTTTTCGAACTATCCCTCTGTGTCTGAGTACTGTCTCTCTCTCTCTCTCTCTCTCTCTCTCTCTCTCTGGGGTACACATATGCACCCTATTTTACAACAACAATTTTTCATGTTGAATGATGGTACCAACGTCTGGCTTCATCTAAAGAAAGTAAAGAAAAGCAAACGGTTTCCTCCTCACCTCACCCCGCACCCCTTTCGCTTAGACAAACAGCTGACCAAGAAACAGGTGAAGGAGGGGCGGGAGGAGAGGAAGAAGTCGGCTGAGGTAGAGGAGAGACAGGAGGAACTGAAGAGTTGGACGAGGGGAAGAGAATAAAAAGATTGAAAAGCAGATGAGGCCGAAGAAAAGAATACGAGGAGGAGGAAAAGGTGAAGACGATGAAAAGGGGAGAGAAGGAAAAGTAGATAGAGGAGGACTAGGAGTTGAAAGAGGAGGTGACGGTGAAAAAGGAGGCGAGAGAAACCGTCTAAAGAACATTACTCCCAGAAGCTATATGTTAGTGATTAAAAAGAATGATATCCAAGACACGCCAACCGGTACCCACATGTAGCAAGGGGCACTTTTGTTTATGTGGAAGGGGAAGAATGTGCTGCTGTCTACCTCAACCATACAATATAGTTGCATCACCATCCGAATCCTAACTTATAAAAATATGAATTTTGTAGTGAAATAAAAATGAGTTCCTGGTACTGATATTGTAACAAACAGTCACCTATTACTAAACGCACTAAGTTATCGATGACAAACATACATCCAATAGCCGGTGGAATGCACAGTATAGTTAAAGGTCCCAGAGTAACCAGCCCCTATATTTAGTAGCCCATACAAAGTGAGAGTATCATCTTATTAATACTGATTCCTTAAAAATCTATGAATGCAATGCAACAAATATGTACAAAAAAGACAGTAGTAAACCTGATGGGACTGTCTATGATGTACACAGCCTGAAGAGTAAATGTAGTCATCATCATCATCATCATCATCATCATCCGGACCTCCTTTCCCACCCAAGGGCAGGGTGAGGAGTAGCAATGTCCAGACAGCACAAACTTGCCCAATCCAAATAGGCCACACTTCCGTTCACTCATCATTCAAGCCCCCAGAATCCTGGTTCTACAGGATACCCAAAAAAACATTCATCATCTTCTACAGCTTCACACAAACGTATCCGGTTGAGTCAATCTGGACGCTGCCATGCTCACAAAGGGTGCCAAAATCCCTGATCATGCATTTCTCCTCACAACATTCGTCCAGCCAACTCGATCTCTTGTCAGTTCCCTAGCCTCACCGACTTCCAAACCTCTCTTCCCCAAACACTCATCCACCATATCTCTCCACCTTCTCCTTGGCCTACCTCGTCTCCTCCTTCCTTCAAATTCGCTCAGGTAAATCTTTTTCACCACTCTATTGTTATCCATTCATTCCACATGACCATACCATCTCAGGACACTCTCTTCCATTCTGGTGTCCACCGACTTCCTAACTCCACACCTTTTACGAATCACACTATTTTGTATCCTATCCACCCTCTGTACTCCACATAAATTCCTCGACAGTCCCATCTCCACTGCTTTTACTCTTGACTTTTCATTTTCATGCCACACCATAGTCTCACACCCATAATCTGAGAAATTATCAATATGCCGGGAATCGAACCCGGGACTCTCAGGTGAGAGCCAGGCAGCATACCACTACACCACGACCTGGTCGTGGTGTAGTGGTATGCTGCCTGGCTCTCACCTGAGAGTCCCGGGTTCGATTCCCGGCATATTGGTAATTTCTCAGATGATTTTTCCTGTGTAAAATACAGGTTTCTCTTCTCACACCCATAAGTTAGAGTTGGCACTAACATTCCCTAATGTAAGCATCGTGCAGCTGCAACACTCAAGCCTCTGTTTCTTGTCAAGGCCTTCATTGCACCAGCTTCTTTTCTTCCTTGTGTCACTCTACTTTCAACTTCTTTTGCACATTTTCCTCTCCTTTCTATCACTGTACCCATGTATTTGAACTCTCTCACCAATTCCAGTCTCTCTCCATTCACTGTGACATCACACTGGGAGTCACCTTTTCTCTCAGTAACCATCACTTTACTCTTCTCTACATTTACTCTCAAGACACGACGCTCACAGACATCAACAAAACTCTGCACTAGCCTACCAAGTTCCTGTCCGGAACTTGCAAGTAGTACTGCATCATCAGCATACAACAAATTTGAGATATTCTACCAATCACCATTGATTACCAACGCCATCCCTTTCTCCATTACTCGTGTTTTCACTTCTCTCATCACCCCATCCATATATATGTTGAACAACCATGGGGACATCACACAACCTTGTCACACGCCCACACCGATTGTGAACCATTCACTTAGATGCCCATTAACCCTTACACATGCTTCACTACCATCATAAAAATTCTTGACAGCACCTAGCAGCTTACCATCTAGACCATACATGCCCAAAACTTTCAACAATCCCTCTCTGTCTACTTTGTCGTGTGCTTTTTCCAGATCCATGAATGCCATAAACACCTTATGGTCCTTCTCACAAGCCTTCTCTGCTATCTGTTTCATTGCAAATACTTGATCCACACATCCTCTGCCACTCCTAGGACTTTTGATATCTCTCTTACTTTATAATAATTCTTCCATATACCTTCCCTACCACACTCAATAAACTTATGCCACGATAATTCTTGCACTCACTTCGCTCACTTCGCTCACTCATGTAGTATGCATGGTTATTCAGAGAGATTTTGATGGACTGTTTTGTTAGGTGCAAAGATTTCGGATAGATTTCAGTTCTGGTGAGTGCAAAGTGTTAAATATTCGAACGAAAAATAAAATAGATGCAGTAAGAAAAATCTTCAGTTTAACAATGTAAAGTATGAAAAAGACATGGGAACTATGATTACTAGTAAAATAAAACCTAGCAAACACCGTAAAGGGGCTATTAAGAATGCCAACAAATTGTTCGGATTCGTAGGTAGAGTATTCAAAAACAAATAGCAAAGCATCATCTTCACTTTTTATAATCCCTTAGTATGCCCATCTTAGGGTATTATGTCCAATTCTGGTCACCTTGTTACAAAAATGTCATGAACGAATTCCACAAAGGGTGACAAAAATAATACCTAGACTGAGAAGTACATAATACCAGGAATGCCTAAAATGGTTGATAATCTGTTTACTATAACTAAGGGTAAAGTACAAGAATTTTTAATTCAGTTATGCAAAATCTTCAAATGGCATGCGATTGAGGCAGTTGAAGAATCCTGATACATCACGGTGAAGCAGCTGAAATATTCCAGGGATAATGGTCAAGAGATTTTTGGCAAAAGTTTCCATTTACATGAAGCAAAACAATTCTGTGACAGAGTTTTAAATATATGAAGCAAATTGCTTGTGAATATGGTAAATTGTCATCCAACATTTGCCGTTAGAAATAGTTTAGATGAGTATTTGTTTTCTAATCATCATCTAAATATGTTCATTCGTGAATAATACATTCGTTTGAGAGGGCAGCGTTCGGAGGCTTCCTATTTTGGTGTTTGCAGATGATACTGTATTATTAAGTGAAGACAAAGGGGAACTGCAAGGTTTGGTCAATGAGTTTGGGAGAACATTAAGTGGGGAATTTAAAGGTAAATGTAGGGAAGAGTAAAGTTGTGGTCTTTCAGAGAAATAAGTCACTGAATGCACAGTAAGGTTGGATAGTGAGGAAATGGAAACTGGATGCATTTAAGTACTTGGGTAGCACAATTAGTAAGGATGGAAATATGGAGGAGAAAGTGCTTGATAGGGTACAGCAGGGAAGAAAGGTTGCTGGTTCAATGAAGCCACTGAAAAGAAATAGGGAAGTGAGCACGGAAGTAAAAAAGTCGCTGCATGACAGTACTGTGATCCTCATTCTAATGATTGGACGAGAAACTTGCACCTTGTTGGAAGGACACCAGTCAAGAGTGGGAGCATTGGAAATGAGTTAACTTAGAGGAGCATGTGGAGTTACACTGAGAGACAGACTAGCAAATAAGGAAGTGAAAGAGCATTGTCGTGTGGATGTTGTTGTTGTTTTTTAAGCAAGGAAGAAGGAACCAAAGGCAAGGGGTCCGCAAACCGTTCCTTAAAAAAAAAAAAAAAAAAAAAAAAAAAACAATACAACAGAGAGCCAAAGACAAGATCAGTTCATTTCGAGATGCCTTGACACACTGCGTTTGAAAGACTGGAGATCATAGGAAGTAGGAGATACAGACAGAGGGAGACAGTTCCAGAGCTGACCTGTTGCATACATGAAGGACTGGGAGTAACGGTTAACTCTTGCATTAGAGAGCTGGACAGAAAAGAGAGTTTGTTGCTTGACGGGTGCTACGCACCCGTCGTAGAGGTGGAGCAATGCAAGCAGACAGTTCAGAGGAGCAGTGACCATTGAAGTAGCGATAGAAAAGAGTTAAAGATGCAACAGTGCGGCAGCGAGACAGAGGTTGAAGGGAGCCAGTAAGAGATGGAGACTTAATGAGACGAAAATCCTTTGACTTCACCCTATTGAGAAGAGCTGTATGTGACGAGCCTCTCCACACATGAGAGTTATACTCTAAACAAAGGCGAATGTAACCCGTTTTTAAAGTCAACAGCTACGCAGGGGTAAAGAAGATACGGAGAAAGTGTTAGAAGAAATACAATGAGGTTATTTGGCCACGTGGAGAGTATAGAGAGAGAATCTAACTAGGAGAGTGTATGTGAGTGAGGTGGAGGAGGGGAGAGGGAGGATGACTGTAGATGAGATGGAGTGATGGAGTCGATAGGTATATGAAATAGAGTGGTGTAAGATGCGAAAAGGGCAGTGAAATGGCAAGCGACAGGACAACATGGAGGCGACTTGTTTGTGATCACCTCTTGCGGGATTAAGGCGTCTGCCTATCGATAGATACACGTTCAAAACCCGGCGGTCACAAACGAAGAAACACGCCAATTTCTACGTAATGTTAATGTTACTTAGCCTTTAAGGCTACATTATTATAGCTTATGGTTTTGATATCTCCTTTCCAAGAGAAATTACTATGGCAGCTTTTATGTGAGGCATGACAGATATTCGCGGTAAGCTATTTCCTGCCGACTTCGGCTGAAGGGCTTGGTAACTGTGGAGGAGCCTTCATTCTATTTAGTCTTTGTCTCTTACTCGTAAAATGGTTGATAGTACTTGCCTACCCTAAAACAAACAGCATTAAACAGACCGCTATAGGTTTGCTGCTGTCTGATTTCCTTTGTAAGTTGTTCTTTCCCCCCACTAAATCTCCTCTTCCTTCTCCCCATTCCTTCTCAGTCATCCCTCATCATCCCATCCCACCTCTCCTTGTCCTTCTTATCCCTTTTCACCCCATATCCATCGTTTTCCATACGCCTTACTTTCCAAACTTCCCCATCCTTATTCTTCATATTTACTTCCCACCTCGTCCTTCGCCACCTTCTTTCATCACTATCTCCTCCCCATCTCATCCTTCCTTACCTATTTCTGCCCCTTCCCATCCCTTACTAGCTTCTCTTCTATCCCACATCAGCCTGCCACCGATTTCCTTCTTTATCCTTCCCCAACCACCAATTACTCATCCCTCGCCAACCCTCCCCATCCTCCTACTCCATCCCTCCCGCTCCTCCAGATACTCCATTTCTCGCCATCCATACTTATCCTCCTCATATTCCATTCCTTCCCATCTTCCATCTACTCCACTCCTCTCCATCCTCCCCTTACGTCATTCTTCGTCACACCTCACCCTCCTCCTTTATTAAAGGTTAATTTTATCTTTCCTTCATCCCTCCTTCTTCATCGATCCTTCTTCATCCCTCCCAGTTCCTTTCCTTCCTTACTGAGCCCACCACGTCCTCATATTTATTCCTCTCCCATCCATTCTTATCCCTATCCATCCCCGTCAGTCCTTCCCAAAGTCAGTAAACACAGCATGACACAAAAAATAAAGTTATGAGGAGTTTGCGTGAGAAGGGAGGGGGAAGAGGGAAGAAGGGAGGATGGGGAAATATAGGAGTGATAGATGGAGGAAGGAAGAGAAGGAGGCTTGCAGACATAAAAAGAACGTAAGAATGAGGGTAAATGAATGGAGAAAGGGAGACGAATTTATATGTGGTGGTTCTAAAATCTTATCAAGTAAGTCATCTTGTAATTTTTTCTGGTGCAGATTTGTTACATTTGCTTTGGGTTAACCACTCGTATTGGAGGAATTAGAAACAATCCTCACTAACCTTTTCAATCAGGCAAGCTACTTTTATGAGCTTAGGGGAGGCCTCTCCTGACAAAGGGGTTACAGATAAAAGCAGGGAAAGAAAGGAGGGAGAGAGATTCTATGGAAGAGAGAGAAAATAAAGGTAAAGGTGGGAGGGTGGATGGAAGGGAGTGGCTAAAATGAAAAGAGAGAACAAGATATAGCGCTATTAGGGAGGAGAAAGAGATAAAGAGGGTGGAGAGGAGAAGGCATGGAAGGAGGGTAAAAGGAAGGCAGAGACGGGAAGAAAAAAGTTATGGTGAAAATAGCGTGTTATGGAAAGGAAAGGAAGGATGGATGAAAATATTTGTGGAAGGGAAGGTGGAAAGAGTATACCATGAGAGATATAGGTAAAGAGAAGGTGAATAACATGAAGCGGGTGGGGTAGGGTTGAAGCAGTACGTGCAGAGACAAAGATAATTCCTCTCTCTCTCTCTCTCCCTCTCTCTCTCTCTCTCTCTCTCTCTCTCTCCCATACCATAAAACCAATTTTTTTTAAACCTAAATTTGGTTATGTATCCGTCCTTCAGAATCTCATTTCACGTTGATTTGGCCAGAGAAAGTCAATGCTATGGTTCAACATCCTTTCCCTGACACTGGTTCGTGACTGGTATTATATTGCGTTGTTACAATAATGTTAGGATTCAGCATTCAAGTTGGATAGACGAGAATTTAAGGTAGGTAAAGTAAAAACTGTAGCCCACGGACGCTTTTTTTTACCCAGGCTCTTTGCGTGGTCATAAATAACCAGCAAACGTATCGACAGATGTAGACAGTTCGTGGAATAAGCAGACAGGAAGGCAGACTGGCAGGTGTGGGTGTTGATGGGTAGGTTGGACGCATGATATGTAATTATAAATGAATTAGTAAATAGGGCGGTGGTGGGGCGGATAAGAGAGAGAGAGAGAGAGAGAGAGAGAGAGAGAGAGAGAGAGAGAGAGAGAGAGAGAGAGAGAGAGAGAGAGAGAGAGAGAGAGACTCAAAGATAAGTAGACATAAGTATACATTGATAGACTGATTGATGGGTAGACATATACACAGATGCCTACACGTAAACAAACGTACTGTCAGACAGAAGTCGTGTCTCGGTTTTGTCCGTAGATTTAGTGCAACGTTTGAAACATTACAGTATGACAGCTCTACCACAGTTATATATACGTGGATGACTGGCCTGACATCCTTAAGCTTCGTATCTGCTGCTGATGGGATGACGGTATAAATGTGGATATTCCGACGCCTTAACATCAACTCGCGAGAATTGCAGTGTCCGAATGTCATATGAGAGACGAAATGTTAACGGTTAGGCGATGATCACTTGGACATTTCACACAAAACGTCCAGCAGACCTACTATACCATGACATGGAGATGGAACGCAACATGCATCCAACTATTAGGGAGGTGAGAGGTGGCATGATCTCCCTTTATTTACCGAAAGCAAATGCTGAACAGACACCTCAAACATAATTTTGTTATAAGCATGACTATGGAAATGTGGATTAGGTGAATTCTGGAGGAATGCACAACGGAGAATCGTCATCGCTCAGGTCGTCCTCCGGTTACCACACCACTTTAGGACCAGGAAATAATCACAGTGATAGAAGCAGCACCTGCAAGCAGTGCTTACGTAGCAACTGCACCTACAATGAAGCACACGAACAGTCGTGCTTACACTTCGGTCTTCTGGTTTATATGTTCGAACACACCTGTGGGATTCAGTTCGCCAACCATTCAAAAAAAAAAAAAAAATCGATTGCCATAATACAGTAACTCCGTTTTCATGTGTTGAGTACTATAGTCAATAATGTCAGTCTCAGGTCATAATTATCAACTTGGTTGGCTAATTTAGTGTTAATAAAGATTGAAAACTGACTTCAGAACATTTATTTAGCTATTTGAATTGTAATGTTGCTGACGTGGTAATAAAAAAGAAAAGAGAAACACTTCATATATACTAAATGAAAACAGCAGTCAGAAAGGCTTAATATGTAGATTAGTTTGTTTAGTCACAAAAAAATATGCTCGCATCCAGAGGCCGGTCACCTGGAGCAAATGGCAACTCAACTCAGTGCTACCAAGCGGCCGTTCGATACAATGCAGACCTCACCAAAACTATAGTCTTTCAGCAGATATTTTCACCAAATTTCATGACACGCCTTTTAAGTGGGGGCACTCACCAACCACTCACTCGATGTAGTGCTGCTTCCGGGTGGCTGTCCTTTCCTCTCCTCCTTCCTTCTTTCATTCCTTCCTCTTTTATCGTGCTTTCCATTGTTCATTCTTCTTCCTTCTGTCTACGGGTGACTCTACAGTGAGTGACAAACCAAATGGTTTCCTGTACACCAGGAAACCATTTACTCTGCTGTGTGGTAACCATATAACCAAATTATGGCGCCTGGTGGTTTTTTAGTGGGTAATTAAGGCACTCCAATTGGATTGAGTCTGTGCGGGTTTATATCCAAGTTGGGGGGGAGGGTTAGGGTATATTGCTCACGTAATGCCACTCAAAGGTGAGTAACGCTGGCCACTCTTCAATGTCAGGACCAATTTCCCTAGCCACGGGCTCCTACTCTTCATGGGGTAACACAGGATTAGATGAATGAATAAATGAATGAATGACTTTTGTCTTTGACTGTACATAAAAGGAGACCTGTCGTTCCACATATGTAGACATATCAGCGAGGAGTCACATTCCATATGGACATAAAGATGAAGGGACAGGAAGGAACACTTAATGAATGCAACATCAGCGCCAACAACTGGTCTAAGGGCCGAACATTTAGCATCTTCTTGTGGCACTGACCTTCAGCCGATTATTGCTAAAACCTAATTATCTCTATCTTGCTTTCACATATCCCTTCCACTAACTTCGGCCCCAAACAGGTCGATACTGTCTGAGTTGACCTTGACCTTGCTCTTATTTTTAATTGTTCTCAAAATCTCATTTCTTGATACAGAACTGACTGACTCTTTCCACTAAATTAGGTCCAAATAAAATAAATATGGTTTGATTTATAGGACCGACCATGTGACCTTGTCTTGCGAACTTGGCTTTTGACGGAAATCAAATCTACTTATTCTTTCCTTACCCTAAACCTTCCCACAAAGTTTCGTCCCGATAGGATAGGAACTGCATACTGATCTTGCCATGTGAGTTTATCAATTCATTGGTTTATTCTCGACCCTTCCATCGTGTTTGGTGGAAAGTTTTCAGTTATTTTGTTCCCACATATACATGTGTCAAACTTTGGTCCTGAGTTGTGACCTTCACCAGTGATTCAGTGTCGTACAGTCAAACCAAAGCCCAGCTGTTACAGACTTCTTTCTCTATGAATGTGGGACACCTGTAATCACGTGTATGGAATTTTTCTAAATTTGTTTATCCTTTTTCTGTCCATCTCATGTAAGAGAACAAACAAACATTTGTTCTTGCTTCATCCTCAATGCTTCCATAAAGCTCAGTCTAATTGAGATGAGAACTATTTAAATTGATCATGCCATGTTACCTTGACGATTGGTGTTTCTCTGTGACCTTGACATTTGATTGTTTGGTCTCATAATCTCACCCATTTAGCTTTGTTGCACCCTAAACCCGTCCACAATGTTTGGCCTAAACCGGATAACATTTTCAGAAGGTTTTATCTGATTATAGGCCTAGGTCACCTGCCAGGTGATGATGACATTTCACATCATTCTAACGAAAAAGTCTTCGTCTAATCTAGTCATCAATCATTAAAATAATGGTCAAAATCCTATACAAACGAATTCCGTTACTTCCTTACACACCGAGTCCTGGGTCGAATTCCACTTTGCTCAGTGCCCTTGACTTGATTCTCAAAACTGAACTCCTTTGTTCATGCCATACCCATGACTAATTGGACTAATCAGAAAATATCAGGTTAACCTGACCTTACTAGGTGAACTTTGACCTAGGTCTGTGATCTTGACCTTTACCAATTGTTCTAAGGAATAGTGGGTCATCTCCAGGGATGTGCGTCATCCCTTCCACCATGTTTGGTTAAAATGGGATAAAAACTTATTTTGTTCACACACATGCATAGACAGACAGATAGTCAAAGGCCGACTAAAGTATATCACTGTTCCCACATCATTAGCACAGAGATACCACAGCATGTAAAAGGCTGATAAAATGACCAGTAGATAGTTAAATAAACACACTCAGGCAAAGAGACAACTAATTTAAAGCCAGAAAAATTCTCTCTCTCAATCTCTCTCTCTCTCTCTCTCTCTCTCTCTCTCTCTCTCTCTCTCTCGCACAAGGCAGCAATTTCAGCCCATTGCATTTTACAGACCCAGGGCTAGATGGCAGTGCACTTATAAGAAACAACCCAACATGGCTTGTTTTCTGACCGTCAACAAAGTTCCACTAATAACAAACCAACTAAACGATCTCATCAGCCTAAGCAGAGCTTACAGAAATATTATATTCCCTAAAGAATAATAAAAAACTAGAAGGACACGACAGAGTCATTAATGTGTGTTCTAGTTTTTTCGACTCTTCCTCAGATTGTTAACTAAGCTATGAAAAGACACTTTAAAAACTATTTTTACCTCATTTATGTACGGTACGTGCTGCTGTCAGTTTTGCACACACCTGACGCAGTCTCATCGTGTTTTACTGGTCGTGATGGCCAACTGATCCACAGGACCGAGATACTTCACTTTCTGTAATTGGAGAGTCTATCCGCCTCCGCCTATTGCTTACAAGCT
Organism: Coenobita brevimanus; assembly: GCF_032717465.1. Taxonomy (NCBI): domain Eukaryota; kingdom Metazoa; phylum Arthropoda; class Malacostraca; order Decapoda; family Coenobitidae; genus Coenobita; species Coenobita brevimanus. The sequence goes on along the minus strand of NC_136957.1, from coordinate 8,399,688 downwards.
TTGATGTGGGCGTGGAAAATTTTTGAGGGTTAGGTGAGAAGCCCGTATGGAAATTTGGTATTAGGGTTGCCGCGGCTGGCGAGTTAGGCAGGAAGCAAACACATGAGGAAAAAAATCCACCTCTGGCAGATATCATAGCTGGGTCAAGAATGACAGTTTTACCAAGTAGCTACACTTAACGCCTAAATAACCATATTCATTGGTGGCATCCTGGGTTTCGTTCACCTAGCTCACATTAAGTACGGTTTATTATTAACAAACTGTCGTTCTAGTCACATTACGAACCCGCTCTCATGCAACTCACCCCACTGTGACTGGCCGATAAAAACTACTGGATGAAACGCAAAGGAAGGAAAACACAGGTATTAGCTTATTTACTTCATATTTCTAATGTCGTGGACTGTCCATATCCCTCCCTCTGAATTCTTGTTGACTATGAAGTGAAAAAGGAAACTACACCTATATATTCTTTCAAGTTTTTCCTTTCCACACAACTTACTCACGACCCAGTATTTCCTGTACTTAACTCTTTACTGACATAAGCTGCCCGAACGAGAAACAAACAACACTTACTGATCCAATAGGACCTAAGACTCATCGTTAAACCAGCCATGATGCCAGATTTTCTGTAAGTGTGGTTGCTTAATTTCTAAAGCTGATGGCTCGTTGACAATGATTTTATATTGTGCGTTGTTGGTTGTTGACTCGGATGCTGGCTACAATACTGTATAAACACCCCAAACCAACGTGGGAGTGTTTACTTTATCACAAAATAGTACCTAATTTCACAAATTAATCGATCTATCTATCTATTGCCAGACGCCTCAATTTCTTTCGGGGTGGCCACAAACAGATCGCCTCCATGTCGCCCTGTCCCCCGCGATTTCACTGCCCCGCTCCCAACTCACACACCCCTCTCTCATATACCTCTCCACCCCATCCCTCCATCTCATCCTCGGCCTCCCCCTCCCTATTCCCCCCTCCACCTCACTCACATACACTCTCTTCGTCAGTCTTTCACCCTCTATCCTCTCCACATGGCCAAACCACCTCAGTGTGTTCCTCCTAACGCTTCCTATCACATCCAAATCCACACCACAACGCTCCTTTATATCCTTATTTGTCAGCCTGCCTTTCCATGTGACTCCACAGGCTCCTCTCAAATAACTCATTTGAGTTATTTGATTTAAAAAAAAAAAAAAAAGCAAGATCAAGAGAAACTCAGACAGTACTGATTTTTTTGGGCCATAGTTGGTGGAAGGAATAAACGAAAGCAAGACTGAAGTAACTTGATTTAACAATAATTGGTCGAAGGTCAGTGACACAGGAGGATGTCAAATGTTCGGCACTTAGACCAATTGTAGGCGCTGGTGCTGCATTCGCTTGGTGTTCCTTCCTGCCTTCATTTTTATTTCCATATGGAATGTGACTCCTTGCTGATTATGTCTTCATATGTGTAACTGGAGGTCTCTTTAAAATGTACGTTTGTTGAAATGTGGGTATCTATCTATCTGTCTCCCTATCAATCAGTCTATCAGTATATCCCTATCTGTTTACATATCTTTGAGTCTCTCTCTCTCTCGCTCTCTCTCTCTCTCTCTCTCTCTCATATACCCCATTACCACAATATTTACCAGTTAATTTACATGCCTTGCGTCGAACCTACCTGTCAACACTCACACCTACCAGTGTGCCTTCCCGTCTGCTTACTCAGAGAACTGTCTACATTTGTCGATACGTTTCCAGTTATTTATTGTCACGCAAAGAGGCAGGTAAAAAAATCAAAAAAAATCTGTAGGCTACATTTTTTACTTAAACTACCTGAAATTGTCGTCTCTTTTTCTTGAATGCTGCGTTGTGGCAATACCTTAACAATGCAATATAGCGCTAGTCACGAATCAGTGTTGAGGAAAGAATGCAGAGCCATAAATCTGACTTTTTCTGTCCAGAGTTACTTGAAATAAGCAGTTGAAGGACGAAAACCTAGACAAATTTAGGTTAAAAATCTCTAGTGTGGTATTCCAAAATAGTATGGACTGGTAGAGAGAGAGAGAGAGAGAGAGAGAGAGAGAGAGAGAGAGAGAGAGAGAGAATGTATTTTTTTTTCTCTCTCTCTCTCTCGTCACTGACTCCATCAGTCTTCCCACACACCCCACTAATATTAATCACATTCCTTTTACATATACCTCGCATGCACCCCTTTCTACCTTTCCTTCCTCAGATTTTTCCCACCATTGTTGTTTTCACTCCCTTACCAATCTATTTTCACCTAAACTTCTATCTTCTAGTGTGCCCCTCCTTGTCACCCTTCATCCTAGTCTCCTCCTCTCCACCTTTTCCTCTTTCTTCTCCTGCCTTGTCACACTATCTACTATTCTCGTTGCTTGTTTTAGCCGCACCCTTCCCGTCACCCTCCCACTCTTACTTCTGGTTTCTTTCCCTCCTTTAGAATTCTTCCTCCTGTCCTTCCTTCCTTTTCTTTTTAACCAGTTCGCCACTAGAGGCCTCCCCTAAGCTCATTAATAATCGCTTACAGTTTGAAAGGGTTAATGGGGATTACTAAATTAACGTGTCTCAAACCCCTGCACTAAGAGGGATCGACCTTAAACGGGTGTAATAAAGTTGCAGCAACAGGAATTAAAAACATATATCATACTTGTTAAGATATTAAAACTACCAAACACAAAAATTTATCTCCTTTACTCCACTCATTCCCTCCGTCCTCCATTCCGTTTATGCCTGCAAGACTCCTTTTCTTCCTCCCTCCATCCGTTATTCCTTTATTTCCCAATTCTTCCTTCCGACTTCCCCCTCCTACTCTCTCTCGCAAACTCCTCATGCATCTAGTTGTGACTTTACTTAGTTTTGTTATCAGTGTCATTCAGGTTTATCTCTGATAATTCAAAAGGTACATATTCATCATTAAAGATATAATTGCTTTAATTTGTAGCTGTATAATCCAGTACCTTACAATTAAATGAGTTTTGGTTGGAATACAAAGTCAATTTGGTGCACGTTCAAATACAAGGGAAATTAACCAATCACTGCCCGAGAGCATCAGGCAGTATTAGCAATTCCACCTGTACTTAGCTGGCAAAATCAGTGCATCAGACTCGCTGAAACCGACTATAGGAATAAATGTGAAGGGTTGTGAAGTGTGACGAGGCATGCTGTAGGGATAGGATGGAGAGGTATGGGGTCGGAAGAGGATGGGTAGTAGGAATCGCTAGGGATGGAATAGGAGAAGGATGGGGATGGATGGTGAGGGACGGAATAAGAGGATGGAGAGGGTTGGCAAGGGGTAGAGTAGCAGGGGGATGGAAAGTGACTGACTAGGAGGAGGATGGAGAGGGACTGCCAAGGAGGTGGTAAGAGAAGGTTGGGAGGGTTAGGGAGGGAGGGAGTAGGAGGAGGATGGGGAGGGATGGCGTGGGATTGTATGGGAGGAGGTACTCTTGGTATTCTTTGTTTTGTAGTATAAGCCTATTGTAGCCCATCTGGTCATCTTTAGTAAACTTCCATGCTCCATGGCCCTCGGCAGAACACTCCTTTCTCCTAGCCACATTTGCATCAATTAGAAGTCAAGCAGGCAGCCGCAGGGCATCAAGCAGTCCAAACCCAAAATGCAGGGTTCCTCAGTGTCAGCAAAAGACACGGCCTGGGCCTCTTCCTTATCACGCTGCCGCAACCCGACATTCACTGGTCCCCGAACCCAGTGCAGAACCGTGTAACTCCACACAGCCACTGCATTGTCTCTGGAAGCTGCCTATGACCCACCACTTCCAGCTGCCTCTCTGTTTCTGTGCCAGTGACTATTAGGCCTGCTACGCCATGAATCTCACATCCCCCTTCATGCACCTGTCGCTGGCACCTAAGGGATGAGCTGGGTGCTGATCCCTATCCAAACAGTTCAAGGATGTTGACCTCATTACTCAGTTCCTGTATTTCACTTTTCATGTGATCCTTTACTATACTCATGCATCAGTCTTCTTCCCCCACCTCACTTATTTGGTCACCTATTCTCTCACTACTTCATTGTACAACACTTCTTGTTGTGTTTCTTGGTATTTGCTTTGTTCTTCATGATACTTCTTTTGTTCTTGCAGTGCTCTGAACATTGGAAGAATATCTCTTTGTAGTCTTCATGCTGGGCTTGTCGATATTTCATTCGTTCTTCATATTTCTTTGGTTCTTCATGAAATTTCATTCACTTGTCATGCCTTTTTCTCAACACTGTGATTATATCTGCCAGAGATGTGTCCACCATTTCATAAGCCTTTCTATGAATCTCCATCTCTGAAAACTTATCCCCACACCTGACACCACTTACTACTAATGTGGGGGGTTTGTCCCACTCCTGACACCAGTTGTTACAAGTGCAGGATTCCACTCCTGACACCATTTGTTACAAATTCAGTGGTTTGTTGATGCATCGAGAATGACACGTAGACAGGTCAGGCGGTTAATCAGAGGCAAATGAACACTTCTGGGTATTATTCCTTCTAGGTACAGCTAAGGTACACTTGCAGAACACCCCACCATCATCCACTCACTTGATGAAGTGCTGCCTGCTTCGTCCTTCACTTTATTATTCTTTTTCTGTGTCTGCCCGCCCTTGTTCCTCTTCCTCCCATCCTTCCTGCCACATTTTATTACTCTTCCTTCCTTACATGGAGTGACAAGCCTAATGGTTTCCTGTAAGCCAGAAAACCAGGAACGACACTGGGTGGTAACCATATAATCAACCCATACGTGTTCCCTACGTGTCAGCAAGTTGGTTGGCGGAGTGTTAGTGCCCCTTCCTGTAAAATAACTAACTCAAAGTCAAACGGCCGCCCCTTACGGGATTATGGCACCCGGCTATAGATAGATAGACATAAACTCTGTCCTTCACCCACTACTACTTTTTCACTGGCTAACTCTGACTTACTCTCTGTTTAACTACCCTTTCCTTAACTAATTACTCTCACAGACTGACCCACTCTGTCACTGATTCACTGACTCATCACTTGTGGTACACTCTTAGCTCATTCTCTCACTGCAAAACTGAACTGAACTCGGTGGCCAGACAGTCTTTAAATACTCTTACTATCTCCGGCTCCCCCTGCCAGCATAGTCCAAAATGTTGTAATAATGGAATTCAGATTATCTGATGTCATAGTACACATTCTAGATCCCATGAGAGAACTCACATGCTCACCACAACAACAGTCTTAAACCAGCAATATACAATAACAATAATGACAAGAACTAAATCCTATCTGAAGACAGAACGTAAGTAAAACAAATGCCCATATCTCCAGAATGTTTCCCACATTCCCAGACACAAATATTTGCTTAACCTGCCCCATCCCAACCACTTTTCCACCACTGACTCCCCCAAATCCCGACAATTTTTGGAAAAATTTTTTTTGGCTCAAACCTCCGCTTTTGGTGAGAAACATCGAAAAATCATAGAGAAATCGCTCACCTGAGGTTTAAAATACTCGATACAGGTAGCAGTACCTCCCACCTTACTGGGTTTTCTATCAGGCTGGCTCCGAAGAAGATGAGTTCTATGGGAGGGTAACCATTCCACACCACTCATAATCGGTATTTATTTATTTATTTGGTACGAATTTATATGTAGTACGAGAGTATATTGGTTTTCACACAATAATATAGGCAATATAAGCATTGTTTCACTCACGAAACACATCAACATACCTGATCTTTTCTGGCGACATTACCTGATCATCATTTCTGACTGTTCCTTCCTCTAATGCTATGTAAAGTTTGTCCTCCACATTGTCATCGATTGGGGAATCACTCTAGCCCTGAATTTCGTACTGTGGCACGACATGTCTTTACTGGCCAGGTCACTGGTAACAGGTGAATTGCCAAGACAATGGTATGCAGGGGGGGGGAGGTCATGCTGGGTAAGGCATTATCCCTGCCTGGCATCTTGTAGAGGAAGGTGTCCCATGTATATGTACAAAAAATCACTCGCGAAAACTGAAAATTATGCAGATTAGGGACCTTGCAATTGATTCGCATTTATGTATGTCAACAGGATTGGCAGTGACAAAACGTGTGGACGTTCATTCACGTCAATGGGACATGGAGGGTTAAACCTATGTCAGAACAATTAACTTCTAGAAGGATCCCCACGTCTGCAGATATAAAACACCATCCTAACCTTACTGGCATAACAATATATATACCGGTATATATATATATATATATATATATATATATATATATATATATATATATATATATATATTATATATCTATCTATCTAATGCCAGATGCCTCAATCCCGTTTGGGGTGGCCACAAACAATTCGCCTCCAAGTCGCCCTGTCCCCTGCCATTTCACTGCCCTGCTCCCAACTCACACCCCCCTCTCTCATATACCTCTCCACCCCAACCCTCCATCTCATCCTCAGCCTCCCCTTCCCTCTTCCCCCCTCCACCTCACTCACATACACTCTCTTCGTCAGTCTTTCACCCTCCATCCTCTCCACATGGCCAAACCACCTCAGTGTGTTCCTCATAACGTTTCCTATCACATCCACACCACAACGCTCCTTTATATCCTCATTCGTCAGCCTGTCTCTCCATGTGACTCCACAGGCTCCTCTTTAATAACTCATTTCCACTGCTCTCACTCTTGACTTGTGTCCTTCCAACAACGTCCAAGCTTCACTTCCATACGTTAGAGTTGGTATCACAATACTCTCATGTAGTAACTTTTTCACTTCCATGCTCACATCCCTGTTTCTTATCACTGCTTTCAAAGAACCAGCAACCTTTCTTCCCTGCTGTACCCTTTCAAGCACTTCACCCTCCAAACCTCCATCTTTACTCATCACACTACCCAAGTACTTAAACGTACTCACATTTTCCAATTCCTCACCATCCAACCTCGCTGTACATTCACTGACTTCACCTCTCTCAAAGACCATCACTTTACTCTTCCCTACATTCACCTTTAGATTCCGTTTCTTACACTCTCCCAAACTCATCCACCAAGCCTTGCAGCTCCTCTTCGTCTTCACTCAACAACACAGTATCATCTGCAAACAACAGTACAGGCAGTTTCCAAACACTATCCTCTCTCACCAGGGCCACTCCAACATCCACTACCCTACCTTGTACCTCTTTTATTACCCCATCCATGTACAGATTGAACAAACATGGAGACATGACACATCCCTGTTTCAACCCAACTTTCAAAGAGAAAAATTCACTTAGTTCACCATCCACACGCACTGCAGCCTTCGCATCATCGTACATACTCTTCACAGCATTCAACAACTTCCCATCTACTCCATATATTCTTAACACTTTCCACAATCCTTGTCTATCCACCCTGTCATATGCTTTCTCCAAATCCATGAAAGCTGCATACAACTTCTTTCCCTTCTCTAGAAACTTTTCCACTAAAGATCTAAGAATGAATATCTGATCTACACAACCTCTTCCCTTCCTAAAGCCTCCCTGTTCTTCTCCAACTAATTTCTCTGTCCTTTTTCTAACTCTGTCAATAAGTATCCTACCATACACTTTTCCTATTATACTAAGAAGACAAATGCCCCTATGATTACCACACACTTCTTTTTCCCCTTTTCCTTTGTACAAGGAAATAATTATACCTGACTTCCAATCCTCCGGGACTCTACCTTCCTCCCAGGCCAATCTGCACATCTTCCACATCCATTCTACTACTATCTCTCCCCCATGCTTCAGCATTTCACCACACACACTCCATCAATTCCTGGAGCTTTCCCCAATTTAACTTTCTTCATTGCTTCCACAACTTCTATCCTACTGATTTCTTCCTGTCTTCTCACCTCCTTCCTTCTCCCAGCCATTCCCCAGCCACTTATACTCGCATTCCTTCCATCCTCTATGTTCAACAATTCCTTAAGGTGTTCTCTCCATCTGCTCACTTTTTCTCCCTTCTCCACTAGTAGTCTACCATTTTTATCTTTCACTCCCCTGCTAACTTCACTTCCACCCTGTCTTACTCTTTTCACCTCTTTCCAGAACATTTTCTTACAGTCCCTCCACTTTACACTCAAAAACCTTCCAAATTCCTCATCCACTCTCTTCTTATATATATATATATATATATATATATATATATATATATATATATATATATATATATATATATATATATATATATATATATATATATATATATATATATATATATATATATATATATACGTGTGTGTGTGTATGTGGGTGTGTGTGAGTATACCTTTTTTTTTTTTTCAGAGCTTGGAGTGTACAATTGCACAACAACAGTGTTAACTAGAGGCACCGAAGGGGGGAATCACAGCAGTCATGAGCCGCTACATATTTAGCGAGGGTCGAAATATGACCTTGACCCTGTCCTACTTTCACCATTTTGGAATTCGTAGATTTTCATCCCTACTACGCACCTGTAAAAGTTTGTGTTGATATCTTCAGCTGTTGCGAAGTTAGCGTGATAACAAACACATAGACCTTGACTTACTTTCACAAATTTCGATCTCGTGATCTATTTTTATCCCTGCTATTCATCTGTAAAATTTATGATGATATCTTGAGCGGTTGCGAAGCTATCGTGCTAACACACACACACACACACACACACACACACACACACACACACACACTCACACACACTGAAAACAATACCAGCTTCGCTATAGCTGCTGGTAAATAATGTAGAATTAATGTTACTTTCCTTTTCAGGTGGATATTGTAAAATAAGATTTCCTTTCACTTTTAACACTGAAATTTCCAGAACTTTTCAATGCTGCATGGTGCTCCTTCTCAGTGTTTCCTGTCGACTTGAGCTGGAGTGTTTGATGAGTGGAGTGGGGGAGCCTTCGTGCTTTTCTATCCTATTCTTCTTTTGATAAAAGAATTTGGTAGTTATAACCTTCCTTATTCAAAAACCACTTTCCTTTGTACCTCCGCCGTCTCATTGTTGTCTTCTGCTTCACCTACTTTCCCGTCTTCCTATTCTCCTCCCCTCCTCCATCTCTTCAGTTCCTCCCGCCCCTCAACCTCTTCAGCCGACTTCTTCCTCCCCTCTCATCTCTTGTCCACCTCCTGTTTTCTGATCGGCTGGTTGTTGGAGGTAAAGAAGTGTGGAGTGGGGCTGGGTGGGGCAGGTTGGGGAAGAAACCGTTTGCTTTACTTTTCTTTCCTTTAGGTGAAGTCTGACTTTCTTGGCATTACTCAAGCTGAAGAATTGCTGGAATAACACATGGGAGATATGTGTATTGTATGCCAGAGAGAGAGAGGGGGGGGGGAGTACACAATCACACACAAATAATGTGACAAACATTGAAAAACTGTGTGTGTGTGTGTGTGTGTGTGTGTGTGTGTGTGTGTGTGTGTGTGTGTGTGTGTGTGTGTGTGTGTGTGTGTGTATGTGTGTGTGTGCTTCTGTCTATATGTCTGTCTATCGGTCTGTCTGTCTGTCAGCCTGTCTCTGTCTGTCTCCTGCGTATTTGTGTGTGTGTGTGTGTGTGTGTGTGTGTGTGTGTGTGTGTGTGTGTGTGTGTGTGTGTGTGTGCTTCTGTCTATATGTCTGTCTATCTGTCAGCCTGTCTCTGTCTGTCTCCTGCGTATTTGCGTGTGTGTGTGTGTGTGTGTGTGTGTGTGTGTGTGTGTGTGTGTGTGTGTGTGTTCCTTCAGTCTCTGTGCCACCCCTTTTTATTCCACCAGTGTATTTTCTTCCTCTCAACTTCAGTTTCTCTCTCTCTCTCTCTCTCTCTCTCTCTCTCTCTCTCTCTCTCTTTCTCATTTCTTCTTCCTTCTCATATTTTTTCTTGTCCTTTCACTTCTTCCCTCCTCTCACTCATCTGCTTTTCACTACTCTCTTCCCTCCTTCCCTCCCCTCCCCTCTTTCGTTTCCTTCATTCCCCTCCCTTCTTCCCTCCACTTCGCCTGACAGGCTTGAAGGGAAAAGTATCACTGATTTTTTTATTTTTTGGTTGGAAGTCAGACGGAGGGGCAGATGGCGAACAGAAAGGACGGAAGGAAAAAATGGTTTCGGAGGAGGGATTAGTGGAGGGAAAGGAAAGAGGAAGGGAGGAATGAAAGAGAGGGAATAATGGAGGGATAGAGGGAAAGAGAAGTAATTGGAATGAAGAGAGAGAAAGATTGGAGGGAGACAGGAAGAATGGGAAAGAAAGGCTGGAGAGAGGGAGGGAAGATCGGGGTGATAGGCTGGGGAGAGGGAAGAAGTGGCACAGAGGACGGAATGAGAGAGGGAAGAAACAAATGAAATTGAAAAGGGTGGAGAACAACATATAGGGAAAGATAAGGTAGAAGGAAAGAAAAGAGGAAGGAAATTATAATGGGAAAGAACCAGGAAGGGAAAGAAAGATTGGGGGAAGAATGGAAGAAGGGAGAAATCGACAGGAAAGAAGGAAATAGGAAGAGTGAGAAGGTGAGGGAATATAAAACACCAGTGAAGGAATGGAGGGAAGAACAGAAGAAGTAAATGGGGAAGTGAAGTAGAGAGGGAAAGAAAACACAAAAAAACAAAGAAGGTTGAATAGGGGACGAGAGAAAGAGAGAGAGAGAGGAAATGAGGAAAAGAAACAGAGAAAATGGAAGAAAACATAGAATTGGTGTGAAAAGGCAGTACATTGAGGAATGAAAAGGAAGGGAAAGATAGAAAAAAAAAAAACGGAGAGAGATAAGAAAGACTGAAGCAGAAAGAATGGGAAATGACTGAGAAAAGATGACTGGAAATGAGTGGAGGCGGATTGGAGAGGATAAAGAAGAGGAAGGAGGTAAGAAGGGGAATGAAAACCACAGAAGGAATGAGGAAAATAGGCGGTTTGGAAAGTGTGAGATGAGAAAGAAGAAAGAGAAAAGACAAAGGGCAAAGAGAAAAGAAAAAATCCACTAGATGGTAACAGACTAGAGAAAGAAAATGAAAGAAAAAGAAAGAACATCCAAAGTGTGCAATATCCATGTCAGTCAACTGCGTTTGGTTTGTGTCCTTCAACTGAAAATCGCCTTATCCTTGATTTGTCCTTACTTAACACTTCTGATCCAAAACCGATCAGAACTGTTTGAATTAACCTTGCCCTGCAGCCTTGACATTTGACCTTTCCCTTTGACCTCGACATTTGAGTAATCAGTCTTCAAAACGCAACCCCCTTCCGTACCTTCTATTGACGCCGTTCACAAGGACTGGTCTATACTGAATAAAAATTGTTTAAGATAGCATTGTCAAGTGACCTTGATCTTTGATATATAATTCGAAAAAACTAGAGGCGACTCTCTTGGGTGATCCTCAACATTTCCACCAAGTTTGCTTGAAATCAGACGCTAAGCATCTGCTGTAGTTACTTTTTTTTTTCACAGAGAAATAGTGGTCGAAATTGGCCTTTGCCCTGTGACCTTGACCTTTGACTGGTTGTTCTCAAAATAAGAGTCCTTTGTTCTTGTTTTCCTCACACCCTGTCCACAAGTTTGGTCTAAAGTGAATGGAAATTTGGAAATTGACTATGGTAAGCTAAGATTTGTTCTGGCCAGTTGAGCTTGACCTTTTGTTTATTGTTCCCAAAAATAGTATGTCGTTAAACTGAATGAAAACTGTTCTGGACATTCTTTCCACACACCGACATTCGGTATTACGCGTCGAGTAAATCGTAACACCCGGTCTGGCTTGGCGGAAACGAACATAAAAAATACTACTGGGCTGAGTTTCAAACTTTGGTTACACTTGAGTTTATGCCCCATAAGTCACATGCCACGCTGCACATGCATTTAAAGCAAAGTAATATAAATGCCTGAGTTAAGGGTAAATGGAAGGAACAAATAATTAGATCTAGAGTACCATTCTTTTCATACACCACCGAAGGACAAACATCAGCATGCAAAATGACAAATAAGGTTGTTGAGAAGTCACAATTTAGATCATACATAAAATATCAACTTGTTTAAAATCAAAGATGTTACTTTAGGCACACTGCAAACATTTGGACAGAACACAACATAATGACACTTGCATTCGTTGTTTATGATGTACTTTATAATTCAAAGCTAGTGCTTCAATTGTCAATGTTGTGTTTTACGGATACATCATGAAGTCATCCCCCATGAAGACCAGATAACGAAACTTAGTGATGCCGATGCAGAAAACCGATAATCCTTGCTGACATAGGTATGCTGTGCTAACCATTTACACTTTATGGTCGTAGCAACTTTTGTATTATGATCGAACTAACACCAGATCGTTATAATCAGCTTAACCCCTACACCGTGGGCATGTTTACCGATGTTTTGCGTGTGCCGCAGGGTTATTCGGGCTCCGACAGACTCTCAAAAAATATTTGCCAAAAATCAGTTATTAGTCCTAGAATATTAAAATTATATATGCTTATGGCACATACCTTCAGCTTTCTCCTGGAATGTTTGTTGAGCCTTCGCCAGTTACCGTAGGACTTGTGGAGACCTCTGAAGTTGGGTAACGAAGTCTCCACTTTATACTTCCCGACAACTCGTAATATGATTACCACAGCCAGATATTAACACTATAAACACTACTCTATGATTTTCAAGTAGTTTGGGATCCATACTCCAAAAAAAAAAACCGCTGTGAAAGCAATGACAATTATGAGCGCGTCTGACCGCCGCACTTGCGCTAGTTCGCTCTAGGCACTCTGTCATTTATTATTCATAAAACCCCTCACACTTTATATTTCTATTACTATATAACACTTATATATATCTACAGTCTTTATCCATAAGTTTCCTTCAGTAGTATTAGTTTATTGTCACTGTAGGGATTCAATTTCTTTCAGTAAAATACGTAGCATTCACTTTCTCGTCCTGTATACTGGCATTGAGAGTGAATGTCACTTTCATCTTCACTCTCATAACTCATAGTATTCAGATATGCTAGAGTGAAACTTTCACTTTCATTACTCCTAGGGTATATACTCGTATTCTTATAATACTACCCATTTACATTTCTATTTACGTTCTCTATTTTATTTACGTTATTTACATTTCTATTTTATTTACACTGTGTTATGCACTGTCACTTGAAGTAACTTATAAAACTATTTTCCATTGTTCACGTATATTTACATTCATTACTTTCACTTGCTGTTTACACATTATTTACACATTATTTACAATTCCCCTTGCACTGTTTTACTCAATAGAAAGATCGTAGTCACTCTTTTATCAATTGTCAGCCCTTTACCTCTTTCCACACGAGGTTTAGTAGGGGGTAAAGGTCACAGAGCCCTTTGCATGGGGGTGAAAAAAGGCCCTGAAGTCAGCAAGAGGATGAGCCGTACCTCCTCTTCGGAAGATGAGAGAGAACTGATAAAGGAAGGCCGGCCCCGGGTTGAGGCCTACTTGGGGGTTATTCAGTGCTACCAACGTAGCTCTTGAAACAGCTATGTATTTCACTGAAATGATTGGCAGGAAATCTAGACACTACATTATAAATTAGGTAGTTCCAGGTGAATGTAAATATCACTTAGGCTTCTCCCTTCCCTCCTTATATGTATATTCATGACGAAAATAGATTATATGGCATATTTCAAGGGGAAAAAAAACAGCGAAAATTAGCGAACGAGTGCACGTGAGGTGTTGTCAGGTGATAATTACCCAATTCCAGGTGTATGGCACTCTCACTGACCTTATTTCTTTCTTGTATATATTATTTGGTATAAGAATCGGGCATAGGGCTTATTTCAATGGATGAGATCAGTGAAAAATTCCAGGGAAGATTTACTTAGCGTAGCACGGCCGGGCAGGCGAGAGGATATTGTAATGGAGGGGGGGTA